>NC_140778.1:134606595-135031595 GCF_044657685.1 Stegodyphus dumicola
GTTGACAATTTAAGTGACGAAATATTGTGCGTCAAAAGTCTATAGTCACCACAAAATAGCTTTATATTTTATACCTCAATATCTCCTATATCCAGAATCAAAACTTCTGAAGAATATGAATGGTCGAAGATTTTACAAGACGTCCAGATCAAACTGTAAATCATCATAACTGGAAAGAAGTTAAAAATTATATCTTCAGCATATGTTGAGTCGTTTCGACTCCAGCATTTTAAGTCTTAGGCGATCAGTACAGCTGGCGCCCCTATAAACTAGACATATTCATAATTCAAACCAAAATCTATCATTTTTCAAATGTCACTTGTGACAGCAACTTTGCTGGAAACCTCAAATAATCGGCAGCGTAGACGGCTGTCTGTGTCACCTATTGTTGACGCCTGTTCTGATCCTGAGCGTAATGTACTTAACATCATCAAACAATAATATTTAATATTATTTTCATAATTTGTATTAATTCTATTTCACATTTCTTTTCCTTTCCGTTACTTCGAATAAAGTTTCTGTGCCATTTAGAAGGGTGAATAATCTTTGCTTCATCTCATCTCAGATCCAACTGCAAAGCCACATGTCAGGATCCCGACGTAAAAGAAAACCTCGGTGATTTGTCAAAGATTTGGCAATATTCCAGGCCAACCCTCCACTCTTCTTCTAAGGCTGAATTATTGTTCTTCTTTATTTACAATGCTATCCTGTTAACAGGCTGCTTGATATTGTGATTGTGTGTATCGCATGGCTGTTGCTCAAGCTGTCAGAGTAATACTCTTTCACGATAAGTGGTGATTTTTCAAACGTTAATTTTTTTTTTTTTTTTTTTGTCACCTACCATAAATAGTACCAAAAGCTCAAAACTAACATGTCATACTTCAAAATGTAAATTCACGTATATTTTAGGAAATTTTATATAAAAACATCTAACTTCTTGCAGGTATACTTAGAAATACATTTACTTTAAGTTGATGGTAAATATTTTACAGGTTATAATTCAAAATTTTTCGATAAATTTATAAGCATTATTTGAAAATGCAAATTTTTAAAATAAATCATAAAAAATGGCAAATTGTATTGGAATGAATCTAAATTTCTAAATGTGAAAAGAAGAATGAAATACGTTTAATTAAAAAAAAAGAAATAGTAATAAAAGTATACAGTATACAATTAACACTGAGAAGCTAAAATTTTGAGAGCTAATTTTTTAACAACTACTCGTGCGATTTTTATGAAAACTTGGCAGTTTGGCATACTTTGAGACATAGAATTGAACTATGGAAAAAAAATCTGGCATGTCATTTCAGAAGAACTCCAATTTGGTGTCAAATACCTATATTAGAACAGTGAGATATATCAATCTAATACATATCCTAAGTCGCGCTTTCGGGACACGAAAAACTCAATTTGAATTTCGTCAATCGCCCCAGTAGAACGGGAGATATAGAACTGTCCCTTTGTTTTGCGCAGTATACAAGTATACATGAGCATTAATAATAATGACGCAAAAAAAAATCACATTTATACTTATTTTCTATCTGAAATCTAAATTCTGGTTTCTGCAAGAAAGTTTTGTTGATTATACGTTGTAATTCAAATGCACTGACAGCTAAATATCAACTTTACAGACTCATATTTATTTCAAATAATTGCAATATATTAATAAATAATTTAAATTAAAACTAAATATAACCAAGTTACGGAAATTTCCCAAGTGAAGCAAAACAAGAATAAATAAAGACAACCTGTACTTTTTTTCCTATTCATTAATTTTTTTGGCGCATACAGAAAAGAAACATACATTTGTTTGTAGATAGATAATTATAAACTTCTTTATTTCTTACAATATCTCATGTCATTGGGATTTTGATAAAATTTGTAACCTTGGAAAAAAATTACTAGAAATGTCTTCATCACAAATTGTTGACCCTCATCTGGTTAGTCTGGTTTCTTCTTAGATTTATTAATTATCAAATGCTGGAAAATACTGGCTACATATAAATGTACTTCCAAACAGAACTATTACTCTAATTGCAAAAAATCGTAGCGAGAGTATTTATCTTTTGGCGACTACGAATAAAAGTTATTCAATCAAAGTTCTTAAGATCTTAGAATAAGATTTATATCACAGTGTAAATTAATTATCTCCTTTTCTAGATTTTGTTTTGCGGTTTTATTTACGTTCGTTTTTGGTAATGAAAATAATATAAAATTGCACTCCAAATGATTAAAATCTTAAAATATTTTTTTGAAATTTTTATCGTAATTAATGCTAGTTGTTTACCGGAAATGTATTCCTGTGCCGTATAAAATTAAGTCGGAGCCGGTATTTTTAGACCACTGATCTATGGCCTCTAAAATGTTGTTGTTGTTGAGTTGAGTTATGGCAAAGCACACGAGGGCTATCTGCCTAAGTTGAGGGATGCCTTCGTGGAGTACTTTCTAAGGGAAAATGGCTCGTATACACGCTACACATGGGGAAAACCACGAAAACGCCCATGCAGCCAGCCCTTTCGCGGGATTCGAACCTCAGACCGAAATACCAGTGTTCAGCGGCCGCTGGTGGGCCCCTCTAAAATGAATTTTCTAGAAGTTTCCAAAGTGTCAACAAGTCAGCAGCAAAAACGTAGCCGGTTTGGACAGTCGACCTGTGAAGACCACGCTGCGTTGCGCTCCTGCTATTTTTCGATTTTTCAAGTGGAAGTTTCACAGTGCGAAGTGCGTGTGATAAATCAAATTGTGCGTGAATGTGAGCTGAATCCAAGGATACATCGCATTAGTATGTGTGCATCGTAGTTTTCAAAAAATTTGTGAAAAAGTGTGTTCAATAATTTTGTTCACCTGATATGCCGTCCTTGTAACGGAAGGGTGCCGCCTGGCCACCACGTGGTTGCCGTACTAGGCTTAAGAAGTCCGTCGAAAAAATTCTAAATCCAGAAATCTGTGATTTCTTTTCAAAAATCAATATCTTCGTAATTAATGCACTTAGGATTACCGGGTTTTCGGCAAATTGGTAAGTTCTTCATATACTATTATATTATATTTTCAATATGGCTATAACTGCATTATCTTCGATATTAGTATCTTAAGACTAACCTTTTCTGGAACCTAGCTAAAATCTGGACCCAAATAAACTTAATTTTCTGATTGCTGTCTGAAACTTTATAAAATATGCTAGTAACACCAAAGGGTCTGTTCATTGGGCTCGGAATACTAGTTTAAACATGATACTTGATTTTGTCGAAACGTTGTGAATTTCGACACAACTCCTTCACGTCGTCGAGTGCAATTTCGACAAACTCCTTACAGTGTATTCTCCATAGTTTTTAAAACAGTTTACTGTTATTTTAACTGTGTTATATCTTTCTGAGCCTTTTCTGTGTGCCTTTACATATCGTATACATATTTTTGATTGATTATATATTATATATAATAATATATATTATTTTATATAATAATATATTATTTCTCTGTTTATATTGAACATTCATTATGTTTTACTGATATAAAGCATATTAACGTCATTTGTAATTATATTATACCAGTCTGTTTCTTATGGGAAATTAATTACCTAGTGTGAGCTTATGTAATATTCACGCATCGCTATGCCTCAACAATCAGTTTCGTTTACGGATGATCCAGTGAATGACAACTTTGATCCTACTGCATTGCTTGCAACTGATAACAATTATAGTGACAAAGTTAATTTGTTATACGATCATATTCGTGCCATTGCAACTCTCTATCGAGGAGGAAAGTATACACTTCCTTTCGAACCACGAGAAAAATTGCTCCATTCATTGGATGTGTTACGGCAATTGGCTCTTCAGGGCCCGGATTACAACCCGAAACCAGCCACAGTTGAGGCTGAGGTGAATACATCAACAGTGGTCTGCTGTGAAGTTATTCATAACCCACCTATTATTTCATCTCTGCAGCAAGTTCCTTTAGTTCCAAATCCCCCTGCTTTGCCTTCTCCAGCTCCTGGACACTCTTACGCATCTGCATTACAGCAATCCCTTCCGTCAGTTCTTACACCTACTTTACTAATATATCCAAAAGAGAACACAACTAGCAGGAAGCTTAGAGATAAACTTTCCCGAGAATTTCCTTTGCCGAAACTTGGAGTCCAAGTTAAACGGATCAAACCTATCCAACGGGGTGGATTGGCGGTGGTCTGCCAGTCGGAAGAAGATCGGAAAAAATTAGCAGCTACTTTAACGTCTGATCGCGCAGCTACATTTGTTAACGTAAAGAATCCCACAACAAAAAAACCCCTTATTGCAATTCATAATTTATCCCCAGATCTGACACAGGAGGATTTACAGCTTACCATACAAGAAGACTTTGGCCTCACTAGTGACGAAGTTAAACTTATATTTCGTCTAAAGCAGCGACGCAATGTCAAGTGGGTTGCCGAGTGCAGCCCAAGGGCATATCAAACCTTCATGTGCAACCCTCGCATCTACATCGGCTGGCAAGGCCACCTTATCACTGAGCACTTTAATGTCAAAAGATGTTTCAAGTGCCAACGTTTTGGGCACCTGCAAAAAGACTGCCGCAGCGTCCACTATTGCGCATTGTGTGCTGGACAACACGATACCAAGGACTGTTCGGCCGATGCCGATACAGCAGCATGCATCAATTGCATCGATTATAACAACGGCAGCAGATATCAAGTCCCGATTGACCACGCAGCAAACTCCAACACCTGTTAGTGCTACCAAAGTAATATTGACAGAATCCGAAGCATCACCACCTATGAGTAGAGATGCCCAGTATAATGTTTCATGTAATTCTGTTCCTAACATCAAATTCTTGCAAATTAATCTTCAGAAAGCTCAAGTTGCAACTGCCCAGGCAATAGAGTTTGCGTTAAGCAACAAAATTGATTTTCTTCTCGTTCAAGAGCCATATACTAGACATGGCAAAGTGGTTGGTTTTCCTTTATTATGTACTGTATATCATCAAGAAAATTCAGAAGATCCTCCACGCTCAGCAATAATTAATTGTAACCCTCAATTCTCTCCATCAATTATTACTATTACTAAAGATCAAGTAGCACTTTTATTAGAATTAGAAAATTTTACTATAGCATTATTTTCGATCTACTCCAGTCCCTCAGATGATATCAGCACTACAATCTCTTTCCTGGAACACTATACAAGAGTTCTTGGTAATAAACATCAGATTATCAGCGGCGATTTTAACGCTCACTCTGTTGCTTGGGGCTATCGAACAACAGACCCCAAAGGCCGTCTGTTAGAAGACTTCTTATCTTCTAAAAATTATGTATTACTCAATGCCACGAATACAATTCCTACTTTCGACAGACTATATGCTGTGGGTTGGCCGGACCTGACCTTTACATCCGCCAATACCTCTCACTTAACAAGTAATTGGACGGTCAGAGATGAGATTTCATTATCTGACCATAAATATATCACTTTTGAAATAACACAACATAGTTCTTTACCTATCTTACTTCGTTATAATCTTCCTGGCAGGAAAATTAATCAGTTTAGTCGAAAAGTTCGTGGAACTCTTAATCGTCTTCGTCACCAAATCAACTCTTTAACCATATCTGAAGATATTGAACGTTTTTCAGAGTCCTTAATGCAAAATCTTCAAGATATTTGTCACGAAATACTTCCAAAGCGAACTACCAAGCAGCTCCATACTTTACATTGGTGGAACTCTAATCTTCGCATACAGCAGCGGAAGTGTCGTGCGCTTAGGCGACGATTAAAATCTGAACGACGCAATGGAATAACATCTAATACTCTTCAAGTTTTTCAAAGAGAGCGTGCTCTGTATAAACGGATGATTATGCAGACCAAAATAGAAGCTTGGAGAAAATACTGCACATCAAATAGAGAAATATTTGGCTTACCCTATAAGATCGCTCGAGATAAGCTTTTCCAGCCTGCATCAACGTATCTTTCAGAATCATCACTTGCTGGGTCTAGCCCAATAGAAAATACTATTAATGATATTCTAGCATCAGTTCTTCCTCAGGATGATATTACAGATGACTCCCCAGAGCACTTGTCAATTAGGCAGCAAACTTCTATTCCTAACACAGAGGATGATCCACAGATTACAATTACAGAAATTAAAACCACTCTTCGAAGTATTCCAAAAAAACGGGCCCCAGGCCCCGACAGGATTGACTATTCTATAATTCGTGTAATCATTAATTCCCACATCTTCTTTTTCTGTGATTATTTTAATAAGTTATTTCTTAATGGTGTATTTCCTCGTATCTTCAAAGCTGGAAGAGTGGTTCTTTTTCTCAAAAAAGGCAAAGATCCGCAATTATCCACATCTTATCGACCTATATGTCTATTATCTGCTCTGGGGAAAGTTTATGAAAGAATAATTGTCTACCGTTTAAAACATTATCTTCACAAAATTCACTTTTTAAGTGATCACCAATATGGCTTTAGACCAGGTAGGTCTACCCTACAAGTATTATCAAAAATTACAGAAGATATACATCGTAATCGCAACAATGGTCACCACAGTGCTTTCATCAGTATAGATCTTAAGAATGCTTTTGACTCACTGTGGTGGCCTGCAATACTGGAGGCACTTCGACAAGCTGATTGTCCTCAGAATTTATTTCTTGCATTTCAAAGTTACTTGTCGGAAAGAAAAATTATCTACTCCACTAATCATGGCATTATTACAAGACAACAAAACAGAGGCTGTCCGCAGGGTTCTTGTGCTGGCCCTGATTTATGGAATATAACATTTAATTCTGTTATTGCCGCAAAATGGCCAGCACATACCCGGGCATATGCGTATGCAGATGATACAGTTTTTATCATTCAAGGACGAACTCGAGAAGAGTTGCAAAGAAATGCTATTGAAACCTGTGATCTCTTTTATAACTTATGTTCTAGAATTAAATTAACAATTTCCGAACCAAAATCGCAAATTTTATTAATCCCTAAAAAAGGAGGATCTTTGGTTCGACGGCCTCGAATCACCATTCATGGTACACGTATACCTATCAAACCGCAGCTCAAATTTCTCGGCGTTATCTTTGACGAGAAACTGAACTGGATGCCGCATGTTTTGGAACTAAAGAGACGAACTGTTATAATAATTGCATGTAAATTGCGTCAAATGCAGAGTCGTGGATGGGGAATTAGTCCCTATATACAAAAGGTTCTTTATCTCACCGTTATCGAGAGAATGGTCACCTATGCGGCTGCTATATGGGCTGAACCCATGCAGGGTCGCAAAGTGCGCCACTTGCAAAGTCTCCAGCGTCAATTTGCCTTACAGATAACTAGGGCGTTTCGTACTACCTCATCCAGTGCATTAAATGTCATGGCGGGACTGATACCTCTTCATCTACGTATTCTGCAGGAAGCAGCAATACAATCCGTCAAGGTTTTGAAAAAACCTTTCATCCTATTTGATGAACTTTTCACACCATTGCACTATGAACAACCCTCACAACATTTGGATGTGCATCCAGTCCTTCAAGGAACAGGACTTCAGATTTTCCTTAAGGACGTAACACTGCCACCTATCCCAAGCATTCAATATTACACTGATGGATCTAAAATAGATCAACAGACAGGCTGTGCCCTTGTAGCCTTTCATAATGGTCAGTCAATTTATCAGTGGCTGGGTCATCTCCATGGAAATAATAGTGTATTTCAAGCGGAGGCTCTAGCCATCCTCAAAGCAGTTCAACACTGTAAAACAAGTGGTGCTATGGAGGCAATAATTATCACTGATAGTCTTTCGTCGCTTCAAGCGATTCAAAACCCCAGACATTCTTCTTCGCTTATCTCGGACATCCAATGTGAACTTCGTAATCAAGTGGGAAATAACATCACGCTAGCTTGGACTAAGGGCCATGCTGGGGATCACGGTAATACTTTGGCAGATAAGTTAGCCAAATCAGCTGCCGAAAATACCGATGCCGAGGCTGAAGAAGTGATTCTTAAGTGGCCAACATCTCACTTAAAACGAGCTCTTCTTTTAAAAGTTATATCCCAATGGCAACTAGAATGGGATACTGATGAAACTGGTCGACGAACGTACAATCATATTACGTATGTGGATCAATGTCGTCAGATAACAAATCATCAACTAGTAAGATATATCTCGGGGCATGGTCCATTTCCAAGCTACTTTTACAAGCATGGAATTGCAAATAGTGAATATTGTGTCTGCGGAACTCTAGGCATACCTGAACATTATATTACTACATGCCCGTTAACGGAGGAATTTCACATTCCTTTCCCTGTGGATAATCAACTAGCATTTAGTAAATTTTTAATTAAGCAGAAGTACCTTATCAGAAAACTCTCTAAAATTATGGACATTCTCCACAGTTATGGATCTGATCTATGTCAGGTTGTCTAATGTTAATGGTTTTTTCCTGTTTTCATAATACAACTGTATTCTTGTACACTCCAGTTGCATTCTTGTCTGTTTACATAGTGTTTTCATAATACAATTGTATTTTTGTACACTCCAGTTGCATTCTTGTCTATTTACATATTATAACTATATTCTTTTTTTTTAATAGTCCCAGTATTGTTACAAATATTATTAAAAATTGTATTGTATTTTAAATGCACTATAAGATATTGCACAATAAGTATTATACTCGCAACCTCAAACTATACATATGGTATTACTATCTTACTGAATTACAAGCTACATATTAAGTATTCTAATCTGGTTATATATCAAAAATATTGTATCGGGTATTGTAATAACTATTGAATCAAACTATTAGCATTGTATCATATTTCATTATAATTACAATATACAATATTTGCACTCTAAGTACTGCATTATATTCTAACTAGTCTATTAACTTAATTTAATTATTATTTTAATTCTTGCATTAATTATTGTATTAAGTTGGTAGTTATGTAATATTATGTTGAGTTACAAGCTCTACCCTAAGAATATGTGATGCAACATATTGAAATTATGAACATCGTATCGCTATGTATGCTTTAGTATGGAACTGTAAATTAAATTCTTTGCAATACAGAAACTGGATTATTAGCATAACGTTATAAGTAGTCTTGATTCAACTTGGCATTAACTATTTTATTGAATTACATGCAGAATTTTAGACTTTAGATTTCAGATTTAGTTTATTGATTATATTGAATTATATATCGTGTTTTGCATATTGCACAGAATTATTAATATTGAATTGATCATAAGTATTTTTTATACATTATATTGGTATAACTATATTGTTGCATTGTATCGCATATTGCACAGAATTAATAATATTGAATTGATCATAGGTATTTTTATACATTGCATTTGTATATATATACTGTTGCAAAATATGTCTTTTTATCCTCAGTATTGTACTGAAGTGTTGCTTTTGTGTATTGTATACAAAGTATTGCATTTAATTCGCTTTAGTTATTAAGAACATTGTCTTATAGGCATCATACTATTAAGAATATATATATTGTACTTCTTTTTATACCCTGAGATACGTATTGAATTAAATATTGTATTAATTATTTTACTGAACTAGCAATTGTGTTAAAATACTGTATGAAAGTTAAAGTAGTATTTTGGTCTCCTTTTGCTTTAAATATTCCATTAAATTATAAATAGTATCATAGACGTAGCTTATCGATTTTATACTGTATCATATGTCTTGTATTGCATATTGCATAGAATTATTACCAATTACTTGACAATATGTATTTTTCTACATTGCATTTGTCTATATACTATCACATACTCTATTTATTTACTCTTAGTATTGTATTGTACCTATTGTTGTGTCTTGTATGCTAACCCTGTAAGCATGTTAATTTACCTATTGTATCACATATCTTACGTATTTGCAGTACATTATATTATATCGTATAACCGTATTGTATAATATATATATTAAATTGTGATCTATGTATGGATGTGTATCATCTTATATGAAATTGCAATGTTGTGAGCATCGTATACATAATAAAATTGCACTATAAGTCCCCTGCAATACAGGAAATGTGTAGTTGGTATCGTAATATAAATAATTTTGCATTAACTTTTGTAATTGAATGATATAGCATCCATTAATTTAGCATTGTATCAGTTTGTAGTACTGTTTGTAAGTATTCTAGTAGTAGTTTTGTAGTATTGTAGTATGTAGCAGTAGTAGTTTTGTAATGGTGTTTACTCCTTTGGTTTTCTATTGTTATCGCTATCTGTATGTGTTTTGTTCTAATTATGTCTATGTGATTCTAGTATTTATTCAAAACTGGCACTTGCACCTTTGTAATCTTATGCTTTGTCAAAACTTCAAATGTACCCTTTATTTATCTATTTATTTATTTATTTATTTTTTGAGCCCTTGTCTGGTCATGTATTTGTTGAACTTTGACTCAATAAATACTAGGCCCGGGCGGTTGGTGTGAACATGCTTCTGGGGGCTTCTTTGGTCTTTTGGACTGCCACCTGGATGGCCTGGTCGCTGGGTTTCGGTGTATGGTGCGAGGCGCCTGTGTGGTCCATCTGGCTCAAGATAGAGGTGGACGTGTTGCATATGCCAATTAACCATTACGGTAAAGGGATGGTGCACACGTCCCCCGTCAACTATCAACTATCAACTATCTCGAGCCCTCAGCCGAGATTTGGCAGTTTACAATTACTGTTCATATATTAGTTACAGAGTATACTAACAGTCTTAGACTCTAAGCTGCTCTGCCAGCGGATCAAAATACAGAAGTAAAGTGCTTTGACGCAAAGTATGAATTTTATAGCTCAGATATCCGTTAAAACTGAACATGATCATATGCAACACAATAATATTTTTTGTTCTCTTTTTATTACTTTTTCGATGGATTTGATTTCCATATTAAAATTAAGAGAGGTTAGTTTAGGTTATTTCGATATGGCAAAACACGCGAAAGCAATCTGACTAAGGTGAGGAATGCCTTCTTGGAGAATTTTCTAGGGAAAACTGACTCTTATTCACGTTTAACATGGAGAAACCACGATAACAAGCAATGCAGCAATATCGTTCGCCTTGGTTCAAAACCAGATCTAAATTATCAGTATTCAGCAGGCTACTTAGGTCACTTCACAAGTGACCTATCGGGCCACTCCAAAGTGACCATATCGGGCCTAGAATTAAGAGAGAGAAAGTCATGGAAAATAAATACAACAAATAACTCAGTCAATGTGCATTGTAAATATACACTATCACAAAAATTGCATGGCAAAACTTTACTTCATAATTTATCAATTAATCTTTACTTTATTTATATATGCTATATGAGTATCTCATCACTTACTCGTTCGCTCTTTCCTAATAGGTTCTAGGCATTGTCAACATATATTATTTAGACACATTCTAAAATATAATTTTATGTATGTTTTAGTTTTTTAATACTTCTTTTTAAATAGCATTTCCCTTAGTAGCAACCGGTTTCCCTGAGTTATAATTTTTCTTTTTTTAACATCCATTTCAACTTTATGCATAAAAAAATACTATTTTTTCATATTTTCAAAAAAATTCTTTACTTCCTGTTTTCGAACAAAGAGAACTTTTACTGAATTTTTATGAATTTTCTTCCCTTTCAACGGATAGAACTTTTATTGATTTTTCTTTTATTTAATATTTCGGAACAGAGGTGTTTAAAATTGAATTTTCCTTCTAGAATTCTAAGCGACGCGCCAAAACTTTGCTTCGTAATGGAAAGAAAATAAATATTTTAAATATTTAATTAATTGTAATAAAAAATTCCTAATGTATGTGTTTAAAAGTAATTACTGATATATGTGAAGATATAAAATTAAATAAGTAGCGATTCTTAAACAAGATTTTGTGGATCCCTAAGGATTCAGGAGTCTATATTGAGAGATTCGCGAGAGATTTTTCAAACTAAAATTTCATTTGTTGTTTAATTTCATAATAAGTGATTTCACTTGCAAGAAATTATCGAAATTAAAACCTTGCTTTCTTCAAAACATGGCCACTTTGCAGAACTATAACGAGATAATTTGATGAAACTTGCTATTAAAGAGAAGAACCTTCCTTGTCTTTCGCTCTGCTTGAGTAATTTCGAAGGTATTTCAGGAAAGATGCGGCCCACTAGCGGCCGAGTGGTAAAGTCGCTGAACGCTGGAAGTTCGGTCCGAGGTTCGAATCCCGCGAACTGGCTGCATGGGCGTTTTCGTGGTTTTCCTCATGTGTAATGTGTATACGAGCCAGTTTCCTTCAGAAAGTCCTCCACGAAAGCATCCCTCTCCTTAGGCAGATAGCCCTCGAGGCTTTGCCATAATCACACACACACAGAGAGAAAAGATGCGCAAACTTTAATAGCCCCTTCGAGCCGGGTAGCGAAGACGCGCGCTTATCGCTGAGGCCGGCAGTGTCTTCCGCGAGCGTCTCTCCAGGGCCGGGGGCTTTTTTGCTACTAAGCCTAAATCCATGAAATTTCCGAAGTATCAACTGCTTTATAGATATTATATATATATACTTTAATTACCTTATTTCTTGTTTAAATGCATATTTTACACATTTTATTTTAATTACTCACCATTTTATAACGTTTAACATTATACATCTGAAAACTAAATATATTACTTAAAATTCTCTTTTCGTATGAAAAATTTGAAAACAGGGATCTACACACAGTCCTACGTTCCATTCCTTGAACTCGTAATAACTCATTTGCCGTTTTGGAGGATTTTTCCGGGAATGTGAACAAACGTCTCATTTTCATAAAACACGTGTATGAAGCATCGTCGTCTCATTTTCTTATCAGTCTCTTCTGAACAAAGTTTTGGAATATGTCTTTCACTTAATCTTTCAGAATCAATATCAGAATATCAGAATTTCAGAATCAATATCTGAAATATTTTGCATCATTTCTGCTATTTCATGCTCTGTTAAACATTTTCGACGCTTCGACATTGAAACGGTAAAAACACAAAGAATTCACGTCTAACAAGATCTAATTATTTTCTAAAAACTGAACTGTAAACGGAAATACTCAACGCTTTAGCGCATATAAAACTTCTACTTACAATAAACAACTACCACGTGCGAATAAAGTGCGATTTAAAGAGACGTCATAAATCACGCCATTCGGAAACATTTAGTTCCCCGTTTGTTTATATAATCAAAAACACGTGTATGTGAGTCATGCTTCTCTCATTTCGAGTAGAAGGTCTAATGTACATGTATCTGAAACCATATGGACATACAGTGCCATCTTGTGGCAGAAATTATAGTTTGAAAAACGTTCCAAGGTACTGGCACAAATACGTGACAGTCGGTAGAAAACGCAACAATGCTCTGGCACGCCTGCGTGTCGGCCGGTAGATAAGTGTGTTCGTTGCTGGCACGTATACGTGACAGTAGGCGCGAAGGGGATTGAGGCCTTCCAGCGGCCGAGCAGTAAATTCCCTGAACACTGATAGTTTGGTCCGAGGTTCGAATCCTGCGAACGGGCTGGCTGCATGGGCGTTTTCGTGGTTTTCCCCATCTGTAACGTCTTAATGGGAGCCAGTTTCTCTTAGAAAATCCTCCACGAATGCATCTCTTTCTTCCATGTAGTGCCTTAGGGTGGAACACGTAACTAGTAATAATAAACTTAAACAGAGGTTTGAAAATACTGAAATAATCATTGGGAATTATAGTTATGCATGGTTGAAAATTAAACGTAAAGGCGCTAGAAAATGCTTGAGGTAAGTAAAAGATAATGAAACACAAATTACAAGACTTTCACAAAAGATAAAAAAAAAGATCTTATCATTAATAATTATGATAATTGCTCGTAAGAGGCCAATAGTCAGTTGCAATTTAGAGTTCCAATAGTCAGTGTCAATTTAGAAATTGGTGAACTTTCTACAACACATAACACACCGTGCGCAAACAGTAATTCTGGCGACGAGTTCCTCATATCATTAAATGGAAACCTCATAGAACCTATTAAGATGATTCAACGAAACGAGACACATGACGCGCATGAAACCTAGGTATAGGTCTACCTCGCCCAATGCGACGACCTAGAAGTATGACATCCAGATAATTCCCGACATCTTGCCGAAGATGGACTGTTGATTCATCGCATTACAGTATGCTCGCCGTTGGATGGCTGCTAGAACATCTTCTAGTCATATTGAAAAAAGCTTTTGCAGAAAAATACACTTCTTTTCACCATCAAGTAGTAAAATGTGTATTGGTTTTGTCGCCAATAATGAACTGATTTGTAGCTTCATTGAAGTTGCAGCCAGTGCTGTCAATTTAGCATTTTGAATGTTGGACCAAACTTTTTTTTTAAGCTTTTAGCTGCATGATTTTGAAATTTGCACTTAGCAGGAAAGGTGTCACTTTTTAAAATTTATTTAGCATATTTTTAGCATTAATGCGCATATATTTATAATATTTAACGTTTCTTGTAATTACTGGAATTTTATGTAAATATAAATTATTTAGTGAAATATAATTCTTCTGTTCCTTTAAATATATTTTTTAGAAATTAGCGTTTTAGTTGTTCGGTTTTCCTCTTTCTTTCTTATACTGGTAGCAGGGAGCACTTTCAAATTTTATATTACGCCTAAACGGATGTTTTGTTCATTTACAGACACATACACATTTCCAGAGCATTTGAGCTAACGCCACATTGTGCTAAAGCATTTAAAAACAGCATATCTTTACAATTTCCGATAGACAGTCTCGAGCGCTGGAGATACACAGTCCAGTCACATTAATGTGACCATCTGTCAAAAGCCAGAATAACCACCTTTCGCAGAGCGGACTGCTGCGAGACGTGCAGGAAGAGAGTCACATAGGTCCCTGAAGGTGTTCTCTGGGATGTTGAGCCATGCCGACTCTAATGCCGTGGCCAGCTGCGCTAGATTACGCGGTTGAGGATCCATGGCGCGAACAACTCGATCGAGATGGTCCCACAGATGCTCGATTGGGTTTAAGTCAGGTGAGTTTGCTGACCAGGGGAGGACGGTAAACTCATCCTGGTGCTCTTCGAACCACGCACGTACACTGGCAGCTGAAAAACAATGCGCATGTAGGGGTGAACATGGTCCGCAAGGACAGATGCGTACTTGTATTGATCCATTGTGCCTTCCACAATGATCAGTGAACCTAGAGAATGCCAGGAAAACATTCCCCAGACCATAATGCTCCCGCCTCCAGCTTGGACCGTTCCGGCAATGGTTGCAGGGTGGTTCCTTTCAGAGGTTTCACGCCTTATACGTCAACGTCCATCTGTCCGATGGAGCATAAAACGCGATTCATCCGAAAACGCAACCTGTCGCCACTCAGTGGACGTCCAGCTGCTGTACTGGCGTGCAAATTCTAGCCTTCGCCGTCGATGAACAGCAGTCAGCATAGGTGCACGAACCAGGCGTCTGCTTCGGACGCCCAGACGCAGCAATGTTCGCTGAATAGTACTTTGGGAGACACTTTTGGTAGCCCCTTGGTTCATTTTGGTGGTCAGTTGCTCAACGGTAGCCCGTCTATCTGCCCGAACGCATCTCCGCAACCGTCGTTCGCCTCTGTCATCTATGGCCCGTGGTGCACCACATTTGCCACGTCGCTGATTTTGGACAGTCCCATTTTGCCATGCACGGTACACTTTTACCACGGCGGCACGCGAACAGTTCACAAACTCAGCCGTTTCGGAAATGCTTCCACCCTTGGCCCGAAAGCCAATGATCATGCCCTTTTGGAAGTCAGATAAATCGCTTCGTTTCTGCATTACGCCAACGATTGAAATGTTTTCCGAAGCCCTCACACACCCTTTATATACGCTCAACTGCACTGTGCTGCCACCTGCCTTCTGTGATTGGTTATTTAACTCTGACATGGAAAGTACGTGGTGGTCACATTAATGTGACTGGACTGTGTAAAATGTTTTATTCCCTACAATGTTGCCACAGCTCGCTTTAAAAATCAAAGTATGCTAGCCAGAGGTGCTTTTCAATTCTACCATAAAAGCACGCGGAAAAAAGAGAAAATACCTTATAAAGCTTTCTATTTTTTGAATTATTTGAAAGTGCTAACAATAACACTACAAATTCTTAGCACTCAAGCTAAAAATCCTTACTTCAGATATCAGGCAGGATAGTAATTTCACAGATTAAAATCTGAAAAGGCACTTTTCATGTAAAACCTTAAATGAAGCAAAAGAGTTTTCGCCTCCATTTCTTCACAAAATTTATGACCCACTTCACATCACCGTGGCTGATAATTTAACTTTGTAGTTACTTCACAAAATTGTTCGTCTCTTCATTTTCCTTCTTCTCTCCAACTCTCTCACTGCGAACTCCACCTTGAAAATATTTCAGATCATGCATCCAGATTATTATCATAATTTTTAATGGTGCTAATTTTTAATGGTGCTAATTTTTAATGGTGCTAATTTCGACAACGTAAACATAACAATAATGCATCAGAGCACAACATCGATAGCTACAATTTAACTCTCAACTCTATTCAGCTAACCTTTATCTGTCTGAAACTTAAACTATGTAAGCTATTCAGAAAGTAACTTACGTTTTAGAATAAAAAAACTAAATGAAAGTAAACATTTTTTTATTACTTACATTTGAAAGGCACATTATTCAGCTATTTTCTACATATTAATACATTCTCCGTATAAATTAACACTTTTATCATAATGGTACACAAGCTTTTTAATTCCATTGTCATAGAATGTTGCCGCCTGAGACTTCGCGACAGAAATTAGTCGCTGTTGTTATTGCGATTTCGTTTTTAAAAGTGCCTTATATTGAAGTTCGAAGTGACATGTACTGATTCTAAGGAACGAGGCTAAATGCTGATTTGTCAGTCTACTTCTGAAATAATTCTTTCTAAGGTTTATAGTTGATAACGCTTGTTCACATATATAAAATCAAGCAAACATAGCACTGATTTTCTTGGCTTGAGATATTAAATTTGGGAAACGTTCTTTCGATAATGATTTGTAAAACTCAAACTTTGGCATATTTAGAAACAACTGCTTGAGATGATTGTTAAATTGCAGATAAATTAAGTCAAGCTGCAAATGTGATCTCACTGCTTCACAATTTACGTTGAAAGGCATGATAAAAATATCCAGTTCTGTTTGAATGTCACTGAAATCTGCGTTCGAACTCAAAATTCAGTTTTTCCAAGCCATCTTCATAATTCTTAAGCTTCTCTTCATTTACTGAGGGTATTGAATTTAACCTCAGGAAGTGAGACAAGCCGTTCTTAGGTAGATGCCCAGCAAACAGATTACGTTTTATTAAGTTAAGATAATTAAGTTTTTTCTAAGAGGTCTAATTCACCTATATTGGATTCCCATATGTCTGCTCGAGAAAGAGATAACGCTTGTTGGCGCCAATCTACAACTATAACTATCAAAGAACTTTCGCTTCTTAACACTTTACCGATTGAAAGCTGTCTGTGCTTGCAATTTACGTCGATTTATGTTTTATAGAACAAAAATAAAGAAAGTAAAAAGATTATCAGTCCTTTGAAAAAAAGAAAGAAAAAAATAATATTTAAACAAAGTAGAGAAAGAGATGGGTATGTAATATATAAATATATACTTCTTTTAATTTGCCTCGAACCAGCAAATTAAAATTCTATCTGCGGGCCGGATAGAAACTTCCTGTGGGCCGTAGTTGGCCCATCCCTGCATTACATGTATTAAGGAATGTTATAAATCTTCACATTATTTTACTGTGAAAACATTTATTCAACGAAGTAAAAAAAGAAAGAAAGATTTTATTAATTTTCTATCTTTAGATTCTTGAAGTGCAACTATTTGGATTGAAAATAACGTCCTTCAGCAGCTTGAGTCGTTATTTTATTTCCATTTTCAGTACTTAGCGTATGATTAATTTCCGTAAAAGAACCAGAGCCTAAAAAATTATTCGCTTTATAAATCTTACGTGCTTTAGTAATTTTCATTCGTCTCTTTAATTGTGACAGTCCAAATATTTTTTTTTTTTTCAGGACATTCACATTTATTATGACACGCGACGTTATATAGTAATTTTCGTTCGTCTCTTTCATTGTGACAGTCCAAATATTTATTTTCAGGACATTCACATTTATTATGACTATTAAAAACTGCCTAAGTGGCACCCACACACAAAAAAGAAAAGAAAAAAAAAAAAAAAAGAAAAAGAAAAAGTTCTAGCGCAAAACTTTCGGATGTTTACATTCCTCCCTCCCCTCATAACACATGCGTATTTTTTTTTTCTTTCATCCCTAGACGCTTCTAAAACTTTTCTCCAGCTACTTTTTACTCACTTTTTTAACTGCTCGTTTTTCACAGTTATCGCTTATTCCTGTTCCACACCATTTGTTTGCGAATTAAATGAAACATGAGTTGTATCATAAAGACTAATCGTGAAGAGTCAAATAAAGCATTCAAATAAATAACAATTAATGGTGATGAAAGTGACACAATAAATTTTTCGCATAAAATAACTGCATTTTTTTTAGGAAAAAAAATAAGATATTGGACTATATCAGTGACAGGTCAGTTGCAAACACAGCGATCATCCTGCCGCTGTTCTTAGGTCTTTACTCGTAGGCAGACGACATTCGGAATGTTAAATTGAAATACATACATACAACTGCGCTGGGACTACTACAAGAAAATTCAGTTCTAAAACTATTTAGATTAGCATTGTTTGAAAAATAATATGCCTTCTAAATTTTAAATATTATTATTTATTTTAACATTATTAATCATCATTATCTAAATTACATAACTATTAGTTTTCAGTGCCAGAAATCCTGTATTCCAGCGGTTCTCAACCTTTTGACTAAATTGTACCATCTAAACAAAAATTAAAAATCTTTAGTACCACCACTACAAAGTACTACTACCACCACCACTCTTGAACAAAACTCAGATCGCATAAATTCACAAGTGTTAGAGAAAAAAACTCTATCAGGGGTTTTAATGTTTGAATTTAATAGTTAAAAACATCTTGCTTCTTTGCGTACCACCTACTTTTCTCTTGCGTACCACCGGTTGAAAACCCCCTAGTCCCGTAGGACTAGACCTCTGGTATGCCCTTAAATGTCATCTGATAAAGGAAAAATTCGCATACTCCGTTTTGCGATTTTTATTTTTAATTTGTTAAAATATAGTTACGAAATGTACAGGCGCGGTAAGATGACTTCCCCAAAAAGCAATTTTAGGGTTGCGATAAAATGACAAGAAAAGGCTGGGTTGCCGCATTTGGCGGGAAATTGGTTGGCGACATAATTGGCGATATGCCATGGACGGATGGAGAACCTTCTGGAACGAATTCTTACCGGTTTAGCCCAGAATGATCTCGAACACCAGTCAAAAGCTATATAAACCCTGCTGGTACGCGGAGAGTTAGTATCGTGTGTGTGCCTCGTCGAGAGTGCGAGTTAGTCAGTATCGTGTGTGTGCCTATCTAGCGAGTCAATCCCTGCGGAGTCGATCTGAGTTGACACCCGGGCAGCAAATGCCGAGTGGGTCGTCGAGTTCATTGAAGGAGTCTCTTAGTGTATCGCGATTAGTGCATCGTCGAGGGAGCGCGTTGAGCTCCGGGAACGACTGAACCGAAGAGTCGGGAGCAGTGCTCTGTGTGTCGTCGAGTGCATTGCTAGTTGTAGCGTGGAGAGTCTCGAGAGTACGTGGAGTTCCGAGAACGAGCGAGCAGAATCGGGAGCTGTACTCTGATGCTTAGCCTGATAACCTGAAGGCTGTGTCGCTGATCGTATCAGCGTGTTTATAGTAGTTCATCGACGACTGTAAAAAGTTCTTTGGAGCTGTCCTGACAATACTGGCAAATAAAGTGTGTTTTGATATTTCATTAAGTAGTGTCGTCATTGTTCGCTCCAGGTCTGCGAGCCCCGTGCGGGCTTGTGGAAAATAACGTAACAATATGTTATGCTTCTAGTTCTGTTACTTCGAACTCATTTATGCAACGCAAATTTCAATCAATATAATTTATGTAACTGAATTTCACCTAATGCAGAAAGAATAAAAGTTTAGATCTTTTTTCTCCCTTTCTTACATTTTTATTTTTATATTTTTGTTTTCTCTTATTTTTTATATCTTTATTTTTTCTTTATTTTTAAATTCTCCATACAATATGAATTGTATGTTCGTAATATAATACATCTATTTACTTCTTAAAACGAAACAACGAAAAAACGTAAATTAAAAAAAAATAATAATAAGGTAAAATATCTATCGTATACCTAACACAACGCGTTAGAAATACTTTTTAATTACAGTAATGTATTTTATATATTTTAATTTATATCAGTTACATATTTTTTAAAAAAGAAAATACGATATGAAATTAGAAATGAGTTTATTGCTTTTTAACAGTATGGTTTGATAAATTCTAATAATACATAAGATTTTACCTTTTGCAAAATGGCAACACTTTGAAAGCTAGTTACTTCTTTATTTTTTCGTACGATGGCAATAATTGCCAAGGTGAGTTGATTACATATGCATGAAAGCTTAGGGAATTTATCCTATATTAATTTGTATTTTTATTATTTTGGTTTTTTATCTTTCTTGATTATTTATCATATTCTTCAGAAAATTTCTGATATGCTCGGCATGGATATTGTTACTAATTTTGTATATATGTGCATAATTTTAAGGAAATTATATGTGAAACAGTGGTATCTTTTGTGTAATGTAACATGAAGTGCTTGATAAAGCGAAACTCTGCCGGAAAAGGTAAGATTACTATTTAACATTGAGGTAAATGGTTATCTCGCTAAATTGGCGACATACCACCAAGATAATCATAATTTTGGCGACTAATTTTTGTCGCCAAATTTGGCGAGGAACCACCTGACGTCGTTAAACTTGGCGACCATTTGACGACAATTTGCTTCTCTCCCTGTGTAACTTATATTTGGTACTGTAACTGAATAACTGTAATTACTCCCTATATGCGGCTGTAACTGTATCCAGCCCTCATATGTAACATTAGCCGTATAATTTCGAGAAATGAAAGGTATTAGAGAGTATCTCAATGTTCTAGCCGACCGGGGGATATATTATAAGGCCAGAGAGAGCGTCAGTTCTTAGGTTTTAGTTCAGAGTTAGATGCCAATGCCAATGATTTGAAAATTTCGGAGTGCCTATGGTTCAAAACCATTTACCTCCACATCAGAATTACTAAAAGTGAGCAGAAATAGGAAAAATTTGGCATAAGTGATTTACTTGATGCTCAATAGAGGGAGCCACAGGCTCGAGAAAGCTTAGGGATAGAGATAAGATAGTAAAAACTTAAGTATCATAATCTTTTTATAAGTTTTTAGGTTTTTATAATTTTTTTGTATTTTATATTTTAAAATTTTTTGGTTTTTATAATTTTTTATACACAATACAAACACTAAAGCAAAAAGCGGATAGGAAAGAGTTTACGATTAATAGGCTCATTGGCATGTGGCTTGTGTAGGATAGTGCAAATAATAAAAAGGGGACGCGATGAAAATATTCAAAGGCAGATTTTAAAATCTGCGGGAGATGTGATTCTATGTGAACAGATTGATAACTTTGCTAGAAGATCTTGATTGCAGGTAGAGTTAGATCTCCGTGCGAGCTTCGCTCTTGATGTGCTTTGTTTAACGTTCTTAGTGGTTTAAAGTAGTACTAATTGTGCTTTCTCATACTGAGAGCTGTATGAGTACTTTTGTAGAAAGTTCTAGAACGGTAAAGTGTTTCTTTTGTGAAAATAAATTTTATCAAGCTACCATCGGTTATGTGTGCATTCGTTTCATTACGAACCCGTGCGCGCACAACAATCGTTTGATGAATCAATCGTCTGACAGATGTATTCATCAGTGTTGTATCTTGAATTCTTTTTATCCACCCAAGCTTCAAATTCCTCACAAATGACATTAGCGAAGATGTAACGTTTTCTTTGGTTTCCTTAGTTTCATCCTAAGCGTTAACTAATTTAAAAGCATTCTTTTGTGTCTTCCCTGACAAGCAGTTCAGGATATGTTAAACAGACGCTACATGTCAAAATTACTTTTTCTCGCTTATTTGCATTTCTATCCCTGTCTCCATGTCATAAAGCAAAGAGACTTCGAGTGATTTACCATATTCTAAGGAATCAAATCCAGTCCAGCTTCCCATAATATGAACGACTCCAGTATTCATCTCACGAATTCCTTAATCACATGGTTGGATTATGGACACAGTATTTTCTGAAAGGAAGGAAATTTCAAGATGCTTTAAAGAGATATTTGTCTATATGTTGGGTAAAGTTTGATTTAAAAAAAAATTTCATTTTCTTTATTGCATTTCAAAATTTTTTCATTAAAAACTCTTAGGGTGAATCTTCAGATTATGGTAACTTGGCGATTTTGTGGCAAAAATTTGGCGACCAACCCTGCTACAGCAACCTGCTACTTTTTTGGGGGGGGAAACGCCATTTTGTTTTCACGAAGTAAAGGCATGTTTTATTTATTTATTTTTTTTAACTCAACATTTTTTCGAACAATCTGCTAGCCGAATTACGCTTATGCTAGAACTTTTATGGAACAAAAGTGCTTAATCATGGCGAAGACTAGGTGCGAAATTGGGAGAAAGTGTAGAATCGCCCACTGCTTGGCGCGTTTTTAAGAATTGCACACACGCGCTATCCATGTACACGTCGACCTATTTTCACTCAAAAAAAATCCAGGAATTGCACAAAAATTGCATTACGCACACGCTTGACTTTATCCATGTACACGTCGACCTATTTTTACTTAAAAAGTCAAAGAAAATTGACAAAAATACAATTCTTCTTACTCTTGTAAAAAGCGCCAAACAAATAAGTGGGCGATTCTTTACTTTAGCAGCGAAATTGTTTCTAAGTGCTTATTAGCTAAAATCACGATCGGAGTTTTCCGGAAAGTGTCACATGACATGTCTCATGATCTCTCATTTCTCTGAGACAAAATAATCTGTGATTCGAATTGTGTACTTCTCAGATGATTGCTAAAGTCTTACCTAGTAACCTTTATCGCCTTACCAAAATGTCGCCAAAGTACCTGTTACCATATTCCAAAGATTAGCCAGCCGCCGAGCGGTAACGTCGCTGAACACTGGTAGTTCGGTTCGAGGTTCGAATCCCGCGAACGGGCTTGGCTGCATGGGTGTTTTTCGTGGTTTTCCCCATGTGTAACGTATATAAGAGCCAGTTTCCCTTTAAAAGTCCTCCACGAAGGCATCCCTCCCTTAAGGCAATGCTTTACCGTAATCTAATACACCACATCACACCTCCCTCGAGTGCTTTATCGTACCACCCTCGAGTGCTTTACCGTAATTTAATACACCACATCACACCACCAAAGATTAGCCACTCTTAGCATTATCTATCCATTGTTCACCATCCGTTGCTGTATATCACAGAGTTTTAATATGCAACATCATTACACTTTATACACGTCTCCAGACTTCGAAAATTTTCAAAAAGAATAAAAGTGATTATATTGAGCCAATAGTGGATTTAAATAGAACAATAACTCTTTTCGAAATTTCGATTCAATTGGGAAACTTTTCATCAGTACCATTTTAAACAAAATCAACTTATAACTAAGAATGAATTTTCAATTTTTTTTTTTTTTTTACGTAAATGGGTAAATACCCACGGCAACACCCATTTGTGGACAAACGGCAGGGACTCCCATATTAATATCCGAATAACAACATCAATCGCGATTACGTGTCTGCAACGTACAAGTTGATTTTTTGGGTACTAAATCTAAGAAAACGCTGCTATCTCAAAAATTATTTATTCAGTTTTGAACATGTGAATATGACTACATAAATTGCACCATGAGAAATGCTATATTGATGTTAGAAGAGGAGCAGAAAATACTCACTAACTCTGTCTGGGCATGGCCGAACGTGACGTTTCATGCTTGCAAAAGGGGACAGTAAGATGTCGTTCGCTAATCCCTGCAATTTCAAGCCGAATCTTGTTTTCCACTTGCTTTTAGGTGCATGGCTTGTTAGCTGAGATTTCTCTTTTAAAGCTCACGACATGATTTAAGTTACACACACAAGCCCTTGGAAATAATCTGGACATCAAGGAGTATTGGATTTCACTCCCGCTGTCAGGCAATCGATGTCCAGATGAAGTCAAGAGTCCCCCATTTCTAATGACCCAAACTTTCTTTACGCAGGTTTCATACACATACGTCTCATAACTTGCTGAATATTAGGCTTTTCTTGTGTTTTGTTTTGAAAAAAAGTCTTGTGTAATAAAACAGACTATCATTTATTATTATTATTTATTTCTATGTCCGAAAAGTACTATTCCTAACAGCAGCTTCGGGTTTAGAATACATTACTCACAAAATCTCAGAATTTTATCATTCATTGCTCACGTTGTGTAAAGGTTTTCGCTCTTCATCCTTGCATGCCAATTCTAAGTGAGGCGCAGTTTGGCACAAAACAAAATCCTTTTAAGCACTTTACTCTAATACTGTGATGGCAACACGAAGCAGAAAGAAAGCAAAAAAGTAAATGAGGAAGGAAAACGGAGGATAAAGAAATAACGTTATCTTCTTCTCCATCTCCCATAAAAGAACTCAGATTTATATTTAGCTAAAAACGAAGTGGGTAGACAGTCGTAATTTTTAGAACCCAAGACGGAGGACTCATTCCGAAGTCTATATCGCCTAGAGTTATCAGGAAGTGATTTTATGTTCTCGTTGAGAGAAACGCGTCGACAGTTACGGTTACAGCAGGCACTTGAACATGTCGTATGTTATTGCTTCGAGTTTAGATTATATAGGTTTTGGATCCGTGATATCGCGTAGATGGCATCCGTTAGTTATTATTTATTCCGTGGAAACCAAAAAAGGATTTGTCGAAGTAAAGTGAAAAACTGGTAAAGGAAGAATGAAAATAAAAGGAAATTCTTTTACGAGCATGTAAAAAAAGGAAATACCTATATTAAATTATTCGAATATTTCTGCAATCAGTCACTGAAGTAACACGCAGATTTAAATAGCTTATGGAACATTTGTAATTAACTGAAAATGTTTGAAACAGGAGTTAAAAATTACGTCAAAATATAGGACCTACATAGCTAAAACGTATGAAAATAGGATTTACATAGTGCATGTATCATGTTACATGGTACAGGTTATTCTTATATGTATCATTACTCTTACATGTATTATTCAGCACTCATATAAAGCGGCTTTTCGCACACTTTTTACAAGATTTTGCTTTGCTGTAAAAAACGTCTTCTGCTTGGAATTCTTTTAAACATCAACAATATTTTTGAAAGTATAAACTATCGTCTGCTATTTGACAGTTTTGTTATCGTACAAAATGTCGCTTTTAAAGAAGCAATGGATGAAATGCTACTTTTGTGTTCTTTCCAAAGAAAATTATTCGTAACTACAGTAGAACTGCAATTATCCGAATCAACTGGGACCGGACCCCGTTCGGATAATCAAAACTTCCGATAATTGGAAATTTTACAAAGAAAGGATTTACGTATACTTAAATTAATTACTGAAAATGGAAGAAGAAGCTAATTTTAATGAAATAGAGGTTTTTATTAATTAAAATGAAAACGCAACATTTTTATATACATGTTACATAACGTACTGTACAGTAGTCATTACTTGCTGAATAACTCGGTCAAAATAAGCTGTCTGACTGTCTTCATCCGTTTTCGTGCAGCCAAGCCGCGCATCTGCTTGACAGTGAGAAGTTGTATGTGGTCACACTCGGACTGACGCTCCATTAACTTCAACGCAGATTCAAGGCTGGCAAACGCTTCACTAGCTGATGGTCCCGTGTCTGCTTTAACTTCGATATTAAGGCAATGTTGCCAGATCATGCGATGTTTTGGAAATCTGCGACTTTTGACAAACTTGTGCTACTAAAATTTTAGTATTTGCGATATTTTTCCGACTTCCATCGTCTTATGCTACTTTTTGAGACTTTAAAGTATTTTTAATATATCGTAAAATGCTTACATGTTAAAATAATGTATCAATTAAAAATAATTTACATTAGAAAAAAACAGTTTATTTAGGCTTAAATAGAAGCTGGCATCTGGCAATCCAATTTACATGTGGGCTTTCCTTTAAGGTTGCACCATGGAGGTAGGAAGTAAGAAGGAGTCGCCCTAAACAAGTTTCTCCGTACCCTGCTCTGAAGCACCGGCGATCCCTACGTGGTGACCAAAACATTGGGTCATTTACCATTGAGTTCTATGGGATTTGACGCGTTCGGGTGTAAATATTTTGTAATTACGTCGCAAATATACATATAAATGTATATATTTTCTTTTTCTACAACACTTCAGAGTCCTAAGTATGTGAAAACAACATATTTTTAAACAACATTTCATTCTGAACGGAATTAAATGCTATACTTTTCACAGGACAGTTTTCTCAGAATGGTTTAATTTCAATGAAATATTTTCATAAGTTTTCGTTAATTACATTAGAAAAAAAAATTAAGGTAATTCGATTTTATTCGGTTAAGGTACAAAAATTAAGATCAAAGTTTATTGCATTATTAATATTAAAATTATGCATTATTTCTTTTCTAGAGCTTCTTCCTAAAATACTTTCTTAAATATGACATGATTTTTTGGCTTCTTTTAAATCGAAAAATGTAAGTCAATTTATAATTAATGCTCTATTCGGTTCATTTTAAATTAGAGAATTATTAGGAATTAGCGAAATACTTTAAAGAAGTATTTCGCTAATTCCTAATAATTAAATAGGTATTAAATAGTATTTGACTTTCTCTGAACATTTCTGAAAGGGAATAAAATAAGTTTTTTTTTTTTTTTTTTTTTTTTTTTTTTTTAAGTATTATTTAAAACTTGTAACTGAGTTATTATAACATGTAAAGGGAATAATTCTTTTAATTATACTTATCAGTTTTTTTTTTTTTTTTTTTACCCTTCATTTCAACAATACATATTCCAAAACTCTTTATTACGTTCTTAAGTGCGCATCTCATAGCATTTGGTTAACAATACCTTTTAACAGATTGCTTTCCAATACGAACAATTCTTGCTTAAATAGTTTTATAACGTATTTGTCAACAGGATTTCAATTTATGTTTACAATTCAATATTAAAGTTATTATATATTTAGATAACATTTATAATCATTATAAATTAGATACAATTAATCATTAGATTTCTTCACAGTACTTTCACAGTTGTTTATAAGTGAATAAATTCTTCATTTCAAATACATTTATAAATAATTTAATGAATATTTAAGTATTTTGTCAAAGGCAGATACATGCTTTTTCCAAGCACATGCATAAATACCCATACATATAATTTTGACGAGGATTGCAGCATTTGATGGTAATTTTATTTTAAATTAACCCAAATAAGTAAAACGTGTAAGCCCAAAGTGATTATTTTTCAGATATATAAAATTAAAACGATGGGTTTAAAACGAGCAGCAGTAAAGCCTCTTCTCTAAAAAATTTTAAAAGGTACATGTTACAATAATATATGGATGTGAAAAAAATTTGTTTTATTTAAAACATTTTGACGTTTGGAAAATAAAATAAAAGTAGCGAATACTCTATCAAGGGTATCGAAAGACGTATACAATTTTAAATGTACCGTAAGGTATTTTTCATTCTTTAAGCATAACATTTTTCTTAAAAATCTATATTTTTGTAGTGCAACAACTTGGAATTTTATAAAACAAATTCATAATCAAAATCGCTGTTGTTAGTTATCGAAAAATAACCAAGATGTGATTTTTGCGTAAATGTCAGTAAACTATACAAATTGCTATTATCCATCACACTATGAATGTTTCTTTCATGTGAGAGTGTCCCTTTTTCGATTTCTATGGAACTGTCGTGTGTCGAAATACTATCAGAATCTTGTCAAGCGAGCTTCTGAATGTAAACAAAGAAACACCCCGTCTGGTGACCCAAGCTTCAAAGCAGTGCTTCACTTCTAGCGCGGAATGGCCCCTCCTCCCTTTCCTACCTCCATGGGTTGCACAGCCTGACTCCGGTATAACGAGAAGGGGGGGGTGGAAGTTGGAAAGAAAGAAAAAAAACTGCTTCGGACCTGTAAACTTCCCCCCTCCCTCGTCTCTCGTATGCTTTATTTTTTAAGTCAGTCCAGTTTAAGTCAGTTTTGTTTTTAAGTCCAGTTTTATGGTGATAACGAATCGAACAAAGGAACTTTCAGCTCGGGTACCCAAACAGAGAAAGAAATGAAACACGTATTGGGTACCCAAACAGAGAAATTAATGTAACATAGTATATTGGGTAACCAAACAGAAAAAGAAATGAAACACATATTGGGTACCCTAACAGAGAAAGAAATGTAACATATATTGGGTACCCAAACAGAAAAAGAAATGAAACACATATTGGCTACCCAAACAGATAAAGAAATGTAACATATATTGGGTACCCAAAACAGAGAAAGAAATGAAATTAATTCTCCTGATTATAATATTGCTAAGAACTAAGCAATGGAAATGACTTGAAAATCAAAGAAACGACATTTTTATAAATAACAACACAAGTAAATTTAACCTTGAGAGGACAAGGCTTGCTTAAGTAACCAGAATCTGAAATAAGCCGACCACGCAGAATGAAAATCTCACCTAAAAATATACCTAAATTAAAATGTTCACAATTAAACAAAAAAACAATGAATTAAACACAGAACACAAGTTTTGCTCAACACAGTTTTCTTAATAATATTCCAAGCTGTTTTAAGATATTCTGACAACTTACAAACCTGATATTTTACATAAACGATATAATAAACTTCAATCAATGTCTATTGTACTTTATCTATCTTAATTTCAGCATGATACTATGTATGCTATAACTTAACTACAATAAAATGCACTACTTTATTCTTAAACCTATTGAATGCATTGCTTTGCAAACGATGCACAACAAAATAACTGTGATTGTGAACTTCATTGTGGCGTGAGGTAAGGTACTTCATTGTACTGGGTCAGACCATAAATTCGTGCGCATTTTTTGGAAATTTTTAAATAATATAAAAAAACACAACATTTTAATCAATAATATATTTTCCTTCATTATCTACAAAGTCTCTCCATCTTACAGGCAGCATTTTTATGCCATTGCTGTAGAAAGACTCTGGTTTTAATGCAAAAAAACTTGAAAGTTCATTGTGTACATCCTGTTTAGAATTTAATTTTTTCCCAGTAAAAAATTTTGTAAGGCACGAAATAAGTGAAAATCACTTGGGGCAATATCTGGGGAGTAAGCAGGATGCGGCAAAAGCTCCCAGTTAAATTCACTAATTTTTTGCAGCGTTGTTCGAGCCGTATGTGGTCTAACGTTATCATGATGAAATAACACTTTCTTGATATTCACCAATCGAAGACGTTTTTTGATCAATTCTGAGTTTAGACGGCAGTCTTAGGCACTATAAGCTTCTGAATGAATCGTTTGATTTGGATCTAATAGTTCAAAACGTCCTGAATGGGGTTCATCATCAATGCTCTTTTTCGAACTTTAAATGTTTTAAACCATTTCTGGGCAGTCCTTACACTAATAGTGTGTTCACCATGTACACTATTAATTTTTATCGCTGCAAACTGACAGATTCACCACACGAAAATAAAAAATGTAGCACAGCACGTTTGTACTGATTATCTACATTCATCTTCTATGGTTACTAAAATGCGTTCGATATTTATGAAAGTTAGTGAAGAACTGAATAATATGTTAGTCAAACGATGACAAATTTCAACAGGTTCAAAATTGAATTGTTTTAGTAAATGCGTCATAGTGAATTCCACGTATACTCTTAATGCGCACAAAGGTATGGACTAACCCGATATAAATTGATGAAATTCTTCACATATGTAATTTTTATTTCAATATGGCCGTGTATTTCTTTATACATGAAACACAGTTAATAAAAGCAACATTGTTCTATATTACTTAAGATAAACTCTTAATGCGCACGAAATTATGGATTGACCCGATATAAACTGACGAAATTCTTCATATATGTAATTTTTATTTCAATAAATGGCCGTGGATTTCTTTATACATGAAACACAGTTATTAAAAGCAACATTGTTCTATATTACTTAAGATAAACTCTTAATGCGCACGAAATTATGGACTGACCCGATATAAATTGACGAAATTCTTCATATATATAATTTTTATTTCAATAAATGGCCGTGGATTTCTTTATACATGAAACACACTTAATAAAAGTAACATTGTTCTATATTACTTACGATGAATCAGAATTCGATTGTACTTAGTCTCAATATAGCCCAAAATGAATTACATTTTCCTCTTCGTAAAAAACTGACGTATATGCTTTTGAGGTTATTAAATGCCACAAACGTCAACCATGTGACAAGAACTCAACTTCAAAGTTGAAAAAGAGCTGAATAAAGCGGAGAATACTTTCAGAACTGTCAGTCAGATTCAGACATGACTGAGTTCCCAAAAAAATGGCGTTAACTTTCCATGGCCTATTGCGTGACATTTTGACATGCTTTTTGTATTACTTCAGGGTTAGTAGATACAAAAGTAGATACAAAAATGCGGTTAACAGTTAATCATTTGAAATAGCCGACCATTAAATGGAACATTTCTGAGCTGCCCTTTTGCAGTTTTAAACACATTTTATCTCTATAAATGCAAACGAAACCGAATTGAACAAATCACTTGGAATACGACGATAAAATTCGGTATGAATTCATTTGTTGCTATTGTTCTACTTGAAAATACTGAAACAGACATACATATAATGAAACGTAAAAATTATCTATTTAATTTATTATTAAAATTTTGTAAAATAATAAGTAAAGGAGTACGTTTTATTCACAGAATAACGAAGGATTTTCGTATATCAAAAGACAAGGCTTGCTTTATCTCACTTTACATAAAAGATCCTGATCTAGCAAAATAAGTTATGTAGGCACGATCATGCCGACAAAACTCAGTACTAAGTCCTGAAAAAAGAATCAGCCTTTGGCAAACGTTGGTTACCGTGTGAAATGTTATGCCGCAATTAACCATTCTTACGAAACTGTCTTATGAAATTTTATAAAAAAAAGCTATTAAACTTCTTTAAAATCCTTTAGAATTATGGTCCAACTTTCTATAACATCGAACAGGAATTTTCAATAGAATTCTATAAAATTTCAGACATAGCTTATATCGACAGTTATGTATATCTATATTACCGTGAAAGACCGAAATTGGAGAATGTCGGCTTTCACTGGAAAATGTTAACATTCACCAAATACGTCGGTGAAAGACCGAATATTTCACTACATTCTTGTATATTCGGACTCTCACCGGTTATGTCGACAATCACAGATATGCTCTGGTGAAAGTCGAAAAGAGAGGTCATAAAGTGCCATAATAGTTTAAGTTGTTGCAATAAATAAGATTTGAATCACATAATTTAGTAAGTTTTTTATTACTGTTATTTTATTTTCTCATTTAGAACGTACTGTATAATTAAGTAAGTTTTTAACTTCTATTGAATGTTTTGTGTGTTTTAGGTTCTCATGTTCTCAAGTTCTTATTTAAAGTCTCAAGTGTGTTTATTCGCGACTGAATTACGGAGAAGGTAATATAATATTGTTATATGTTCAACATTCCCCATTAGTACATGGTGAATGTCGACACAAGAGACTATGTGAATGCTGACATTCACCGGTGAAAGTTGACATTCTCCAGATTTCGGTGTTTCACCGTAACATCTATACATAACTCGATATAAGCTATGTTTGAAATAGATATATTAAGAATCAGATAGAGATATATTAGATTAAATAGAGATATGCGTAGATATTCTATAGAGATTTGTTTTATTTTATTCTGCAGAGATAAAATTTTGTACAGTTTCCAAAGGTTCCGAGTATGGAATCTTATATAATGTGCACAGCATTAATTAATACAGTTTCTAAGGAAACATCAGATCCATTTTATAGAAAACGGAAATATAATTCTAAAGAATCGTAAACAAATTTCCTTGCTTTAATTTTTTGTTAAAGACCTTATGGGAAAAGGAAAAAAATTCCATTCAAAAATACTTCAACACTTATGAATAAAACGTGTATATTTTTCACTTCTATATCCCATATAGTACACACGAAACTGGCAATTTGCTTAGATTATAATTTTAAAACGTTGCAAATTCTACGGCATATTATTCTGTACGCTTATGAAATCTCTATATGATTTTGCAAAGCAATGTTGTTATAGAATTCTGATGTATTAAAGCTTTATAAATAAATTTTCTACAGAATTTTATACAGATGCATTCAGCATCTATAGAGAATTATCTGAGCTATTAGAGCTCTATATGCTTCTATAAAAATGTTTCGTAAGGAATATCAAGATTGACTGACTGGACGACGCATTTCTTCGCAAGGAGAAATGGAGAAAGAAGAAAGAAGGAGGCCGTTCTCCTAGGAGAGAGAGAGCGACATTTCTACGAATTATGTGTATTGTACCAACGAATGTGTAATTAATAAGAAAATAAAAGAAAATAACCTGCCAATGGAATAGAACACCATGCAAAAACAAACAGAATGTAAAAAGCAAAGATTGTACCAGCTTGGAAAAGTTAATGTGAATATAAAAACCGTAACGATTAATTAAAACGCTTTTTACAAAACTGAGTACATAACAAAATACCAAAAGCAGTCCTAAGTCTAGTAAAAATAATTTAACACGAATAATCTAATTTTTAGAAAAGAGGAAAGTCAAAAATGGCTTTACATGGACTCAACTAAATAACGACGTCGTACTGACGGCGAAGGCCGGAACACTATCTCTGTAATATTGCGCGATAGTGAAAAACTCTTACTTAGCATTTTGAATCAATAACAAGTAAACGTAAACACCGATGTATGAGGATGATTAAGTACGTAAATGTCAGCAAATTAATTGTACCCTGGTTTCATGTTCGGTTAATGATGCATCCAATTACTGATAAGAATTGCTGACGAGTTTATAGTAAATAAACACTGAACTGCATCGCAATTAAGAGAACGGAATTAATATCATTAATTTTTAATCAATGTTTAACATTATTGTTTATTGAAATAGTGGGTTTTCGGCATACTTTAAGAAATACTTTTAGCTGGACTTATTCATCGGTTTACGGAGATATAGTATATTAAGGATGAAACATTCAAATCTAAAATTCCTCAAGTTCTGTGAATTTAGGAAAAGATTCAAAATTTGAAAACTCAAATGTTCAGAACTTCCGCATTCCAATCTCTGGAGTCCTGAGCTAAAAAAGTCTGATGTGGACATGACTTCCTTGTATGAAATATTTAAAGCATATGCATTTTTTGCTGCATTTTATTTAAATTTATTTCCTCAAACTTCATTAGATTTCTCATTCGTTTAATTCAATTCTCACTTCACGGTAAGGCAAAAATGCATAAAACCTGAAAATATTTTCATTAAAAATTGAAAAATAAAAAATAAATAAATAAATAAAACACCAAATACAGTAAGAACAATTAAAAAACAACTTTTACAATTAAAATTAGAGTTTCTATACAAAAACAAGAAATTCGGCCAGCAAGCAACAAGGCTGACTTTTCGGTGCAAAAAACTGAAAGTTTACGTTTGGTTCCACTCCTCAAAAAAACACTGAAGGCACAAAAACTGACTTAATTCACTACTCTGCTAAATTTCAAATGTAAACTAATATGACTCCTATTTTAAACAAAAATTAGGCTTAGCCGATCTTAAAAATTTTTTAATTGTTGATAATTCTACAACTATTGCATGCAGATTAACTAAAGACATAAAAACCTTAACTGGATGATACGAACAATGTAATTCAATCATTTTAACGCAAAAAATGCACAATTTATCAACATATAAGAATAAAAAACTGAGCTCACAAAGCCGTGTAACAGAGTGGGTTATACTCTTGGTGAGGCTGATTACAAACAAAAAGGGAGGTGCACAACTACATGTTATAGCAGTCCTATATACAAAATTTCAACGTTCTGAGGCTACTCGTTTTTGAGTTATGCGAGATACATACATATTGTACATATGTACGTACAGATCTTCTGAAAATTTTCATTGCAAAGTTATATCAAATATAAGCAATTGTGAAGATCTCACTACCTGATTGAAAGAATTTGAAATAAATACAAACACATGTTGGATACTCCGCAAAAATATCCATACGAAATATTACTTAATAAGATGAAGAAAGAGATATGTGATAAACATCTGAGCCCAAATGTTATCTTTTACATAAATCTATGCATATGAGAAAAAAATTTACACCAATTATACGTGTAAACAGAGGTCAGCACGTTTTTTTTCAGTCTATATGAAAAAGATATCCAGTTATAATAGCCCCTGCAGAATTTTATTCAAAGTGAACTTACTAATTTGCATTCGTATACATTTAGCGTGTTAAATTTCACATTTAATAACCATTTACTCTTAAATGTACTATATACACAAGAAATACTCATTAAACATAATAAATTTATCTTATTCACATCGAATATATTCAATTTATTAACATATAATTTTAATGTTAACAATGGATATAATCAGATCATACATAATATGCATTCTGAATCCTTACACTTTAAAAAACCAAAAGAATGCAAGCACTGAAATAAGACAACACTAGATTCATTGTAATACTTCCAGTTCTTCTCAGCTCAATTAATAAAACTATACACCTGAATTCTCTTAATCCACAGGTGTTAGTAAATGCATAATATTCGATGCTAATTGTATCTTGAGTCATTTTTTCGATGTAAAGAGCGATAATACGCCCGCGAACATCAATCCAAATATTAATGCGTAATAAAAATACCGAAATGACAAGTCAGCGATTAATTAAATTCATAAAACGAAAGCACTACGAGATTTTCTACTATTACGCCATACATTTATAACTGCGAAACAAATAAAAATTAAAACACAAACAACATACACTCAACAACATAACTTTTAATGTTGTACATATTAAAAGTCGCACATAACATGTGCGAAGATTAAGCGTCACAAAAGCAATAGAAGCTCATTGGTCCATTTTTGAAACCCCTCCCTCAGTGGCTACGCTGATGTGCACTTGTGAAATATGCCACCGGGACTGGAAACATGGATCTTTACCCTGCTCTTTAAGATAATTCCTTACATGTTAACTCCTAAAATAATCCTTCTTCACAGTATCTGCTATAATTAAAAACAATTCTGGAAAATGCTTAAAAAATGCAATTGTTATTCGAATGTTTCTCACAAAACGGCGAAAATCAGTTCATTCGAATTATGAAATTTATCAAGCTGTGAAAAAATAGGTTAATGATATAAAACAAAAATTATTCTAGCTTCACACTTTACTATAAATATACCAAGTTAAAATGTATTAGAGTGGGCTACGTAATAAAATTCGTGCTCTAAACGAAAAGAAAAACTATCTTGCAGGAGTATGAAACAGCCTTGTTGATATAAATGTCTATCAATCTGCGGTTGCGGTTAAATGTAAAGCTGGATAGCAGATAAATAAAAGTAAAATGCAACTAATTTTAATTTTGGAATATATACCTAGCAACTGAAACATGTTTCGAACCGAACTACCAGTGTCCAGCAACTTTACCGCTCGGCCGTTCGTGGGCCTGCAACTGAAAGCCATGAACTTATAGTGCTCTCCAAGAAGACAATCATCCCTTTTAGTCAGACAGATTTGCGCGCTTTGCTTTAGGTAATTAATAACATCTAAACTAGCACGTACTTGAGCTCAAAATTCAGGCGCTGTTTCACTTTAATGCGTCGTTTCACTTTTCATTCGAGTCTATTGCCATCTGAAAAAACGTAACATATTATTCTTTTCTATTTAATCTGTCTGCTACTGATAAGCTAATTAAACTACTTAAAAACAATCGATTCGCTTCTTAAAAATATTATATTTTTACTTTTTGTTCTGGTTTAAACAAAAATGCACTTAATTCATGACATACCTAATTAAAAACATTAAATAACATGATATACCTTAGAATTATATTATATATATTTTCGCTTTTCAAATACATTTTCAGCCCAAAACGGCTATTAATCTCGAAACACGATTTTGCGCTGTTTTACTTTTCAGTCGACTCTGTTGCCATTCTGCGAAACATAAGGTCAAGCTATCTAAAAGCAATAATTCTTATTATGTTTATTCTTATTATGAATTCTTATTATTTTGAATCTTATATTCTTAATATGTTTATGAAAGCAATAGTTCTTATTATGTTTTACTTTTAATCTGATTGATTTAAATAAAAAATGCATTTAATTCATAGTATAGCTAATTAAAAGCATTCAATATTTTTATAGCATTATTTTTTTACTTTTGTATTATACAGAAGCTGTGTAATGTTCCCTGTATTATTATCTAGTATCCTATAAAATATTTCGTTATTCCACCTTTGCCACGTCTATTAATAATCTCTATTAATATTAAACTTTAAAAGAGCCCTTTTGGACGACAGTTTAAATCTGAACCCTTTCAGAATTTTCTCTTACTTTTAGATTAATTTCCATTAAAAGTACTGAATTCTTTGCTAGAAATAAAACAAGAAAATCTCATTGTGTAGAATATTGTTCCGACCTCATAAGGATTTTACTCCAGATCTAAAACAGATTAATATTTACAGCTCTTCAAAATCTGCATTAAATTTGCATATCATTAAGAAATAAAATACACTTTACAATCAAGTTACTGAAAAGAATTAACCAAACTCTATATTTTGTATTTACTCGGTTGCAAACTGACTGTTTCTTACTTTTTCATGGCTCCAAAAATGCCTTTCGCCTTAGAATCTGTATCATTAAGATGGTTGCTGGTATTAACTTTTTTATTTATTTTCGTTTGAGATTTTTCTGAATTTTCATAGATTTCCTTATAATAGAATAAATATGTTACTTTGTTTCTCAGTCACATCATTTTTAAAGCAACAACATAAAGCAAACACTTTCGGAACAAAATTCCTTTTTTATTGAAAATGCTCGCATGGATTACTATAGAAGTATAAATATTCTGCAAATATCACTCGTAAATAAAACCGAAACAAAGGAAAGAGGAAAGTAGTTTTCGATCGATACCAAAAGCAAGCTTCATTTTCTAGAGACAAGTGTTCTTTCCAATGTTATTCCGCTTGACATGAGAAGTTTCTACTGACATTTAGTCATAGCATTTCATAGGGTTCAGAAGTGGCATTATGTCGTATGAAAAACAACATAAATCATTCGTGTTTAATAAACATATTACCGTTTCTTCTCACACTATTTTTACGGTTCAAAATTATGAATACTTACAGTTTATCACATTAGCTTTGTACATTATATGTTTCAGTTCTCTTATTAATTGATTTACACTTTGTATTTGATTGCCACTTATTAAAAAATATACAGTTACTATAAAAGATACATTTGTTTTCAAAACTATATGTACTCGAAGTTTTGAATGCATGTACAAATGTGAGTAATGTACGAAAATAACCGCGAACTCACAAAAGTTTTCTGCACATTCTAAAAATATCCTACGTGCGTTCCTTGGGTCACACGACAGACGTCCACGCAATACATGAAATCGTTTCGCACATTTTCTAGCGTCATCCTGTCAATTGTCATCACTGCAGCATTGAGCTCTTCTAATGTTTTTGGTATGGGTATGCATAAACGAGGTCCTTAAGGCTGGTATCACATATTATATTTCAAACGAACATCGGTTTCAGACAATTTTTCAACCAGCTTTACCACTGAAAGGAAGACGCACAATTTTTTCCTTTCTTTCCCAAAAACATTGTTAAGTAGTTCGTTTCCAATATAGCTATCAGCTTCGAATCTCCAGTCATCAACCATCGTTTGTATTGGAGAAACCGTTTTACATGGTTTCCCCAAAATGATTCGCAGTGATTGGCTGTTTCATATCACGTGAGAAAGCAGAAAAATGTTTTAAAGGGCTGTTCTTCCTAAATGCTTTGAATGTGTGAAAGGACCTTAATGTGCTCTCAAAAGAATAAGTCACAAGGCGTTAAATCAGGTGACCTGGCAGCGAAGATAATCCTTACCAACACGCCCAAACCAGCGATGCGGGAAGTTCATCGTTCAAGTATCGACGAATATGAGACATCCAATAAGACGGCGCCCCGTCCCGTTGAAGACAAAAATCCGTGGAATCAGCAACCGCAGGTGCAACATATCTAGGCCCAAGGCCCAAGGCGATGTTTTCCGGAGTACCTTTGCAACTTAATGCAATTACCTCCACAACTTCGTTAAGGAGAACTGAGGTGATTAAGACAAAGCACTGGCTGAAGGGGCATATCTAGGTGACTGGTACAAACTTCATGAACTTGGGGTTATTTTCAAATATCACTCATACTTGTACGTAAAATACTTTTGAGTATATAGTGTTCTGAAAAATGAGTGAATCTTTTTATAGCAACCCTGTACTACACTTGCTTCTGACATTGAACTAGTTTGAATGCAAGCTCACATGCAATATCTACCTTACAAATGACGAAGAAGAACCAATTTATTGATTTCATTTCGACACTTAATTGACGTTAAAAACGTCCTAAGAGAAGTCTAAAATTTTCACATTTTTTAACAGGTACGTCACACCATACATATTATCATCAGTGTTGGCACTGCACGCAACATAAATTGGTAACTTATTTTCTAGAGCAGGGTTGGCCAAACTTCATGTCAGTAAGAGCCGCACGTTTGAATTCAGGAATGTTCGAGAGCCGCATCTAGATTTTCTAAAAGACACAAGTTCATATTTACATCATTATAGAAGTAGTGGAGAAGGTTTTAAATAGAAAGAAATTCCTGATAACTTTGTAAAAAGAGTCTAAACTAATTAATTACTTCTTTTTGGACACTGAATAGTTTTTTACCATATTTCATACATATATTTTATATGCACGAGCCGAAAAATTGCCTACATGAGCCATATCAGGTTCGCGAGCCGCACTCTGGCCACCCATGTTCTAGAGCATCATCATTTCTTAGACCGTTGCTGTTAAGCAAAAAATTTACCTTTCGAATTTAAATCGCCTGTAACCAATAAACGCATTTCTTAAAATCTTAATCTTTATTCTATTTTTTAATAATGTAGATAATTGGTATAAACTCAAATATATTCAAATATATGTAAAGTATTTTCTTCCTCTTTTCCGGATGTCTTCGTGCAGTAAATGTTTAAACACGTTCAACTGGCAACATCGTGAGGTCTGCACACTTTTCACGTATCCCATTTCAAAAGGCATGGATGACGGTCCCGGAGAAGGCGTACTTGCCCGTCCGTTCAAAGGGCAACGGGGACACACCTACAGTACAACTCCAATTATCCGAACGAGTATTCGAATCGCTAATTATCCGAATCGCTTTCAGAATTTTTCAGAAATAGCTGAAGAAGAGAAGGAAGAGGAGAAAAAAGGAAAACAAGCACAAGAAAAGGAAAGGGAAGAGGCAGGAGAAGATGAGGATGACGTGTCACTTGAGGAATTATGCAACATTCTTTTGCAAATTTCTGGATGTTCAGAAGTGAGGACACAGCAGAATGGATGGTGTTTGATTCGTCAGACCCTGGGTTTCAAATTCTAAATGATGATTAACTTATTAAAAGTGTGAGAGAAGAAAACGTCGAGGAAGAAGATGACCTTAAAGTCGAAGTTGAAGTAGACACGGGACCAACAGCTAGTCAACCGTTTGCCAGCCTTGAATCTGCGTTGAAGTTAATGGAGCGTCAGTCCGAGTGTGACGACATGCAACTTCTCACTGTCAACAAGCGGATGCGCGACTTGGCTGCACGAAAACGGATGAAACCAGTCAAACAGCTTACTTTGACCGAGATATTCGGCAAACAATGAGTACTGTACAGTACGTTATATAACATGTACGCCTTTTCATTTTAATTAATTAAAAACTCTTTTTCTTTAAAAACAGTTTTTTCTTCCATTTTCAACATACAGTAATTAATTAAGTGTACGTAGACCCTTTCTTAGTAAAAAATCCAATTATCCGGTTTTTGATTATCCGACTGGGGTCTGGCCCCATTTGAATAGGATAATTGGAGTTCTGTATTATGTGTCTTCCTAATAGGCAGATCTCCGCTTCTGGATTTATTAGTGGAAAACGGCTAGAGCAGGCCATTGGGGAAGGGGGGAATTAATGATTTTACATATATGACTTTAATTAATAAAAGGTTTTCCTAACTTCATGTATTACGTATCTGGTATGCATCAAGTTTATTATGAACATTTGCAGAGCTGTATTCTAAGAAAGTTATTACTGTTAGATTTTGATTTTCCGTTTCAGCTTTTTTATCTTATACTATTTAAAATTTTGTCATCATTATATGTGCTCTTGTTTGCAGTAATTTTGCTCCTTTGTTCCTTTAGATTTTGCTTTTAGAACTCTATTTTAAAGCGTTATTTGTTTCTCTTTATGAATTTACTTAAAACTTCAGTCATCTTTCCTGCAATATTACTTCGCTCTTCTTTCCTACCTGTTCATTTTTCTATTTTTGTTTTTTAAATCTTTATTAAGAATTTTAAAACCATTAATCTGTTACAAAAGTGCACAAACAAAAATAAAATTACAGCAAATGAGGTTTATATTGTTCTTTCATATCTACTTGCTTCTTAAACTCAAAGGGCTGTTAGATTCGAAATGGTATTTTGCATTGCATCACTAAAAGCGTAGTATCAACTTTCAAATTGTTGCCACCAAATATTATCGCCCTGTATTATGTTTAAAGAAATTAAATAATGAAGAAACTGCATGAATGTGTGTTATATTTCTCGCATTGGGAAATAACAACGGTACTTAGAGCCATCAAATTACGTAATTCTCCACCCGAGCATGGACACCTGGAAGCCCGAATTTGGAATTTGTTTCATTATCTATTTCATATTTTTTAAAACTTTTAAAACGAATTTTTGACAAACAAACTCAACGATTTCAAAGCGAGCAATGGTAACACTGTACAGAAAAAAAAACTTAACTCCATCGCGCGAGATTGTCTATCGGAAATTCTAAATATATGCTGTTTTTAAATATTTTTAGTCCAAAGGGACATTAGCCCCAAAGCTTGCATGTGTTTGTAAATGAAAAAAAACGCCATTTTGGGAGAAATATAAAATTTGAAAGCTGTCAAAGTTTTTTATTGCATTTTTTCAAACATTATTTGTATAAAACTTTCAGTTTCATTGAAACTAATTCTTTATATCGCTAAGGCTTGTAACGTGGGACAAATATTGTAGCATCCTAATTTAATTCATTTAAATTAATTATACCCTCAGACATTATATAGATAAAGCACTTAAGCTGCTTAAGAACTTTTTTTCAAAAAATAGTTTTATTGAAAGCTTATTTGTTATCAGTATCCTGTTAAAATTACGCCATAATCCAATTTAAGTAATATGTAATAAACTCAGCAATTCAGATCATAAGTGACTGATCGACGCCGTATAAAGTTTCGATGGATATATAAATTTGTTATCAGTATCCTGCTAAAATTACGCCATAATGCAATTTAAGAAATATGTAATAAACTCAGCAATTTAGATCATAAGTGACTGATCGACGCCGTATAAAGTTTCGATGGATATATAAATTTGTTATCAGTATCCTGCTAAAATTACGCCATAATCCAATTTAAGTAATATGTAATAAACTCAGCAATTTAGATCATAAGTGACTGATCGACGCCGTATAAAGTTTCGATGGATATATAAATTTGTTATCAGTATCCTGTTAAAATTACGCCATAATCCAATTTAAGTAATATGTAATAAACTCAGCAATTTAGATCATAAGTGACTGATCGACGCCGTATAAAGTTTCGATGGATATATAAATTTGTTATCAGTATCCTGTTAAAATTACGCCATAATCCAATTTAAGTAATATGTAATAAACTCAGCAATTTAGATCATAAGTGACTGATCGACGCCGTATAAAGTTTCGATGGATATATAAATTTGTTATCAGTATCCTGTTAAAATTACGCCATAATCCAATTTAAGTAATATGTAATAAACTCAGCAATTTAGATCATAAGTGACTGATCGACGCCGTATAAAGTTTCGATGGATATATAAATTTGTTATCAGTATCCTGCTAAAATTACGCCATAATCCAATTTAAGTAATATGTAATAAACTCAGCAATTTAGATCATAAGTGACTGATCGACGCCGTATAAAGTTTCGATGGATATATAAATTTGTTATCAGTATCCTGTTAAAATTACGCCATAATCCAATTTAAGTAATATGTAATAAACTCAGCAATTTAGATCATAAGTGACTGATCGACGCCGTATAAAGTTTCGATGGATATATAAATTTGTTATCAGTATCCTGCTAAAATTACGCCATAATGCAATTTAAGTAATATGTAATAAACTCAGCAATTTAGATCATAAGTGACTGATCGACGCCGTATAAAGTTTCGATGGATATATAAATTTGTTATCAGTATCCTGTTAAAATTACGCCATAATCCAATTTAAGTAATATGTAAAAAACTCAGCAATTTAGATCATAAGTGACTGATCGACGCCGTATAAAGTTTCGATGGATATATAAATTTGTTATCAGTATCCTGTTAAAATTACGCCATAATCCAATTTAAGTAATATGTAATAAACTCAGCAATTTAGATCATAAGTGACTGATCGACGCCGTATAAAGTTTCGATGGATATATAAATTTGTTATCAGTATCCTGTTAAAATTACGCCATAATCCAATTTAAGTAATATGTAATAAACTCAGCAATTTAGATCATAAGTGACTGATCGACGCCGTATAAAGTTTCGATGGATATATAAATTTGTTATCAGTATCCTGCTAAAATTACGCCATAATCCAATTTAAGTAATATGTAATAAACTCAGCAATTTAGATCATAAGTGACTGATCGACGCCGTATAAAGTTTCGATGGATATATAAATTTGTTATCAGTATCCTGTTAAAATTACGCCATAATCCAATTTAAGTAATATGTAATAAACTCAGCAATTTAGATCATAAGTGACTGATCGACGCCGTATAAAGTTTCGATGGATATATAAATTTGTTATCAGTATCCTGCTAAAATTACGCCATAATGCAATTTAAGTAATATGTAATAAACTCAGCAATTTAGATCATAAGTGACTGATCGACGCCGTATAAAGTTTCGATGGATATATAAATTTGTTATCAGTATCCTGCTAAAATTACGCCATAATCCAATTTAAGTAATATGTAATAAACTCAGCAATTTAGATCATAAGTGACTGATCGACGCCGTATAAAGTTTCGATGGATATATAAATTTGTTATCAGTATCCTGCTAAAATTACGCCATAATGCAATTTAAGTAATATGTAATAAACTCAGCAATTTAGATCATAAGTGACTGATCGACGCCGTATAAAGTTTCGATGGATATATAAATTTGTTATCAGTATCCTGCTAAAATTACGCCATAATGCAATTTAAGTAATATGTAATAAACTCAGCAATTTAGATCATAAGTGACTGATCGACGCCGTATAAAGTTTCGATGGATATATAAATTTGTTATCAGTATCCTGCTAAAATTACGCCATAATGCAATTTAAGTAATATGTAATAAACTCAGCAATTTAGATCATAAGTGACTGATCGACGCCGTATAAAGTTTCGATGGATATATAAATTTGTTATCAGTATCCTGCTAAAATTACGCCATAATGCAATTTAAGTAATATGTAATAAACTCAGCAATTTAGATCATAAGTGACTGATCGACGCCGTATAAAGTTTCGATGGATATATAAATTTGTTATCAGTATCCTGCTAAAATTACGCCATAATCCAATTTAAGTAATATGTAATAAACTCAGCAATTTAGATCATAAGTGACTGATCGACGCCGTATAAAGTTTTGATGGATATATAAATTTGTTATCAGTATCCTGTTAAAATTACGCCATAATCCAATTTAAGTAATATGTAATAAACTCAGCAATTTAGATCATAAGTGACTGATCGACGCCGTATAAAGTTTCGATGGATATATAAATTTGTTATCAGTATCCTGCTAAAATTACGCCATAATGCAATTTAAGTAATATGTAATAAACTCAGCAATTTAGATCATAAGTGACTGATCGACGCCGTATAAAGTTTCGATGGATATATAAATTTGTTATCAGTATCCTGCTAAAATTACGCCATAATGCAATTTAAGTAATATGTAATAAACTCAGCAATTTAGATCATAAGTGACTGATCGACGCCGTATAAAGTTTCGATGGATATATAAATTTGTTATCAGTATCCTGCTAAAATTACGCCATAATGCAATTTAAGTAATATGTAATAAACTCAGCAATTTAGATCATAAGTGACTGATCGACGCCGTATAAAGTTTCGATGGATATATAAATTTGTTATCAGTATCCTGCTAAAATTACGCCATAATCCAATTTAAGTAATATGTAATAAACTCAGCAATTTAGATCATAAGTGACTGATCGACGCCGTATAAAGTTTCGATGGATATATAAATTTGTTATCAGTATCCTGTTAAAATTACGCCATAATCCAATTTAAGTAATATGTAATAAACTCAGCAATTTAGATCATAAGTGACTGATCGACGCCGTATAAAGTTTCGATGGATATATAAATTTGTTATCAGTATCCTGCTAAAATTACGCCATAATGCAATTTAAGTAATATGTAATAAACTCAGCAATTTAGATCATAAGTGACTGATCGACGCCGTATAAAGTTTCGATGGATATATAAATTTGTTATCAGTATCCTGCTAAAATTACGCCATAATGCAATTTAAGTAATATGTAATAAACTCAGCAATTTAGATCATAAGTGACTGATCGACGCCGTATAAAGTTTCGATGGATATATAAATTTGTTATCAGTATCCTGCTAAAATTACGCCATAATCCAATTTAAGTAATATGTAATAAACTCAGCAATTTAGATCATAAGTGACTGATCGACGCCGTATAAAGTTTCGATGGATATATAAATTTGTTATCAGTATCCTGTTAAAATTACGCCATAATCCAATTTAAGTAATATGTAATAAACTCAGCAATTTAGATCATAAGTGACTGATCGACGCCGTATAAAGTTTCGATGGATATATAAATTTGTTATCAGTATCCTGCTAAAATTACGCCATAATCCAATTTAAGTAATATGTAATAAACTCAGCAATTTAGATCATAAGTGACTGATCGACGCCGTATAAAGTTTCGATGGATATATAAATTTGTTATCAGTATCCTGCTAAAATTACGCCATAATGCAATTTAAGTAATATGTAATAAACTCAGCAATTTAGATCATAAGTGACTGATCGACGCCGTATAAAGTTTCGATGGATATATAAATTTGTTATCAGTATCCTGCTAAAATTACGCCATAATGCAATTTAAGTAATATGTAATAAACTCAGCAATTTAGATCATAAGTGACTGATCGACGCCGTATAAAGTTTCGATGGATATATAAATTTGTTATCAGTATCCTGCTAAAATTACGCCATAATGCAATTTAAGTAATATGTAATAAACTCAGCAATTTAGATCATAAGTGACTGATCGACGCCGTATAAAGTTTCGATGGATATATAAATTTGTTATCAGTATCCTGCTAAAATTACGCCATAATGCAATTTAAGTAATATGTAATAAACTCAGCAATTTAGATCATAAGTGACTGATCGACGCCGTATAAAGTTTCGATGGATATATAAATTTGTTATCAGTATCCTGCTAAAATTACGCCATAATCCAATTTAAGTAATATGTAATAAACTCAGCAATTTAGATCATAAGTGACTGATCGACGCCGTATAAAGTTTCGATGGATATATAAATTTGTTATCAGTATCCTGTTAAAATTACGCCATAATCCAATTTAAGTAATATGTAATAAACTCAGCAATTTAGATCATAAGTGACTGATCGACGCCGTATAAAGTTTCGATGGATATATAAATTTGTTATCAGTATCCTGCTAAAATTACGCCATAATGCAATTTAAGTAATATGTAATAAACTCAGCAATTTAGATCATAAGTGACTGATCGACGCCGTATAAAGTTTCGATGGATATATAAATTTGTTATCAGTATCCTGCTAAAATTACGCCATAATCCAATTTAAGTAATATGTAATAAACTCAGCAATTTAGATCATAAGTGACTGATCGACGCCGTATAAAGTTTCGATGGATATATAAATTTGTTATCAGTATCCTGCTAAAATTACGCCATAATGCAATTTAAGTAATATGTAATAAACTCAGCAATTTAGATCATAAGTGACTGATCGACGCCGTATAAAGTTTCGATGGATATATAAATTTGTTATCAGTATCCTGCTAAAATTACGCCATAATGCAATTTAAGTAATATGTAATAAACTCAGCAATTTAGATCATAAGTGACTGATCGACGCCGTATAAAGTTTCGATGGATATATAAATTTGTTATCAGTATCCTGCTAAAATTACGCCATAATGCAATTTAAGTAATATGTAATAAACTCAGCAATTTAGATCATAAGTGACTGATCGACGCCGTATAAAGTTTCGATGGATATATAAATTTGTTATCAGTATCCTGCTAAAATTACGCCATAATGCAATTTAAGTAATATGTAATAAACTCAGCAATTTAGATCATAAGTGACTGATCGACGCCGTATAAAGTTTCGATGGATATATAAATTTGTTATCAGTATCCTGTTAAAATTACGCCATAATCCAATTTAAGTAATATGTAATAAACTCAGCAATTTAGATCATAAGTGACTGATCGACGCCGTATAAAGTTTCGATGGATATATAAATTTGTTATCAGTATCCTGTTAAAATTACGCCATAATCCAATTTAAGTAATATGTAATAAACTCAGCAATTTAGATCATAAGTGACTGATCGACGCCGTATAAAGTTTCGATGGATATATAAATTTGTTATCAGTATCCTGTTAAAATTACGCCATAATCCAATTTAAGTAATATGTAATAAACTCAGCAATTTAGATCATAAGTGACTGATCGACGCCGTATAAAGTTTCGATGGATATATAAATTTGTTATCAGTATCCTGTTAAAATTACGCCATAATCCAATTTAAGTAATATGTAATAAACTCAGCAATTTAGATCATAAGTGACTGATCGACGCCATATAAAGTTTCGATGGATATATAAATTTGTGAGTCGTGTTACTCAGAATATAATGAAACCTTCTTTGAACTTAACATCGATGGTTAAGACAAGGAAAAAGCTTTCATTCTGCCCAATATTACCTGTCTTCTGAATGATTCCTCAAACTCTGTATGTTGGCGGGCAGCAGCAAAGCTGTAAACTCTCATTTAATTTATAACTAACTCAATATATTTAAACTAACTATAAACTATTAGGTTTTTTTCAAAGCAGGAAACATGAAAATCAGTTATGTTGGAATTCGAATTCCATGTCCTCCGACCAACAGCTGAATACGCTATAGGGATGATGAAAGCACGCGATAGGGAAACACGCTATAGCACGAAAGCACACTATAGGGAAGATGAAAGCACACTATAGGGATGATGAAAGCACGTGATAGGGAAACACGCTATAGCACGATAGCACACTATAGGGAAGATGAAAATTCCTAATAATTAAAGTCATATCTCAATATACTTGTTCCGCCAACACTGATTTATGACACAACACGACCGACCCCACACCTCCGTACTAGGCAGGATTCGGTTCTGGTTTAGTTGATTACTGCAAACCACACTAGGGCTATCTGCTTATAGGGATTTCTAAGCGAAATTGGCTCGCATACATGTTGCACATGGGAAAATGCCCATGCAACCAGCCCTTTCATCTTGAATCGAACCCAAGTTGGAAATACCAATGTTCAGCGATTTTACCGCTCGGCCCCTGGTACCTCCGTACTAGGCGGAAAGCGGGAAACCAAATATTAGAGCCCTGCATTATATTTAAAAAAACAGATAATGAAGAATCTGCATGTATGTATGTATGTACGTTTCTCGCATTGCGAAAAAACAACGGTACCTAGAGACATCAAATTTTGAATAAAGTGGTCCTCCACTCGACTATGGACATGCCCAAATTTTTAATTTGTTTTAATATCTATTTTATATTTTGTAAAATTATAACGAATTTTTGATTAACAAACACAACAATTTTAAAGGGAGCTGACACTGGCTTTTTTTTTCCCTTCAGCGCGCGAGACTGTGTATCGGAAATTCTAAAGACATAGTCATTCTGTGATATGGCTGTTGAATTGAATTTTATGGTTTAAGTGCGAAAAGCATTATATTTGATAAATAAATGTACTACACAAAACGTTTAAAAAAAGCCCCCTTTGGGCGTAATATAAAATTTTAAAGCTTTCAGATTTTTTACTTTTTATTATTATTATTTTTGTATATTCTTAACTATTTTTTTGAGTTCAGGGTAGTAAATCAAAAAACCATTTTAATACACCTACACTACTTTAATCGGCTCATTTAGTTATAATACACTCATGTCCATAAATTAAGGATAATTCGGAGTCACGCGGAAATCGAACTCGTATAAAATAAATATATCACGTGTAAAATCACTACGCACATCTTCAAGAATCATATGCAAATTTCAGGAAGTAACCAGATGACACCGATGGTGCGTCACAATGACGAGAGTGTAAGAGAGTGATATATAAGGAATACAGGTAAAGAAGTAAAATTGTTCGCAGGCGCTTTATAAGCATTTCAGTGCAATAACCGAATAGTTATGACACAAAGGATGCATTTGGATGATTTTTTACGTGGTAGAATTATCGGCCGTCTGGAATGTGGGCGTACGCAACTGGAAGTATCAGACGAACTTGGAATTGCCCAGAGTGTCATCTCCAGGCTTTGGCAACGATTCCAAGATGATGGTAATGTGAATAGACGTTACAGCACAGATCGCCCCAGAGTTACAACGCCGAATGAGGACCGGTATTTGGCAGTTACTGCCAAAAGAAACAGGCGGAGCACAGCCTCAGACCTGTCTCATCAGCTCTCTTCAGCCACTGCTACGACAATTTCAAGGCAGACCGTGTACAGACGCTTAGTGCAGATTGGTCTATATGCTCGTAGACCTGTCAGATGCGTTCCGCTTACTGCAACTCACTGTCGCCTGCGGTTAGCCTGGAGTTGAGAGCATGCTTTGTGGACACCGCAACAGTGAGCTTGTGTGATGTTTTCCGACGAGTCCAGGTTTAGCTTGCAGTCTGATTCTCGTCGGACTTTCATATGGAGAGCTCCAGGTACCCGTTACCACCAACAAAACATCATTGAACGACACCGTTACGGTGGTGCAGGAGTGCTCGTTTGAGGTAGAATTATTCTGAGTTCCAGAACTGACCTGCATGTTCAAATTGGAACCATGACAAGCCAAATCTATCGGGACGTCATTCTGGAACAACATGTACGTTTGTTTTGGGGCGCCATGGGCGCACAATTTGTGTTTATGGATGACAACGCCTGTCCTCACCGTGCAAACATCGTAAGCGAATGCCTTCAATCGGAGGATTTCACAAATATGGACTGGCCAGCATTGTCACCGGACTTGAATCCATTAGAGAACGTGTGGGACATGCTTGGCCGACGAGTTGCAGCCCGTCAACCTCCTCCTACATGTCTACCGGATGTCTATTATCTGTACCGCAATATGTAAATAAGGACCATCTGTAGCAACAATAACCCATTTGGCATTTTGCACAAAATCGCAACCCAGAAAGTATTCCAGCCGGCTCAAATCCATGCTCTCCCTTCACCACAAAGCGCATCGGACAACCTTGCAGCAGATACTGATCGTGCTCTTCTGGATGCCATTTTTATAGCCGACTGCCCGGAAGATGACACACCAGAGCAGCGGAACATGCGCAATGACGAAAGCGTCCCAGACACCCCTGATGACTACCTTTTTAACAACAGAGAAGTTAAACACATCTTTAAACACCTGCCTGTCAAAAAGGCCCCCAGACCAGACGGCCTTGATTACGCACTCATTAAAGTGGCTTACAAAGCTCGACCCGGTTTTTTCACCCTTCTTTTCAACAAGCTCTTGCAGGCGGAAATCTTCCCCGCAATCTTCAAAAAGGGACAAGTTGTCTTGTTCCTTAAAAAGAATAAGGACCCGACCAACCCCAGATCTTACCGGCCAATCTGCCTATTGTCATCCTTAGGAAAAATTTATGAGAAGCTGCTGATCAACCGCCTTAGCCACCATTTACATCGCAACCACTACCTGAGTCACCGTCAGTTTGGATTTCGCGCAGGATACTCTACAACGCATGCACTGCACACCATCCTTGAATGTGTTCAGAACAATAGATCTCTTAAGCTTCATACGGCATTTATTTCAATAGACTTGGAGAGTGCCTTTGACACCCTCTGGTGGCCTGCAATTAAGCAGGCCCTCAGAGATGTCAAATGCCCTGCGAACATCTATAAAGTTATCAACAACTATCTGCACGACCGGACCCTGCTAATCTCCAACAACAATGGTATCACTACAAAGTCGCAAGTTAGAGGCTGCCCTCAGGGCTCTTGTGCTGGGCCATTGTTATGGAACCTAACATTTAATGCTGTTTTAAATACCACCTGGCCGCTGCACACTACTATAGTGGCTTATGCTGACGACGCAGCTCTCATTGTTAAAGGTCGGACCCGTGACGAACTGGAAAGGCATGGTACGGAAGTCTGCAAAATCTTCACCGACCTTTGCCAGAAGCTCAGACTAAATGTGTCCTACGATAAGACATCAGCCCTCATAATTCCCAGACCTGGAGTTAACCCCACCAGACGCCCCTGTATTAAATTAGGTGGAAGAAATATCAAGATCGTGCGCAGCCTCAAGTACCTCGGTCTCACCTGGGACCCGGGGTTAACGTGGATACCGCACCTTCAAGAAATCCGGCGCCGCACAACGGCTATAGCCACAAAGACCAGGCAATTTCAAGGTCATAATTGGGGCCAGAATGCTCATATTTTGAAGATACTCTATACAACGGTTGCTGAGAGAGTTGCCCTTTACGCTGCTGCCATCTGGGCCCACCCTATGGGGGCAAGAAAAATCAGGCAACTTTCTGCCATACAACGACCTTTCGCGCTCAACATCTGTAGAGCATACCGGACTACAGCAACGAGTTCTGCATTGATCCTGGCAGGCCTTCTACCCCTACATATCAAGGCACAGGCAGAAGCCGCCTACACTAGGCTAATTCACTTACGACGGGACGCCACCTTGAATGGCAGGACTCTCTGTCCGATCACTTTTGAACACCCTGGAGATGTCCTTCAAACACACCCAGCCCTTAAGGGCAAGGGAGTTCGAGTGACTATTTCTACAGAGCCTTCAGCAAACATGGCTAATGACAACAAAGCCTATATTTTCACTGATGGCTCCAAGTTCGAAAATGGAGTCGGATGCGCTTTTGTGCAATTTGAGAATCACATTACGACTTATGAATGGAAGGGCCACTTAGCTGACTCCAACAGCGTCTTCCAGGCAGAAGCGCTCGCTCTCACAGCAGCAGTTCAGCATATAATAGAAGACACCGGTATTAATAATGCAACCATCTTCTCGGATAGCGCATCTACATTGTACGCCATCCAGAACCATATGCACACGTCACAAATTATTATGAATTTGCAACAGATGCTAAGGCTCAACAGCTCCCGCGAGATTTCCATAAAATGGGTCAAAGCCCACGCAGGCATCCTTGGTAACGAGGCAGCAGACCAGCTTGCGAAGGAGGCAGCTAACAACATTGCAGCGCAAGAGCTGTACGTTCCATCGCCTCCCTCTTACCTCAAACGTATACTCAAGGACGAAGCTGCCCGCATATGGCAATCAGAGTGGGACCAAAGTGACACAGGCAGGAGAACTTATATGTTCTTCCCCAAAGTGTCCACCGACCGCACTATAGGAATTGCGCCATTGTCACACTACATCTCCGGACATGGCCCTTTCCCTACTTACTTCTGTAGGCACGGAATCTCAACTACAAATGTATGTGTGTGTGGCAACGAAGGCACACCCGACCATTATATCTACCAATGCCCACTTACGTCGCAGCACCACCTGCCTACACCATCCAGCAATGAAGAGGCATTCTACCGCTTCACTATCAAAAATAAGACTACGACAAATAAAATCTGCCGTATTCTGAAGGCAATAACGGCATTAGGGCAAGACCTTTGTCAGCCTACTTAATATGAAGCCCCTCTCTGAGTCTGCAGCATGCATTTGTCAGCAACATGTGTTCTTGCATGTCTTGTCAAGTGTTCTGTTCTCAACAATTCTTCATGTACTTTTTTTTTCCTTCAGTAATTCATCATGTACTTTAGTCAGCCAATTGCATCATGTGTATCTATGCTTTACTGTGTGTACAATCAGTGTCACGGATGTCATATCTTCAGCCATCTATCATCAACCATATGCTATTATACGTCTTTGTGTGTACCTTGTACCACGGGTGACATATCTTCAGCTATCAATCATCAGCCATGTGCTATTATGCATCGTTAATATCATTAAGTGTACCATACTAATGTTTATCTGCATCATTTAATTGTCTGCATTTTGTCTACACGCAAGTTTTGTTTGTGCACTATTGTCGTTTTAGCATCATGTGGTCAATAAGTACACCACAACATGTATATTTGCATGTCTTATCCTGTGCACTATTAACCGCTCAGTGTACTATTAGTATCTTGCATCATGTATCACCATCATCACATTACATCACGTATATATGAATGGACAATTGTGTGTTACTATCAAGTCACGCGTGCCTTATCATCAACTGTATGCTACTATGAGTCTCATAATTTTTATGTGCACCATATTAATGTTTATTTTCTTCATGTGTCTGCATCATTTAATCGTCTGCATCGTTTATATGTGTACTATTTGTCATCGAGTATATGTTCTGCATATATACACTGCATCGTACAGTGTGAACTATTAGCACCATTACGTCAAAAACTCTTGTCACTATGCTGTAACACGTATCTTTGTATGCTCACATGCGTGTACTATTGCCTGTTATGTGAATTACTAACTTTATTGCATCATGTACTATTACCATTATATTGCATCCTGTATATCATTGTATCATGTACCTTAGTCCTTACTTTGCATCTTGTATATCTACGCGTTTTCTTGTGCGTACTATTATTATCATGGCTTCATGAACTACTGTCATCACATTGCTTCACGTATATATGCGTGCCTTATTGAGTGTCCTCTCAGTATCACCAGCGCTGTTTAAATAATTACGTGCTATTATGCGTCTCATAACATCATCAAGTGTTTCGTTTTTATGTGTCCACATTATTTAATTGTCTGCATCGCGTTTATCTATGTGTGTTCGGTGTTTATTTAGTTACGTGTATTTTAGTGTATCTTAGTGTACCTTCTTGTGTTTTTAGTGCTTTATGTGTTTCTTCATGTTTTTCTTTATATGTTTCCATTTATGTTTTATGTTTATGTCTTATTTTGTTCTACCTCTGTAACCATAACCTTCAGTTGTCTCACGTTCTTACAATGTACTACATGTAGTCTAGCCCTTGTATGGCCATGTTAACTTTTAAGATCCTAATGGACTCCCGGGGCGGCCTCATGGGGCTCCAGGGAGTTTTTGCCTCTACACAGTGGAGGACGCGGGGTATATGCCTGTTTACCTATGTTAGACACCAGGCGCCCCCGTCCTCCGTCACCTGTCACCTGTACCTGTTTATATACGGCGCCCCCGTAAAATACCGTAAGAGAAGGACGCGTATTTTGAGCTCCGTCGTTTCATCCATTATCAGCGGAAGTTTTCATCGTAGCGATACAAAAGTAGTTGCACCGTATTACTAAAGCTCTTAGGAACATTTTGAGACCAAAATTATGCATCTATGATAATTGGTTCCTTAATTTTGATTTTTTAACGAATTTACATTGAACAGAGCCATTTTCAACGGTCGCTGTGACTTCGAGGCCCTCTGTGAGAGCCGTCGTGCCCCGCCGCAGGAAGAAAGTTATACCATCTTATAGAGCACTCTCCGAGGAAGAAAAGCATGCCGGTGTCAAGTGTCTACGACAATTAGCAGCGGAGTTATGAATATTTAAAGTATTAAATTATCAACCACGAGGTCTGGTGACCGACATTTCCGCAGTGAGCAACCATCGACATTTCTTCACTGGCAGTACAAAGGGAGCTATCAACGACCCCCCGTCGAACTGGATTCCTTTTGTTGACGAAGGGGGATTTTCGACTAGTGGACGTTTCCTTACAATTTGCTAATTTCGCCACTAATTAGCCTAGCAAATTACTTTCTTCGAAATCGTCTCTTTGAAGCCATGAGGAGCGTAAGGATGTAAATTTGGAAGAAATCGACCAATAACTTCTCGAGATATGGATTAATTACCATCTTTAAGGAAAGTGCCGCATTAGTGTGCCAGTGATTTAATGTGTTAGTGCCTGTGTTTTCATATGTGTTACACCCTGCCTTTGGATTAGATGTTAATAACAGATGAAAAACAGAAGAAGATTAACGGCTAAGAAGATAATTAAGTAAGCCTTTCCGTGCGACTTCAAGCGCCCATCTAGCAGCCGCCGTTCGCCAACACTCCTTGTGTTTTATATCATTGGATTCGCAATTTCTTCACGAGTGTTTTGATGCTTATTGCAGGTTCGTATGTCAATTAGAAGCCCAGCAATAAATAAAGTTTTTCACGTGCAATTTTATGAACTTTGACCTTTTCGCCTTACCAACGGTCAACCGGAAGCAATCTACCCCCCGTAGCTTTCCATTCAAAGCTTCTTAACAAAAGGAGAAAATCGACAAGTGGAGTATTGTTTCAGCTGTAATTACGCGGCTAATTAACAAGCGACGACTCCAGCACTAGTGCCATTGTTTCAGTCACCCAGAGAGCGCTACAAGTTTTTAAATTTTGTGAAATTAGGACAATTTGTTCAGAAGTTATTAATTTAAAGTCGAATTTATTAGACTTAAGGAATTTTGCCATCTTCGTGTTTACCGTGCAAGCTATAGTGTGTGTGCGTGTCAGTGTAATTAATGCAATTAATTTGATACCTCGGATTACTTACTACTCTTCTTTAACAGATGAAAAACAGAAGAAGTTAAGCTGCTAAGGTAGGAATTTTGTTTCAGTACCTCTAATTAACAGCTTTTATTAATTACCCTGTTGCCAAATAAATTCAAGCATAGCCTGCCTCAGTGAAATTAAATAGTCTACATTAAGCTACGCATGGCTTCTTGACTCTCATTTATGCCCATTTTAGCATAATTACTAATAGGACATTTGTGTTAATTAATTATATGTATGAACTGATCTCATCTTATTAATTACTGTTTATAATTTGTGTATATTGGTTCCTATACCCTTTGCACACAGGTTATAACAATTCTTCGAATACTATTTCCTGTTCGTTTATATCTCATAATTAATTAATACTGTAATTATTGTTATAAAGTACTACCGAGAAATACCAGCACTGACTGTGTAGTTTTCAGTGTCAATTTAGTATTATCTTCAGTACCATCAGTGATTCCTCAGTGTTTTTACAGTGTGTTAGTGTTCTGCCAACGCTTCAGTGCTTTCACAGTGTAAGTTAGTGTTCATAGTATCAGTGAGTATAGCATCAGTGTGTAGAGATCAGTGTTTAGTGGAATCCCAGAGTCCAAAAGAATTTTTCTGTTTTTATGAGTATACAGAGATAAACCCAACGCTCATTTTCCCAATGTTTAAGTGCTTTGTCAGTGAATTTTAGTGTTTCTAGCTTCAGTCTGTAGTGACCAGTGTTTAGCTTCAGCGCTTTAGTGAAGCTTCAGTGTCTAGTGGAATCTCGACGTTCAAGTGAATTTTTGTGTTTTTAAAGAGACTACAGAGAAATACCCAACGTCTGATTTCCCAACGTTTTAGCATTTTACTAGTGAATTCTAGTGTTTATAGCATCAGTTTATAGTGCTCAGTGTTTAGCATCTGCGTTTTAGTGAAGCTTCAATGTCTAGTTGAATCTCATAGTTCAAGTGAACTCTTGTGTTTTTAATCAGCATTCAGGGCTTGTAGTGTTCTATCTGTGCAACAGTCCAGTGTCCACGGAACTTCCATCATGAATGACGGAGGCACCTCGATTTGTGCAGCAGTATTAAACCCGCAGAGCCTCTACGACAGTGATTCTCTCAGCTATGCCGAAAAAATAGATGCCCTAATTAAGGAAGCTATCAGTGTAAGCACTATAGAACGGCGAAATCGGCACTTACTGCCTAAAGATTTGCGAGAGCGCATGCTTGAGATCCTAGAAGTCCTCAGGCATTTGGCCCACAAAGGCCCGAATGAATACCCCCAATTGCCAACCATGGAAGTTGGTACCACTACAGAGTTTAACCCCATAGGGTCCTCACCCTCGCCACAGTACATGGAGCACTTCTTAGGGACGAAGCACACGGACACGCTTACAGATGCCCACAAGCGACTTAATTATGCATATCAGTGCTGTGAAGGCTTGCACGCTAAAGTGACGGGCTCGACAGTGCTTCACGAAAGTGTCATTCAAGGAAGGATTCAGTCTGAGGACACACATCTAGGTGGCACGGCAAAGAGACGCTCATATGCAGAGACACTGCAGCGGAACCTAAGACCGAAAATTAAGGATTTTCCCACGCTCCTTATTTTTCCTACGAAAGACGAACATGCACCAGACCTGCAAATGGAACTGGAAAGGCATGCGCCTTAATGGATATGGGGGTGTCACTGAAAGGAATACAGAAGCTCAGCAAAGGAGGAGTTGCAGTGCGCTGTCACTCGAAGGAGGATGTGGCAAAGTTACACCATGCCCTGGCACAGAATGTTAACATCAAAGATAAGATCAGCACGAGGATTCCACATAAAAGGTCCCCAAAGTGCGCGATAGATAATATTCCAAATGGTACCCCGGCGGAGGAGGTAGCAGACCTTGTCTCTAGGACCTTTACTATCAGTAAAGATGATTTCAAGGTCTCTTTCAGGATCAGCGATCGGAGGAACAAGGCGGCTAAATGGATTTTAGACTGTTCACCGACAGCCTTTAAAACGTTGATGGATCAAAGAGTTTCGTTCCAGGGATGGAGGGAACATCGTGTGACAGAGTTTACAGGGGCACGCAGATGCTTCATCTGCCAGGACTTCGAACATTCGGCAAGAGACTGTAAATTTAGATATCATTGTGCATATTGTGGTGGAAACCACGATGTCAAAAAATGCATGGCTGATAGCCCGAGCTGTGTAAACTGTCTAATTGCCAACCAGCACTTGGGGAGAGACTTCGACACTGTGCATGCCGCATATGCCCCTGACTGCCCCTCCTTTCACTTGCAAGTGCTTAAGATCAAGGGCCGGACAGATTACGGTACCCCAGTCACCAATTGAATACCAAGTGTACCTATACTGCATAATGGTGACACCAAAAGCATACTCTCTAATCTGTCTCATTTTCCCTCCATCGTCACCCAACGTTGTAACCTTACAGAATGTCACAACAAAGTAATAGTACCGAAAGACAGGACATTAACTCTCTCTTAGATGCGCAAGAAGAGGTTAAGATCATACAGGTGAACCTCCAGAGAGCTCGGGCAGCTACCGCCCAATTAGTCCACTATGCAATGGAAACAGAGGCTGACCTTCTGCTCATACAAGAACCATACATCCAAGCAGGAAGGGTGGCAGAATTCCCCTTATCCTGGACCATTTTCGAGAACCCGGAAAGAGAAGGGTCAAGAGCTGCCATAGTCTGCTGCCGTAACAAATGGTCACTTACAAGTATCTCACTGTCAAGAGACCAAGTTACCATAGCAATTGATGCAGTGCGACTAAGTCTCCTGATTACGAATACCTACATCCCACCCACAGCGGAAGCCGCAGAATATCTTGACCAGCTGCAGACAACACTCCGAGACTATCCCTCCAGCAACCACCTTTTAGTCGGAGACTTTAACTCCCACTCTGAAGTGTGGGGCTACTCATTTACTGATCCACGTGGTAGACTTGTTGAGGACTTTATAGCGAGTCATGACCTAATTCTACACAACACCCAAGGATGCCTCCCCACTTTCGAGACAACTACTGGACAGGGATGGCCAGATCTCACGCTGCCCACAGTAGAGTTGGCTACAAAAATCCAGAACTGGGAGGTGCAGGATACGCCCACAAACTCAGACCATCGATACATCACTTTCAGTCTCATGCATCCCCATTCCCGATTATCACTTAAACGATATAGAACCTCGGCACATAACTTAAAGAAATTCACCCGAGAAATGAGACTAATCCTGGAACAGCAAGGAGATGAACTGAACAATTGTTCCACGGCACAAGACGCAGATCGCATCACATGTAACCTGGTGCAGTTAATACAGCAAACATGCGACGGTACGATGAGCATCAAATTTCCCAAAATTCTTAAAGCTGCCAGCTGGTGGACAAAGGAGCTACGGACCAAGCGAAGTCGCACACGGGCGATGCGCAGAAGGTTGAAAAAAGAACGGGACCCGGATCGTAGACAACAACTCAGCGTAGAATACAAAACAGCGCAGGCTCAGTACAAGAAGGACATTCTGAAGGCAAAGCTCGATAGCTGGAGGAACTTTTGCACACAGCACACTGAAGTTTTCGGCGTACTACACAAGATAGCCTCCAGCAAAGTATTCATACCACCATTACATCGCACGTATGCTGGTTCACACATAGGGTCACAAGGCTTCATGGCCACCACACTTCAACGCATCCTTGACGCAGTATTCCCAGATGATGGGAATGATGTTTCTTCTGAACATGAGGCATACAGCCTGTCCACGACAGTCCCAGATGATCCCCCATTTACAGTTAAGGAGGTCACAACTGTTATACGAACTCTCCCGGTCAAAAAGGCACCAGGGCCGGACTCTATAGACTACCGGATCTTGAGGGCAACCTACAAAGCCTGTCCAAGACTGCTAGTGGCTTACTTCAACAAACTTCTAAGTCTTAAGCACTTTCCAACACATTTTAAAACGGGCCAAGTGGTCCTCTTTACGAAAGAAGGCAAGGACCCCAATGATCCTTCGTCCTTTAGACCAATTTGCCTTCTGCCAGTCCTGGGAAAGCTCTTCGAGAAGCTTCTCGTTCTCAGGCTGAAGCATCATATAGCAAAAAACGGTGTTCTCTCAGATGCACAATATGGCTTTCGGGAGCATCGCTCTACGCTTAATGTCCTGGAGCACGTCTGCGAGGAAGTCAAGCGACTACGCAAAGAACAACAGCATGTGGCAGTCCTCAGTCTGGATCTGCAAAGTGCATTTGACTCCCTGTGGTGGCCGGCAATCCTAGAAGCTTTACATGCAGCTAACATCCCAAATAACATCCTACAGATTTTTAAAAGTTATCTCAGTAACCGCAGCTTTATCGCGGTTCACAATAGTGGAATAATTACCAGGCCACAGCAAAGAGGCTGCCCACAGGGATCATGCGCAGGTCCAGACCTGTGGAACTTAACATTTAACTCGATTCTAAAAGCAGAATGGCCGGCTCACACAACAGTCGCAGCCTTCGCAGATGATGCCACTTTCGTGGTCAGTGGGAAAAGCCGCGTCATCCTTGAACAAAACTGCAAGGAAGTCATTGACATGTTCTATGACCTTTGCAAGGCTAAGAAGCTTAACATCTCGCATTCAAAATCTAAATATATCATCTACCATAAACCGGGCCAGACCTTACAAAGAAACCCGACAATTACGATGGCAGGTCACAGGATTAAAAGAGTTAAAGAGATGAAGCTCCTAGGTATCATACTAGATGAAGGCTTTACCTGGATCCCCCATTTAAGATCGCAAAGAACAAAAGCATTAAAAATAGCCATGAATCTAAGGAAAATGCAAGGCTCCAAATGGGGACTGCGTCCCCATATTCTAAAGATCCTATACTCTGCAGTAGCAGAAAAGATCATGATCTACGGGGCGGCAATCTGGGCAAACCCCATGACCTGCAGGAAACAAAAAATTCTTCAAAGTTCCCAAAGACCTTTCGTACTGGCGATTACAAAGGCATATCGAACAAGGTCGACAGCAGCCGCAGCAGTTCTGGCGGGACTAATCCCGTTACCAATAAAAGCACAGCAGGAAGCCGCAATTACAATGTTTTCCCAACTGCATAGAAAAGCACGATTTGGGGAGTTCAGCTATGACCCTGCAGACTTCGAGTTTAAAAGTTCAAAACTTAAAACGCACCCTTCAGATTACGGGAAAGGTGTTGTGACTAACTTCGCCCCTGAATTACCACCATCCATAGAGGGCCCGGGCTTCATGATTTACACGGATGGGTCGAAGATGGACAATGCAGTCGGCAGCGCATATACAGTTTTCCATAATGGCACTGAAGTGCAAACCTGGAAGTGCCATATGTCTCCGCACAATTCGGTCTTCCAGGCGGAAGCCCTTGCTTTGCTGAAAGCAATAGAATGGGCACAAACTACCACAGCAGAAGATTTTACAATCTATACTGATAGCCTATCGGTACTATACGCCATCAACGACCCACGCCACACCTCCCCACTCGTGTCCCAAATTCAGGAGACACTAAGAAATACGAGTCCGGTCCAAAAAATTGAAATCTCTTGGGTAAAAGCGCACGTTGGTGCCCAGGGCAACGAACGCGCAGATACCCTGGCAAAAGAGGCAGCACAGGACCGGGATGCGGTGCAAATAGACCCACCTTTACCAAAGTCACTTCTCAAGCGGCAGACTTGGCAGTCAGCTCTGTCGCAGTGGCAGCAGGAATGGAACACGTCACCACAGAGTCGGCGAACTTTCGAATTCATACGAAAAGTGGACACGGAACGACTCATATCTGCGCCCTTCTTAACAAGATTCATCACAGGACATGGGCCGTTTCCGACCTACTTCGCAGAGAGAAATATTTCGGGTCCCCCGACCACTACCTGACGGAGTGTCAACTCACCACACAATGGCACGTTAAACTCCCGTCGAATAATGTGGCCGCCTTTAAAAGTTTCGTGCTGAAACAACCACGACTTATGGACAAAATCAAAAAGATCATGGATCACTTAGAAGTACTGGGGCAGGAGCTCTGCAGCCCTGCATAGGTGCCGCACATGCCAGTTTCTGTAACATACGTGGCAAAGTGAGTACCTCGCTAGCATATATGCTCAGCGTGCCACAGACGCATTAACAACGTACCTCGGCATGCACTGTACCCATCGTACACGCACCAAGAGAATAATGCATAGACAAGTGTATAGTGCAGTCTAGAATTCTCTTACAGTTTATGTCCGCCTTTTTCTTATGTACATCTACCAGCCAAAGTGTAAATTTCTATTATCATGTCATGTTTTTAAGAGGCTCAGCCCCTGTAGTAGGCATGTATTAAATATTCACATTAATGTGCACTTCATAATATGTCGAATCCACGTAGTATTTAGTGTTCTCATATGCGTATATGCCTGCATATTTCAGTGTATTGCATTCACGTGTATGTAACAGTAGTATAGTATAATTGTTTTATCTTATTTACGTGTACTGTATTCACGTATTATCAGTGTATTGTATCCACGTGTATGTTACAATAGTATAATTGAATAGTTGTATAATCTAATTCACGTGTATTTTTGTGTACATGGTACTTACGTATCAGTGTCAATGTATATCACTGTAAAGTATATTAGTGTGTCGCATTAATGTGCATTGGTGTATTGTGCCTATATTTTAGTGTATCGTGTATTAGTGTTTAGTATATACGTGTATAGTATATTAGTGTGTCGCATCTATGCACATTGGTGTATTGTATCTATCTTTTAGTGTATAGTATATTAGTGTGAAACATTTATGTATATTGACGCATCGTGTCATTGGTTTATTGTGTCTATAAATATATTCTAGCATCATGTTGTCATGTTTCAAGATCTAAGAACATACAGAGTAACACCTGTAGTAGTGCTGTGTATTATTAATATTTACACAAAAGTGTATTTTAAAATATATAGAATTTACGCAGTATCTATGTGTATCAATACTTAACTTTTTTATATATTGTAACTTAGCGTAAGTTTCTACCTATCTCAGTGTATTGTATCCACGTGTATGTTACAATAGTGTAATAGAATAATTGTATTATCTTACCTATGTGTATTTTTGTGTACATGGTACTTATGTATTAGTGTCAATGTATACTAGTGTGTCGCATTTGTGCGCACTGGTGTATTGTGTCTATCTTTTAGTGTATAGTATATTAGTGAATTATTGTATAGTATACTGGTGTATAGTATATTAGTGTATAGAATACTGGTGTATAGCGTATTAGTGTGTCACAATTATGTGAATTGGTGTATTGTGTCTATCTTTGAGTTTACAGTATCTTAGTGTGTTGCATTATGTACATTGACGCATTGTGCGATTACACGATCAGGTCTATTTGTAAATTACTATATTTATGTCTATTTAAAGTTTCAGCTACAGATAGTTGCAGGGTCCGGACAGCACCCGAGTAGTCATTGTAAGCCGTCCGGGTGTCCGGCCCTGCTGTCACCTGTCACCTGTACCTGTTTATAAATGTATCTTAAGTACCATCACCATGTAGTTATGTTTTATGTATGTATATGTATAATGCACCCAATGCTTCTATACTCAATGTAATTATGCGCCTTGTACTTGTATATATATGTTCTAGTATAAATGTTACTGTATTGATCATTAACTGTATTAATCATTGCTGCATTATTGTATTAATATTATTTAGCATCATCAAATTAATAGCACCATTTGAACCTTATTACGTACTTTCAAGTCCACGAGAATAAGGCATTAAGATTGTGAGCCCAATGATTACCATGTGTCTAATAATATGTATATATATCCTCGTATATATGATAATGTAACCATGCATCCGAATATAACATCACGCAACATGACACTTTACCGCATAGTGTTAATCTAAAGTCTTAATTCTAAAAACCCCATTGCATTAACTAACTTCTATAGCATTATTATTATATATATATTTGTTTATATATTATGTATCGTCTGTATATGTACCATGTATATAATGCTTATAAATCCAATGATTACTGCGTGCCTAATAATTGTGTATACGTGTTTTAGTATGTATATAACTGCATCCATGGCTCCGCGCATATCATCCTGCAGTATGGCACTGTACCACATAGCGTTAAACTAGGATCTTACACTAAAACTAACAGCACCAATGAATTGTTCCAGCATTGTACTAATCTTATGTATTATGTACGTATATGCATAGTGCATCTAATAATTATGTATCCTTTGTTAAGTATGCACCTAAAAATATTTGTATATTTTTATATATATAGTATTAACAAGTAGAAATATTACTGTATTCATGCGTCAGTATTTAACACTGTGTAACATGAAGCCGTTTCGCATAGTGTTAAACTAGAATTTTACTATAAAATTAACTGCATTTATTACTTTCCATAGCACTGTATTATGAACTATCTGTTTATATATGTATATGTATACCATGTACCTAATGTCTGAGAATCTAGTGATTATTATGTGCCTAAAAGTTGTGTATATGTATATTAGTATATATATTAGTTTATCCATCCAATCGCCTACAGCATCATGTAACATGTAAAAATAACAGCGCCAATTACTTGCCCTAGCATTGTATTAAGAAACTAATATATGAATATGTATATGTAGTATGCGCCTATTGTATAAGTACCCAATGACAATTATGCGCCCTATAATTGCGTATAAATGCATTATTTTTAAAATACTATAAAATTAATTGCATCAATTATCCTCAACGGCACTCTACAATGTACCATCTGCTCATGTATATAAATGTGCCATGTACCTATTGATTATGAAATCGAATGATATAAGCATTGTAAATAGGTATAGCATTGTAAATAAGAAGCTGTACCCATGCACCCGCATACATTTCTATGTAACGTGACACAGTAAGGCAAAATATCAACGTAGTGTCCTATTATGAAATTAAATAAGCACCTATTACTAGTTATAACATTATTTTATGGATCTAGAGTTTCAGTATATGAAGTAAGTACGAAATGTTTATGTCACCAATGACTACTGTGTACCAAAATATAAGCGTATATACGCTTTTGTCTGTATGTAATTGTGTATGTCTTTGTTTATATGTAATTGTACCCATGTATCTACTAGTGTTATCACATATCTTGGCACTGTATAGTTAATATACATCTATTACGCACGGAATAATCATGTACCTAATGTGTCTGTATATATGTATATGAATTTATGTTCTGTATATATGATAATGTAACTATGCATCTGCACATTTTATCCTGTAACACGGCACCGTATCGCAAAGAACTAACTACAGCCCCACTCTAAAATTAATTGCACCAAAGACACTGTACTACACAGTACTAATCTAGGGTCTAACTTTTAATTCACTGTACTAATTACTTATTCCAGCATAACATTGCGCACCTAATATTTCAGTATGTACATGTCTTCTGTAATCTAATGATAATGCTTCAAAGGGTCATAGTGTACTCAACATATGAGTACACACGTTATGTATATATGCTATCGTATCCATGCTTTTGCATACACGTTGTAACATGGCAATGTATTATCCAGTGTCTAACATTAATTAGCTTTAACGCCACTGTATGAAGTACCAAATTTGTATGTATGTTTATATATTAGTATATTGGCACAATGAACACGTATGGTTATCTAGATAAAGGTGGACGTGGCGCTATACCGATTAACCGTATTGGTAGAGGGGTGGTGCCCACGTCCTCCGTCGCATGTCGCATGTCTACCGGAACTTCGGAGAGCATTGCTTTTTGAGTGGTGTAATATCCCCCAAGATCAGATCGATAATTTGATACTTAGCATGCCTAGGCGTTGTACGGACTGTATTGCATCGTCTGGGAGACATACAATGTATTAACAATTATACCAACCATGTAATATTGGTTTTTTGTAAATAGGTTTTTTTCGTAATTTACTCCAGGGAGAAAAAATCGCTAATTTTTTTAATAGTATCAAACATATAGCATCTTTTTTTGCTATTTACCTTTTGTTTAATAAATAAGCTTTACAAATAAGTCAAATTTGTGTTGCTTCTAACTCTTCCTTTGCTTGATTTTACATTATCCTTAATTTATGGACATGAGTGTAAATCATTTCTCCGTAGCTACTCTCAGTTTCATCCAGCAATGGGACAAATTCGCAATGATTCAGGGATCGCCCGCGAATAACATTTATTGATTTAGTTCCTGTTTCCATAACATTATCCATCTGCAAATATTTCGCGCAAAGTGCTTCTGGATGAATAATGTATTGCACGCTGCAAAAATTATTCTAAAGTTGGTTTTTTTTTTTTTTTTTTTTTTTTTTTTTTTTTTTTTCCCCTTTTTCTTTCACTGTATCTTTTAATTTTATCTATCACTACTCCATTCATTTACAAATTTATAGCCGGTACATCAGGAATTCTCAACTGAGGCGGAGTGGGGGATTATTCCTGAAAGGAATTTCGTAGTTTCAGAATGGGAATCCGGTCACTGTTTTCGTTATCTGTTAATTATTTGTCTACAAAAAATCTACTTTCATTACTTATTAAATTTACATTATTACATCTACATTATTAAATTTAATTATTGTTAATGACTATGACTATTGCTATATTATTATGCTATGTCAGCCTTCCAGATCTTACATATTTAGCTTCTATATTAGCCCACGGATACCATTGATTACTGATGTACTGGCACCGCCCTCTAGCGGATGGCGTGAGAAACGTCACACGCTCCATTCCGTGTTGGCTGACAAACTGATGTTTTTTAAATAATTGTTGTTTGTCAGGACAACGAAGTTTACCAGACTTAATCAAACAATCTTTAAGGAATTCGGCCATCGGTAAATGGTTTTGATCGTTTCACAATGATGAGCCCGAGACAAAGCTTGCGTGATCTGTTGCTTCACTAGACTAATTTCCTTTGGTAAAAACTTTGTTGTAAGCCAGCTTGCCGGAACTGTAACTTTTTCTTTCCCCTTTAATTCCTTTAGTTAGTTAGTTAGTTCTAAGCACTGCCCCCCCCAGCCCATCTAGCAGACGAAACCTGCCATATGGCTATGAGGGGACAGGACAAGCCACAAAGCATGACAAAAAAAAAAAAAAATGTTAACACAACGAAAAATAACAATAAAATAACACTCGGTGAAACAGTATATAGATGTGTCGTTTCCACTTCTGCGTTTTTTCCTAAGTTTTAAATCTTTATAAGTTTTACTTTAAATCATTCAAATCTTATTATTCAAATTTCAATTATCAATCTTATTATTTAATCTTATTAAGAAATTATCAATCTTATTATTCTAATTATTATTCAAATCTTCTTTATATTATAAAAATTAATCTTAAATTTATAAGTTACTTCAAATATTTCTGTTTTCAGTACGATTTTCTGCTTTGTTATATCTCGATACCAATATTCTTCTTATTCTTATTCACAGTTTGCATAATATCTCTTGCAAATTTTGTAAACAATTTATAGTTACGAAATAAATCTTCAAACTTCGCAAATTTATATTTTCCTCTCACACTTCCAGTCAGGCAACAGTCCTCGACGAAGTGCTTTGAATAGCTGAATTTATTACAAACTTTACATATATCATTTTCCTGAAGGTGGAACATTTTTAAGTAAGCAGGGAACCTTCCGTGTGCAGAGAGAATTTGATTGACATCTACATCTCCTACAATTCGCATTTTTTTGCTAATTTTTAAACATTTTAGATAGTTTTTGTTTCTGTCAGAGAGATCCCACAAATTTTTCCAGTCTCTAATAAGCTTGTCATATATTATTAGAGTCATGTCTTCCTTTTAAAACCTTGAATAAAACCCTTTTCGGTCCCAACTTCCAGGGCGGCATCTTTCGCTAGAGCTTCCGCTCTCTCATTCCCATAATGACCAGCGTGAGCTTTGATCCAATGTAAATTCAAAATAAGCTTCTTTCGTAGTTCTAAATACATATGCTTAATTTCATTAACAATATTATTCTTTTGAAAGGGGCGGAAGAGCGCCATAATAGCAGATAAGGCATCTGAATATAAATTAATGTAATACCCCCACGGATAATTTCTTGATCCAGGATAAAGCCATTTTAATTGCCAACAATTCTCTCAAGTTCGACTATGGATACTGGTGGACGTGAAGCTACACCAATTAACCATATGGTAAAGGGGTGGTGCCCACGTCTTCCGTCACATGTCGCATGCCGACAATTCTGCTTGATAAACTGAATTTCTTGGTTTTAAAGTAAACGCTTTGTAATCAATTTCATTACCGTGGAAAAATACAACGAAGGCAACGCTCTCCACAAACTCTGGTCCATCTGTATAAATTTCAATTTCTCCAGCTGAAATATAGTCTTTATCGCAGGATATATCGTAATATTCGCTAGGATGGTTTGAACTCAGAAAAGCACTCAGTTCCTTCAGTATTGTTGCGCTTTTCTTTTCTTCTGCCACCAGTTGTTACGTTATTTTCTTCTCGGGTTCGTGCAGATTTGGAGTGAATAACTACGACACTTGATGAAGTATCGAAACACACTTTATTTACCAATGCGCTGACACGTTCAGCGACACAGCCTTCACACTGTCAGGTAATACCCGTGGAGACAGCTTCACTGCAAAGCATCAGAGTACAGCTCCCGACTCTCCTCGGTCGTTCTCGGAACTCCATGTACTCTCGAGACTCTCCACGCTACAACTCGCGATGCATAAGAGTATAGCTCTCGACTCAGCACAGTCTAAGACAAAACTTGACGATGCACTAATTCGTGATACACTAAAAGACTCTCTCGATGCACTCGACGACCAACTCGGCGCTAGACTTCGAGACACTCGCTCAATGACTGACTCTCAGCTCGCTAGACGAGGCACACACTAACTGGCTGCGAACTAGCAGGGTTTATATAGCTTTCGGCTTGTGTTCGAGAACATTCTGGGCTAAACCGGTAAGAATTCGTTTCAGAAAGTTCTCCATCCGCCCATGGCATATCGCCAATTTTGTCGCCAAATGGGCGATTTCTTGTCATTTTATGGCAACCCTAAAACTGCTTTGCGGAGAAGCTATCTCACCGCGTCTGTACATTTCGTAACAGTATGGATCTCATCGCCAGGATCCCCGTTGTTGCCGGTGATATTCGGGAAATACCTGGTGTCTTCGCAAATGTGCGTCAGTCCTGTCCCGCAGGTGTGGAGCCTGCATTACAGCTGACGGAAGGTCTTATGAGGATGTTCTGTTAATAAAATGTTTTCTGAAGTATCAACTTTCATTTTTGATTTAATTCGTGACAGGAAAACGTTTAAACATGGGAAACTACAACTTCTCACCGCTAGCGTTCCAACCACATATTCTATGACGAATATTCTTCGTATAGCTGCCTTCTATCACCCCTTAAAGTTTTGCCCTCTTGTTTAGATTCATCCTGCATACGTCCAAAGTTTGGCTAGACTAGAGATTGCGGTCAAGTCGCCAAGTGAAGCGAAATCGCGCCAAATCTGGTAACCTCTTGGCTTAAATACGAATCAATGCATTCCGATCATTTATTGCTCATTTACTGCTTATTACAATTTCTTAAATTTCGTGATCAAACGCTTTACTCCATTTTGCTACTGTCTTAAAAATGGTATATGATATTATGAAAACTTTTAATATTGTTGATCCTATAAAATATATAGTTATTAACTTTCAAATACTATAGGTAAAGTGCAGATTCGCCCACTTATTTGATTAGAGTTCGCAAGAGTAAGAAGAATTGGATTTCTGTCAGTTTTCTTTGACTTTTTAAGTGAAAATAGGTCAATGTGTACATGGATAAAGTCATGGGAGTGCGTAATGCCGAATTTGAACAATTCTGGGATGTTTTTTAAGTGAAAAATCGGTCGATGTGCACATAGATACCGAGTATGTGCAATTCTTATAAACGCGCCAAGCAGTGGGTGATTCTGTACTTTCACCCTTTTCCGTTGATTTTCTTGAAGTCCTGTTTTAGATATTTTTGCATGTTTACAAGTTGTTTAGATATTTTTGCATGTTTACATGATCTATTTCTTGCATGTCCACAGAATTAATTCAAATCCGCAACCATCTAATATGCTGATATGATAAGTTAGCGATTTTCTAAAACGCGCGAAAACAACCGATTTGGCGACCAGGCAATTTTTTGAAAACCCGCCAAACTGGACCGTAATATCTAGTTTTACCGAAAGTTTGAATGGTTTTTAGACTTTCCTCTTAACGATCGTGTTTTTCGTGGAAATAAAAATAATATGCATTAAATGTTCTGAAGAAATAAGACACAAAACTTTGAAAATAAAATATAGCACTTTTTAAGGTACTCGTATTATTTCTTGCATTAATATATTTGAAATTCTAATGCATAATATGTCATAAAATGAAAGAAGAAATAAAGTCCGGATTGGTCGGGAAGCAATAAAAGAAATATGACGACTTCCAGAAGATTCTTTCATAGGTGACAGTTATTGCATTATCCTCCATATTACATGAACCTATCTCCATACGATACACAATCAAGTCCTCGGATGGCTAATCAATCGGTCTTCCAATTGATTTCGTTACCATAGCGACTAGTAGGAATGTTGTTGTATATTAACAGGAATTGTTTTCTAAGGAAGTACTTTTCTAAGGAATCTTCGAGTACTTTCTGTTTCCAAGACTTTTGTTGCAAAATTTCCCCAGAAAAAATTCTGATACTAGAACTTTAACAGATATTAAAATTAGGCTTGGAAAGAATTACATTGACGTATCTTTTATATAAAATTTATAATAGAGATTACAGAAAATCTTGGTCAGTCTAATATTATTATTTTACTAACCTTGTAGAGACATTAGTTTTTTCGGAAGCAGGAGAAATAAAAAATCAGCAATGCCCTCGCCGGATCTTTCGAATACGGGTCGAGCGTACTGACCACTACACCACAAAGGCATGCTAAGAAGGCGGGAGAAATACCTGATACACTCCCCCCTTTTAAAGAGCGACTGGGGTTTTAGGGACCCAGTCGTCAAATCTTGGTGATGAAGAATCATCATTCACCACGTTTTAGTTCGGGCGCCGCTGTAGAGACATTAGGCATTTTGGAATCCGAAGACATGAAAAATGAGAAATATCTTCGCCGGGACTCGAACCACGGACCTATCGAATTCGCTTCGAGAGTACTGAACACTACGAAGCACGCTAAGAAGGCGGCATATAACCTTTAAAATTTGATTGGCTATTTTCTTTTCAGTCATTATACATGCACTTATCCGTTTCTATGTTCTCATTCCTGCCGGAAGAAATTTTTAATATCCACAACGAAATGAAATATTTTCAGAGACACATCATACATGTGGGTGCAGATAGTTAAGGATTATAAATTCTGTCACACGCGGACAGAATAAATGTTCGAAATCAAAAACCTTGATAGGCAAAATCTAGGAAACTTTCTGAGATTTTATAAATGACTAGTGAGTTATTCGGATATTGCTTGCTTTTCCGCAAATTAATCACTTCATTCAATTTTCAACCATCGTGAGATTTACTGTCCTTATTGAAGGATTTTCATTCTTTAACTGGATAGTCTGCAATTTCTTACAGCTTTTCTTCCTCTCCTTCTGTAATATTAATACAGAATTTAATTTTTTGATGTTATTAGTAAATTTTTACAAATCACTAGTATATATTCAGATACAGACAATTTTGGCGATTAAACAGATTGCAAATTAACCAAGCCCTTTCTAAAAAAACTCTGAAAGCTTTTAGATTTTATATTACGCCCACGGGTGGCGTTTTTTTTTTTTTTTTTTTTCCTTTCTTTTACACACATACATTCACATTTCGAGAGCGTTGGGGTTAATGTCCCTTTGGGCTAAAAATATTTAAAAACAGCATATCTTTGGAATTTCCGATAGATAGTCTCTCGCGCTGAGGATAAAAATATTCTTTTCCGTACAATATTGCCATTGCTCGCTTTGAAATGGTTGAGTTTTTAATCCGAAATTAGTTAAAAGTTTTAAAATATATAAAATAGACAATAAAACAAATTCCAAATTCGGTCTTCCAGGTGCTCATATTCGGGTGGAAGACTACGTTATTCAAAATTTGATGGCATTAGGTTCCGTGGTTTCTTCGCAGTGGGAGAAACATACATACCTTCATGTAGATTCCTCATTATTTAATTTCTTTAAATATAAAACAGGGCGGTAATATTTGGTAGCAACAATTTGAAAAGTTATACAATGCTTTTAGTGATTCAGCGCAAAATGCCGTTTTGAGACTAATAACCCTTCTGAGGTAACTCCCCTTTGGGCTGAAAGAATAAGGTTGTTTGTTGTGGAATGCCAAAAAAATTAGTCACAAATCATGCGTATAAAACAAAATTTTTCACAGAAAATGCAGAAAGGAAAGGAACTATTTCTTTAATACCCTTTACAGTTTATTATCTGCATTTCTGTAAAAGTTCATTCAGTTACTCATAGTATCACTCTGAATACTGATTTAATTAACTTAGTTTTCCCGATTAAACTGCTTGAAAATACAAATAAATTGCTAATAGTACCTTTCTTTTAATTATAATAGAGGTTATTTCAAAAGTCAAAAGGTTGAGAACCGCTGGTGTAGAATATTAGTCGCTTATTTCATGTTTTATTATATTTCTGACAATCAGAATAGCGTTTAAATATCTAGTTTTAAAGCTAATTCTGTGTTATTTTATATCAAAGTTGGTCTAGAACATTTATTTGCTTAGATTTTGTGCATTGTTATATTTCTGATAGATGCGTGAACATGCAATGAAAAATATTTAAATTAAATAATTTGCATAAACTTATAAGTATTCACACATTTCAGTACCTGCACATCAGAACAACTTCACACCATTCATATACATTTAAAGTTCAGCAAAATTCAATTTTATATCGATGTTAGTCTTATATAAAAACATTCGCGAGTTCAAAGGGACGCTAGCAAGCGCCTCTTTTCTTCAAAGAGCAAAACTGTCCCTTATTAAGCTCCTTTCGAAGTGTACAACATTTTTATGTGAACCCATCAACAGTTTAACATCGAAGTTTAATTAATTATCAATTAAAAATTATCATTCTGCTCTTCTATACTTTTGCATAATTATAAAAAATTACACCAATATATTGTATTTGAAATCACTACTACTACTTACATGCTACTATGAGAAATTTAAATGTTAAGAAAACACTTTGATTCGATTATTTACAACATTTCACTAAAATATTTATATTTTTTCTTCCGTTTTGTGAGATTATCTTTCATAATTATCTGCAAGGTAAAGACATTACTAGATTGGAATAAGCGCACCGATGTATCGTACTTCAAATCACTACTCAAAGAATTACGTGTTAATATGGGAAATCTAAATTTTAGACAACGCTTTGACTTAATTCTTTGTAATTCATTGTATTTCAAATCACTACTGAAAGAATTACGTGCTACTGTGGGAAATTTAAATGTTAAGACTTACACTTTGACTCAATTCTTTACTACATTTCATTAAAATATTTCTATTTTTCCCTTCCTTTTTGTGAGATTATCTTTCATAATTATCTGCAACATTACTAGATTGAAAAACGCACACCGATGTATTGTATTTCAAATCACTACGAAAAGAATTACGTGCTACGGTGGGAAATTTAAATGTTGAAACAGTACTTTGACTCAATTCTTTACTACATTTCATTAAAATATTTCTATTTTTCCCTTCCTTTTTGTGAGATCATCTTTCATAATTATCTGCAAGGTAAAGACAATACTAGATTGAAAAAAGCACACCGATGTATCGTACTTCAAATCACTATTCAAAGAATTACGTGTTAATATGGGAAATCTAAATTTTAGACAGCGCTTTGACTTAATTCTTTGTATTTCAATTTTGACTTAATTCTTTGTAATTCATTGTATTTCAAATCACTACTGAAAGAATTACGTGCTAATGTGGGAAATTTAAATGTTAAGACTACACTTTGACTCAATTCTTTACTACATTTCGTTAAAATATTTCTATTTTTCCCTTCCTTTTTGTGAGATTATCTTTCATAATTATCTGCAGGGTAAAGACATTACTAGATTGAAAAACGCACACCGATGTATTGTATTTCAAATCACTACGGAAAGTATTACGTGCTACTAGGGGAAATTTAATTGTTAAACAACACTTTGACTTAATCTTTTACTACATTTCATTAAAATATTTTTATTGCTTTTTGCGAGATTATCTTTCATAATTATCTGCAAGTAAAGACATTACTAGATTGAAAAAAAGCACACTGATGTATTGTACTTCAAATCACTACTCAAAGAATTCCGTGCTAATATGGGAAATCTAAATTTTAGACAACGCTTTGACTTAATTCTTTACTACATTTCATTAAAATACTTCTTTTCTTCCCTTCCTTTTTGTAAGATTATTTTTCATAATTATCTGCAAGTAAAGACATTACTAGATTGAAAAAAAGCACACTGATGTATTGTACTTCAAATCACTACTGAAAGAATTCCGTGCTAATATGGGAAATCTAAATTTTAGACAACGCTTTGACTTAATTCTTTACTACATTTCATTAAAATACTTCTTTTTCTTCCCTTCCTTTTTGTAAGATTATTTTTCATAATTATCTGCAAGGCATTACTAAATTGGAAACATAGTACAGTATTATCTCAAATTCAACTCGTAATTCCACTATCAAGAGAAAAGAATTTGTTCGTAAGCAAAAATTGAAAACCATGTTACGAACTAATCGCTTTTCTCCATAACCGCAACGTTTTTTCAAATCAGTTTTAAAACAGGAGGGTTAAAAGATGTATTGTTTACCTCGCCTGGCACCATAACCGCCCTTTGCCGGAAAAATCCACTCAAAGTAAAACACCAATCAGTTGTGCTCTGTTGCATCCATAGCGTGAGAATTGCGGAGCACGTGAAGAAACAACCTATGAAGAAGACGAGCGCGTGGCGACCAATGCCACGCGGGCGAACGACCATCCCGCTCTGGAGGAAAAGGAAGACCTGGAGCGCTGAAGGATCAAGATGCAGCCCCAGCTGCGCATGCGCAGTTTATGTATAACGTAGGAGTGAAACTACGTTTCGCAACTGGCGGCTTCTACCGACATCCAAATTCTGAAAATTAATTTCCGGGTTAGTATGACGTTAGCCGACCCAGTATGAGGACAGTTATAATATTCAGCATTATGAGGGTTATTAAGATACACCTTCAATATCATGGTTGTCACCTTTTGATAAACTGCAAGGATAGCCGGAGTATTATGTCTCCAATTATAGGCTATTCCAGTGCGATAATAACTGACAAAGTAAAATAGATGTTTTCCCGGGAATTAAATAGAATATGGTTGTATCTATAGAGTTTCCTCTGGTTATAATGCGAGGTGGGGTGTCAGGATAGAATTATCCCCTCTTTTTAAGGTCATCCACTGTACTAAAAAAATAAAGGGTTTCCAGTTTGCATTATGTAAAAACATTTAACTTCATGATATTATGTATGTTTTTAAAGCAATAGAAGTCTAAAAAATACTAATTAAAATGCTGACTAATTTTTTTTTCTTTTAATAAATTTTTTAAGGAAGCTTTGACTAATGACTTTTGAGTTTAAATATTATATACATATTATATATATATATGTGTGTGTGTGTGTGTGTGTAATATAACTGCTCCATTATTGTGATCAGATTGTAAGGATCTTAAGTTTTACTAACGTTTATTTTTATTTTAAATCTTTACTATCACTTCTTATTTTCTACTTCCGGCCAGAATTAAAAGCTTTAACTTATTTATGCAAATTTGTCTGGCGAACGCCAAGTACTTAAGTTGTGGCCTTTTTGCCAATCGAGAGAGAGGAAGGAGTTAGTCGAAGCAGGCCGCTTACCTTAGCAGTTTTTACTCGGTTGCTGGTTGCCTTCCAGGCCAGAGGTTTAATCCTCTTGATAATTTTAAACGTATTGTAGTGTTAACAGTTCTCTGTACTACATACGGCTTCCTGTTAATATACGGCCAATCTTCCACGTAGGCCCTTGTTTATTATTCCAAAGTTAAGTTAGAGTTTAGTTAAATATTTTTATATTCTTACGTTCAGACCACAAGTAGTTGGTCTCTGTATTCCGAAGTACGGAAATTATTGTAAAGAGTGAAAAATAAAGGGTTTCGTATACCCTTCCTGTGTATCTTGTCTACTTCCCACATTTATTGAACATAGCTTTAGTAAGCTCCCTGTTCCGAGTCAGGGTCTTTGCATGTTCCCAAAGAAAGTAAGGCGGAACATTGAACCTGATAAGATCACTTGGTGAGAGTAAAGTTACAACGGATTGGCGTTGCAGAGGACTGCATCATAATTTGCAGACTCAAAGATGACACTTGAAGAGCACACATAACAGTAAATTCCACACATAATTTCATTTTTCGATAATGTGCATTATCACTGTGTGTGCGCTAGACACCTCCCAATTTTCTACAGCTCGCATGGCAATGCAAAGCAGCAACACGAAGCAAGAGAAAAGACGGAAAAGGGTAAGTTGTGACGCAATTCATCTTTTATACGAATTCCATTTCAGATCACATGACAGTTTAATGTATAGGATTTTGGGTTCATATTTCATCGGTAAGTGTACAATTTTTAGAATAAAACGGAAGTTAAAGGGCTATTATTAATTTATTATTTGAAAGATTTTGATATATATACATCAAATATATAATTTACAAATATATTATAAATTACATATATATATGTAAATATCTCTCTCTATATATATATATTACATATATATATGTAATATTATATTTAGGAGCAGGAATTTGGATGGCGTAGAAGTGTTGATCTATAATGACTAGGAAATTTGAGGCGAAGGCAGATTAAATCTTCAGTTTTATTTTCAGCAACATGTGGCGGCTACACACAAGTTGGCACATTAAATGTGCGTGTTCCAAAAGCACTTTGTAGCAAGGAAACAGCACTGTAGGTAGGTCAAAGCGTGTAAGGCAAGTGCGTTATGTTCAGGATGAAATCTGAAGTCAAACTGAGTTAGGATTGGTTCTCAATGCATTTCTGATTGGACAGTTAATATTGCTCTAAAATTACTATTGGCTGGTTGAGTTTTAGTTCAGTTTACATCACCAGAATTACGTAAGAGTCATACGGCATAGATTTTTCTCGAAATGACGCAGTGCAAATAGAGGTTACTATTTTTAGAACAGAGAAGGGAAATTTACGTTGCTAATTTAATCTTTAACATATTCTTTACTTTTCTTATATATATATATATGTAATAGTTTCAGTAGATCTAAATTTTTACGACTAATTACTGGAGTACCTTACTTCATCAGAAACAAAAATCTTCATAGAGATCTGAACATCGACTACGTTAAGACCCACCTTAACAAATTGAACGAAAGTTGCTATCAAAAAGCCATCCATAACCACTTTGCTGATTTTTCTGACCTGCTAAACTATGTAATCATCGATGACGACTACTTTGCTCGGCAATTCGCAGCTCATGTCTTTAATATGTTAAGTCAAAACAGATGAAACTATCTCATCCCCCGTTGGACTTTGGATGCTTTCTCCACACAAGTTCCTGATCTGCTTCTTAGTCACTTCATATTTTCAGAAGCATCGAGCATTAACAGAGTACCGAACGGATAGAGCATAAACCTACAGATCCGCAGATCGTGAGTTCGATATTCAGTGGGTAACAACTTTCAGAAGTACTGGTCTTCTCCAAGATTTCCAGCAGATTCTTCACTTCCCCAAGCCATGTTTTTGGGTCATTTTCTTTCTTTTAAATACTGATATCCCATCTTGGGATCTACTCATGTAAACCTCATCACCATGCCCATTGTGGAAACATCTCAGGTTGCAGGGAAGTACTGCTGCCGAAATAGAAACCCTGTATATATCAGAATACAGGAAAGAATCTGCCGAAGTAGAAACCCTGTATATACGTTCGTATCAAAGAATCAAATTCAGTAGATCGGCATTGAAAATGATGAAGCTTAGCAATCTGGTCACATCAGAGTCCGGGTGTGGTCGTGGAGTGGAAAACATCAGAATTAAAGACACAGAAGAATTTAACTTTATAGCTCCATATCTTTATTCATTGCAAATCGCAGATCATTATTCTTTCAAATTCTCCAAAACTACATATCCAATAATGATTTAAATTAAACTTCATAATTATGATAACTATTCTAACAAAGATCAGACTATTCTAAATCATAACTATTCTAAATCAGACTAAATCATAACTATTCTAACTTCATAACTATAACTATTCTATCATTCCTTTTAACTTCATAACTATTCTAACGAAGGGAAGAAGAAGCGACAGAGGACGGCAAGGTCTTATGGCAGCGATGGGAAGGTGCAGCCTCCTGAAAAGTGGCCCGAATTCTTCATTTATAGCAGCGGTTACGTAACATGCCCGAATGTTCTCGAAAGTACTGGTCCAGGGGTAAGATTCTGAAATTGCGGAAAGTTACTTAGAGGTTGCCTGTCCGCGAAGAGCAAAGCCATCCTATTTTTTAAATTTTACATCCTAAATATTACACATATATATAATAAAAACACATAAGTGTTGAAAACACATAAGTGTTCTACATAAGTAGAAAATGTTGATGGTGTAGCACGCAGAGATAGCATAGATCCATACTGAAGAGGAAGCATTCTGATTGCGTAGTGTACTGAAATATTGAATCTATAATGAACAGCTAATTGAGTAGTCGAGGCGGATTAAATTCCATCTCTATTTAAATTGATATTTGTGGTCACAGTTCACAAAGTAAATCAGTTTTATAATTTAATTTAATAACAGCTACTTAATTCCTCATTTTTAATTTGGGTAGCCTATTCAGAACTTGAACTCAAACATTTGAGAACTGAAACTTTTCTGACCTAAATCAAAAACTTCCTTTTAGAGATCTTCCATATTGGATAACAGCGCACTTAGATTCTCTGTGTATGCTGCTTGGACGCAATTTTCGCTGTGCTCAGTTCCTATCGCAGCAATATCAAAAATGCTCTGGAAATAGACATGACTGCAGAGTCAAGTGAACTGTGGTCACAAATGCCAATTTAAATAAAAACGAATATTTAATTTTACTCGGCTTCAGTATGGATCTGCAGTATATCCTATCTACGTGATATGCAATCCGTATTTCTACATTTCTTCGTCTCCGTTTTCCTACATGAGTACATTTAAATATGTTTTACCATATATATATAATGTGTGTGTGTGTATGGAGTATGATGTTAGTTGATATATACATGAAGTATGATGTTAGGTTTATCATAAATTTAACTAATAAACGCATTTGTTTAATGCAAACAAAGAAAGTTAAAATAAAGAAATAATAAATATAAAACGCTAAAACAAAATGTAATTCATAACTAGCTTTAAAATACTCATAAAGCTGCGCTAGTATAAACTATTGAAAATTCTTTAAATTTCAGTATTTAAATTTAAACGAAATATGTAATAATAATAGCTTCCTTATGAAGGGAAGCTCACTCTAATAAATATATCCTTTTGGATTAAATAGCCAACTTAAACCTTTATATACATATGCTTGTAGAAACACGCTATTACTCCATTCAGTAACAGATAGGATGAACTTTTCAATAGTTAGCGGTTGAAATATGAAAGTGTAGGCGTCCCAAAGTAAAAACACACAGAACATCGCCATTTACATCTAAGACTTATGATGAAATACGAATTACAAGTATACTAGTAAACGCACTTTGGTACATTGTACTATTTTTTTTAATTATGAATTTGCGTACGTTTCCTACATTTTTACCTATTCCTTTTCTCAACTAACTACATCATGGTAAAATTAAATAACGTCTTTTGCAATCGGTAGAAAAAAACTTAAGGGGGCTCATACACCTTAAACCCCTTAACACCCTTCGAATATGTGACTGTTGCAAGAATTGGGATATTTTATTTATTTTAAAATCAATTACTTCCAACTTTTTACAACTGACTACATAATATAGCTGCTTTGGAAACTAGTGACCAGAAATTTTGTGTTGCCACAAATATTTTTGTTATTTAATCGGCTTTGTGACAAAATTTTTCGTCACGTTTCCACCTTGCGCGCACGATATTTTAAAAATGGCTAATGGTACATACTTGAAATTTGATGAAATTCTTTACATGAGCCCTATTTTTTAACTGAACCAAAAATCTGTTGAATATTTTAGTATTAAAAAATTTTATGGACGAAAACATTACAGAATATTTTAATAAAATACATTTTATAAACTCGGCTCCAAATGAAATAAAAATTTAACATGAAATTCTTAGAATTTTTGGTTCAAAGTAGTTTCCAAATGTTATAAAAGCTATATATTAAATATGGAATTAAATTATGCAACAGAATGTTTTAAACTGTGCGCGCAAGGTGGAAACATGACGAAACTTTTTGTCAAAAAGCGGATTAAATTATAAAAATATTTGTGGCAACACAAACTTTCCGATCACTATTTCAGAAAGCAGCTATATTATGTAGTCAGCTGTAAAAAGTTGGAAGTAATTGCTTTTAAAATAAATAAGTTATCCCAATTCTTGCAACAGTCACCTATTCGAAGATCTTATGGGTTTTAAGGTGTACGAGTCCCCTTAAGAGCACTGTGGGAGATTCGTAAGGAAGCATGCAGTAAGGGTGCTTGCCGCCTGTACTTTTATGCCGCCCTACCCCAGTTAAATTTTATTTCTAGAAAATATCTTCAGATATACTGATATAGTTTTAGTTTTGTAAACCATCTAAATTAATTCTGATATTGTGCAGCTCAGTGCATATTCTCTCTCTTAAGCTCAGCCCTGATTTATTGCAAATATTAACCCTCACCCAAAAAAGTATTCTTGACTTTATTGTGAAAAGCGCCTTCATACAATTAAAATAAATTTACCTTTTTTTAGTTCTTTTTACATATATTATGTAACCTTTTGTCAAAAATCTTCTTCGTTCCTTGGTCAATCTCCGTTACAAAATCAAATATTTCCTTTGCCTCTTTTAAGAATTCGCTTAATTTCTTAACGTTAAAAACTCTTCCTCTTCGCTATCTCTGCTTTCGCCGTCTGATAGTTCTAAAATATCATCCAGTTCTTCATTCGGTATTTCACAATACTCATTTTCAACTTAATTCTTTGATTTCTTTTATTTTCATACCTGAAACTCCTTCGCCGCCTAGTACTTTCGCGGTCTGTATGAATTCCATGGTTCTGTTTTCAATAGATGGAAATCCTTTAAAATTATTGATCGGCTTCTGATCACAACTCATGCTAACAAGCATTCACTATTCACGAATTCACTTGCTCCCATAGGAGTTTAAGGGGACTCATACACCTTAAAACCCATAAGATCTTCGAATATGTGACTGTTGCAAGAATTGGGATAACTTATTTATTTTAAAAGCAATTACTTCCAACATTTTACTACTGACTACATAATATAGCTGCTTTCTGAAATAGTAATCAGAAAATTTGTGTTGCCACAAATATTTTTATAATTTAGTCTGCTTTGTGACAAAAGTTTTCGTCATGCTTTCACCTTGCGCGCACAGTTTAAAACATTCTGTTGCATAATTTGATTCCATATTTAATATGTAACTTTCATAACATTTGCAAACTATTGTGAACCAAAAATTCTAAGAATTTCCTGTTAAATTTTTATTTTATTTGAAGTTGAGATTATAAAATATATTTTATTAAAAAAAACCTGTAATGTTTTTGTGCATAATATTTTTTATATTAAAATTTTCATCAAATTTTTGGTTCAGGTAGAAGATAGTGCCCATATAAAGAATTTCATCAACTTTCAAGTCTGTACCATTAGCCATTTTTAAAATATCAAGGTGGAAATATGACGAACTATTTTGTCACAAAGTGGATTAAATTACAAAAATATCTGTGGCAACACAAACTTTCTGGTTACTAGTTCCCAAAGCAGTTATATTATGTAGTCAGCTGTAAAAAGGTGGAAGTAATTGCTTTTAAAATAAATAAAATATCTCAATTCTTGAAACAGAACAGTTTTTAAGAATTCGAAGATCGTAAGAGGTTTAAGGTGTGTAAGCCCCCTTAATAATCTGCATATGTTGTCTTATAGTGAATTGTTTCGAAAATTTCATTAGTGTGCGGTGCTATCCTTCGCCTAATGTTTTATTTACAGAAATTTGAACGTGCTTGACATAATTTGTATGATTCCTTTATCAACCGTAACTGGTATTCGGTGGAAAGAATAAAATCCTCTATATTTGGATGCATTAATGTGAGAGCTTCAGCATGGCGTCCTGGAGTATTATCAGAAATTAGGTGAATTTTAAACTTAGGTTTTGCTGTCCTAAGCAATGTTTAACTTCTTTAATGAATAAATTTTCAAATCAGTCATTAAAGAGGACTATCACAACGCGGCCTGTCCTTTTAACTTTTGTGTTGGAAGATTATGTAAATATTTTAAGAATTCTCAGAATATTGCGCTAAAACGATAGGAAGAAGAATATATGCTAAAATACGGTGATAGTAATAAAAATAATAATAAAAATATAGAAAATAAATAAATAAAACTATGGCATATCTAGAATTTTTCAATCATACAAAGCTAAAACCTTCATTTGTAAATACATGCACACAAGTTCATAAATAATCAGAATCTAATATTAAAAAGGCATTAAAATTTATTAATACAGACGGTAAAAATTAGTGAAATTTAACAGCTTGCAAACTTAAGTAATAAGGAAACACGATTAAATTATAAATATGATAATGAGCATAAAAAATAATTTAAAAAGTAAAAATTCACTGAGCTCTTGTGACCTTTCTTGCAATAAAAGGTTTCCAGAGAACTCCATTTAAGAAAAGCTACATTATGCCATGCAGAAATTGAGTTTCACTACATTGCATTGAAATTTTTCACCACCGTGTCGAAATCGGCGGCTGTGAAAATCACTAGATTTAAAGGAAAATATGATAAGAATAATAACACTTTCGCATTTTTTCCCGTAGTATGTAATAAAAGCGCATTTTGTTTGGGAGAAAAAGGAATTCCTTATCTAGTGTGAACAAAGATGGCAGTTCCCTAACCCCGTCTTAGCTGCATTTCAGTTGTCAAAAGATGCACGCTTCTGAATGAATGAAACAAACTCCATAGAAAATAAAAACAAATTACTGTTAGTACTTTCGACACGGAACAACGTAAGCGAGACTTCTGTATAAAACCCTTTCAACGAACAAAAGAAAAAAAAAACCTGTTGGCCAGATGCCAAATTTTGTATTGCCAAAGTTGGGGGAAAAAGACCTCCGTAAAGAATAATTCTGCTTTAATCGTCCTACGCTTTTAGGTAAAACTCAGAATCACGTATTTGAATCAGTTGAAGAATTTGCTTTCTTTTTAAAACTACAATCTTTCAGTAAAGCGAAATTTGATTATTCTGAAGAGGAAAATTAATTAAATTAAGATACTTTTTTGCCGAAAACTAGTATTAAGTTTTTGCAAATTCAACTTTGTTTTTAGACAATAAGTTTCTGCAAAGTCAACTTTGTTTTGAGACAAACAGTTTTTAGACTTGACGAATTCGCTTATTTGTCGCATAATGTAACATCTGAAAAATTTCCTCGTAAAATTAAATTCTGCGAAATCATTAACGATTAAATTTCGAACAAAGTAACTTTATTTTAGTCTTTTCGTAACAAATCTATTGTATAATTTATAATCAAATCACTAAAGTTAAGAATTCAAAATAATTCGTCTATTGGTTTGTTTTATTAATTTATTATACATCGTGTATCACTACGGTTTGTCTTTAGCATGCAGTTACTTTAAATCTCCTTTGCTGAACAATAAAGATTTAATGTAATTTATGTAAGTGCTGAATTTATCAAAGTGTAGCTCGATTTACAGAAAGAAGCTCAACATGTGATTTGTTAAAGCATAGATCAACATATTCTATAATTCATAAAAGAATAGTTCAATGTACGATTTAGAAAACACTTGTGACTTAAAAGTGCTTTAACATTTTAATCGTCTTTTAAGAAAAATAATAAAATTTCTTTTGATGCTTCAACTATAATAACTTTAAAATGTTAACAATATGTAAAATTAATCCATCTATATACCATTAGACAATTTTACTTCCTTTTACGAGTATTGTAATGGCGAAACCTTTTGTGTATCATATTTTCAGAGAAAATATCCATTTCGACTATTTTTTTGCATGACGTCTGTATTTACGTACAGAATAAAGGAGCCTTTTTTCCAAAACGGATTGTAAAATGGATTTAAAATGAATTTTAAAAAAAGGAATTTTTTGTTGGTCAACATTTCTCGTTGGTCATAGTCATTACTTCCAGATACAGAAGTATTTTAAATGACGAATATATACATGTTCTGGCAATGTCAAATTGGGAAGAAAAAAAAAAAAAAAAAAAATCGACAAATAAACGAAATCTAACTTCTAAATGCTCTTTCTCGGCTTCTTTTCTTATATTTGGGGAAATTTTATCCTCGTTATGAAAAAATAAAATTATAAGAAGTTTGAACCCTTTACGGCAAAAATTGACGCGGATATTTCAGAATTTGCAATTTTTTATGTCATTTTCAACTTACTTTGAGGAATCGGTTATTGAAGTTAGAATAATTCGAGGAAATAAGTTTAAATGAAGTGCAGCAAAAATATTTATAATTTAATCGACCGTAGAAGGATTTCGTTTGATATCCACATCAGATTTTTTATAAAGTAACAATATATCGGGAAAATTTCCCTTTTCATTTATTAAATTTTATTATCTATACCCTTGGATTTTAATTTGTATTGTTATGAAAAGTATTTGGGGGGGGTAAAGAATTGTTAAGTATTATTCTAATGGCATAATTAGTATTTTATATTTAAAAAATCTGATGTGTACACCACATGACTTCCTTGCATTGGAATATTAAATTATACTCATTTTTTCTTTCATTTCATTTAAACTTATTGGATTGAATTAAATCTACTTCGCCAACAGCGCATAAACCACAATGGAATAAATGAATTCTTTAAAATTCACTCTAGTATTTGTTTACCATAGCGACACTCTGGCGCTAGATTCACTTAACAGTATTAATAATTATATAACGGAGACTATGTTAACTGATATATAATCCAATAATTATATAACAGTTAACTTATATATTTCGTTCATATTATAACTCATAATGCACAAAATTTATATCATTTAAAGAATAGAATTATCTAATCGTTGCCACATGTTCTATTCAAATACTATAATAAAGCTAGAATGATGTATAAAAGAAATTAAGCAAAGAAAACAAAAAAGAAACAGTTTTTCACAGACGATTGAGTATTTCTCATTGAATTAATTCAGTTCTCACTTCGCGAGAAGGCAAAAATACATAAAAACTCAAAATATCTATATTAAAAATTAAGAAGTAAATCTCAAACATTTATTTCCTCAAAAAAATTCCAGAAAGAATTAAGCATGATTTAATTGGCAATAATAAATGAATGCGTTATCTTTGTTGTTGCGAAGCTAAGTTTCTTTAGATTGGCAGCAAATCCGCTAGTTTCCTGTTTCAAATGTAAACATCAATGGCCGCCATCAAGAAAGGCTTAGCGGCATAAGCCAGATAAGATAGCCAGTTTAAGATAAAAACAACATAATTCAATCATTTTTAAAGCAAAAAATGTACAATTTACAAACATATAAGAGTAAAGAAACTGAGATCACTGAGCCAGGTAACAGAGTGGATATATATATAAATATATTTATATACGTTTGGTGTGGCCGATTGCAACCACAATACGAGGTGCACATCTACATGTTATAGCAGTCCTATATACAAAATTTCAACGTTCTGAGGCTGCTCGTTTTTGAGTTATGCGAGATACGTACATACGTTCGTACAGACGCCACGAAAAATTCTCTTCAGAATTAATTTTAAAGCAGTTTTATAATTTTTTTGGAGGAAACGAGTCTTTTTATTCTGTCCTTACGTACAGATATCACGCAAAAACATCGTTAAATTGCATTCGATAGCTGTCAAAATGGATATTTTCGTAGAAATATGCTGCCTGAAACTTTTCACGATTACAATGCTTCCTTTTTACTTCGTACAAGGAAGTAAAAATAAAGGAAAATAACTAAATCTTTCTCATAAAAACCTCTCTAAAAATTAAAATAGCTTTTTAAAGTGCAAATGCAGCGAGAGAAATGTGTACTGTATATAAATAAATAATTGTACATGGTACTGTACATAAATGCGAGAAAAATGTATTCTGTACACAAATAAAGAATTGTACATGGTACTGTACATAAATGCTTTTCTGCTATCCAGATCAAAACCAATTTTTTTACATGTTCTAACTTCTCCGTTCTGTGTTTGATAACCGATTTCAACCTATTTAATACTTCTGTTTCTTTTTTTCTTCCCACAATCGTATAGTCATCATCGCGCTTGCATACGATATGAAGCAGTCAAGCGCAGGATATGAGGAGCATTTTCACATTTTTAATCGATCTCTTTTTTTTTCACCTCCACAGTGATCCTAACAATTTTATTCGTTACGTAACTTTATCTAATTAACTGCCCTAAAATTCACTTTTGGAGAGTTCAAAAAGTGTTAAGGCGAAAAACACAAAATCTCTGGAAAATTTATAAAGTTATAGCGAGAGTTGTTTACTAAAAATGTATTAATAGGTGTACTGACACGCATGGGCATGGGCATGGGCAGTCGTAGTTGTCTCGAAAGAAGTAAACAACTGCAGTGCACACAGACGTGACTTTTCGAAATCGAGTTGTATTCCAAACAAATATCATATACCAAATACAATGTCCGCGTCCTAACGCGACGTATTTCAAAGAGGACATATACTGAGGTATTACAATATTTTTAGTCAACCATTTTTGCAAATCTGTTCGTTATATAAACTAGTATTGATATATTGATATTACAGTAATATAGTAGTGTATTGCCGGAAGAGTTTTTAGATTCAAATTTCACTAAACCAAAGCATTGAAAATATCATGAATTAAGACCTGTTAAAAAGGAAATTGGAATTAAGCACCAGGTGAGACAAAAGTATGCGTAACAAACAGGGAACATAACTCTGTATCAGATCATGAGATGGAAACGAAATAGCAACCTAAACTGAAAGACTGAGAGAAAGCAAAAAGGTTTTATTCTGAAGATGGTGAGTTTACGGTGTGAAGTCATTGTGAATTTTGCCGCGTTTTCTGATAATGACAGTTGCTGAACACACTTTAATCATTATTATTAGTGAAAATGTTTATTCTTTACTTTTATATTCTTGTAGGCAAAGGTCGTTAGGTCGATGACGAAGTGTACTATTTTTAATATTTCATGCTTATATATATATATATATATATATGATGTACCAGCTTTTGTCGTAGCTTAAATTATCAGACGATAAGTTTTCAAAAAACAGGATCCATTTATTATATTTCAGGAGGAAATAGCAGTTACAAAATCAGATATCTGGAGTAAATAAAAAAGAATTACTAATAACTTTTTGTATGAAGTTTACTGCATCGTGACATTAAAGAAAAGCCCCGATATTCTTTTGCGAGTCCTTTTATAGCCTCTGGAAAGGCGGAGCTTCCAAGAAATGACGTCAGCCTCGTCAGCCAATCCAGTTCGCTTTAAATATTTCCAGAACATTCTATAACTGTACGTGTAGAAAAGGCGGGAAAAACAACTTGACTACGGGGCTGTGGATTAAATTCCACGTAGTTTCAAATAAGAGAACATCGCCATTAAAAATGAAAATAACATACAGTTAGAATTTTAAGTGTATTCTTGATTATGGAATTTTATTATTACAAATATATATATGTAAGATAAAAATATATGAATCAGAATTATAATATTAATTATAAACATTAATTCTTCCTTTCTATTCTAAAATCGTAATAACGTCTCTGCATTGCGTCATTTCTAGATCATTCTATGGCCCGCGCAACTCTGATGACGTAATAATTAAGAACTGAAACTGACCTTGTAAACCAAAACTTTTCTCTTCACGTACTTCCATCTTTCATAACTACGCACTTCAGCTTTTGCCCTCTACTCTGCTAAGATGTAATTTCGCTGGCTTGCTTTCTATCTCAGCAATATAAAAAATGTAAATCCTCTGTGGAAAGGCACGACTAGAGTGCCAAGTGATTGTGGCCACAAATATCAATTGGAAATAAAAATGGAATTAAAACTGCCTCGACTAAGTTCTTTAAATACTACGCAATCAAAATTCTTCTTCAATATGGGTCTAATCACGCATCTACAGTGTTCCGTCTTTTCCTTGTGTTTTTAATATTACATATATATATGTAATATATTCAGGAGCAGGAATTTAGATGGCGTAGAAGTGTTGATCCATAATGACTAGGAAATTGGAGGCGAAGGCAGATTAAATCTTCAGTTTTATTATCAGCAATATGTTGCAGGCACACACAAATCGGCACATTAAATGTGCCTCTTCCAAAGGGCTTACATTTTTTATAGATTTGCTGCAAAAAAGAGGCAGCAGATAGACTGCACTCCAGCTAAGACAAAGTGCAGCAGATAGACTGAAAAAAAGAAGCAAAAAAGAAGCAGTAGATAGACTGCACTCCAGAAAGAAAGTGCGTATTGTTCAGGATGAAATCTTAAGTCAAACTGAGTTAGTTTTGGTTCTCAAAGCATTTTGATTGGATAGTTAATATTGCTGTAAAATTATTATTGGCTGCTTGAGTTTTAGTTCAATTTACATCACCAGAATCACGTAACAGTCATGTGATATAGATTTTTCTCGAAATGATGCAGTGTAAATAAATGTTGCTATTTTTAGAATGGAGAAGGGAAATTAGTTTACGCTGCTAATTTAATCTTTCGCATATTCTTTATTTTCTTACATATATATATATATATATTTGAATTTAACCTTTTACTTGCTAAATTTCTCATTTCCTACTAGTTTAAATTTGTCTTTCAGTAATTCACAACATTTGCTTTTACTTTTGGTTTTGAATTTTACTATACCCTTGCCTATATGGATGACGAAACAAGAATTGAGTAATTGTGAGAGTTAGGTTTGGAAGCAACTTCCCCTTGATAAGTCTGTCTCTTGCCTGCTGAACAATTATTCATTTGTGCAAATTAATTTGGTCTTAAAAATAATGAAAATATTTTTTGAGATTAATTTTTTGGAATATTATATTTTTTCATGGTTTTAGATATGTGCACTTAATTTACATATTCTCTTAGACTTTAAATGATATTGTAAATTATTTCGCAGCAATCCTTAATCTTTTATTTTTTTATTTTTTCCAATTAAAATTTCTTAATTAAATTTATATTAGCTTCTTACCAATAGAGAATATTTGTTAAATTCAAATTTCAATCGTTGCAGCAATGGCGCAAGAGAATTATTTAAATTCAAATTTCAATCGTTGCAGCAATGACGCAAGAGAATTATTTAAATTCAATTTAACTTTAATATTTTCTTTTGAAACAATATATATGTATATTTGTAATACATGATGTTACGAATTTTGTACTTAGATAGGTAATTTTAGTAGAATTTAAGTAAAATTGTTGTATTTTTCTGTGTAATGTAGCTCTTTTTTAGTCCAAAGGGATTTGAATCCCGAAGGACTATTAGTTTCGTTTTGGCATTTTGCGTCGGACTCATAAATGTCGGTTCACTTTTCAAACTGTTGCCACAAAATGTTAGAGTCCTGCATTATATTTGAAGAAATTAAATAATGAAAAATCTGCATAAATGTATGTATATTTCTCGTATTGTGATAAAACAACGGTACATAGAGTCATCGAATTTTGAATAACGTAATCCTCCAACGAATATGAGCATGTGGAAGACCAAATTTGAAATTTGAAATTTGTTTTATGATCGATTTCCTATTTTTTAAAACTTTGACGAATTTTTGATTAACAAACTCGAGGATTTCAAAGCGAGCAATGGCAACGTTGTGCAGAAAAAACATTTTTATCTCCAGCGCGTGAGTCTCTGTATCGGAAATTCTAAAGATATGCTCGTTTTAAAACTATTTTGCGATATTGCTGTTGCACTGGATCTTATGGTTTAAGTGCGAGGAACATGAGATTTAATAAAGAAAGGTAACACACAAAATGTTAAAAAACGCCCCTTTGGACGTAATTTAAAATCTGAAACATTTCAGATTTTTTTTTTTTTATTGCGTGCTCCGCCATTAGGCACAACAAGGAAAGGGAGGGATGCCCCGTGGGGGTCTTTTTAAGGGAACCTGGCTCGTATCCACGTTACACATGGGGAAAATCACGAAAACGCCCATGCAGCCAGCCCGTTCGCCGGGACTCTCAGCCCGGATCGAACTACCAGTGTTTAGCGGCTTTAACCGCTTGGCCGCTGGTGGGCCGTGTAATGTAGCTCGAGACAAATTTTAAGAGAAAGCTAAGTTGGAAAAGTAAGAATACAGGGGAAAGTGAATTTAACATTGAGTAAATGGGTATCTCTGGTAATTTGGCGGAAATCGCAAAAAGCCGCCAAATTTGGCGACATTTTGGTCTAGTTCCTGTATCATCATAATATGAATTGAAATTAAATAAATGTAATTGACCGCTACGTTAACTGTAACCGTAATTCTACCCTCGTATTGCTTTCCAATAATTTCCAGAAGCAGAAAGTACTAGAAATGTCTCAGCGGCCGGTTGTAAACTATAAAAGCCCGGAGAGAGAGCATCTGAGGTTAAACTACTTAGTTAGTTGTTGTTGTTGCCAGTTGTTTAGTTCCGCGTGAACTGAGATATCCTAGTTAGCTTTCTCTTCAGATGCGCTTTGCTTTGCGTTGTGTTTAACGTTCTTAGTAGTTTGTAGCAGAGCTGTGGAGTCGGTATGGAAAATGACCGACTTCGACTCTGACTCCGACTCCTGGAATTTTAAAGACTCTGACTCCGACTCCCTCATATATATATGTGTGTGTGTAAGATTTAACAAAATATGATAGCTGTTTCAAAAAAATAATTGACGACCTCAAAATTAACATTCTAAATTTGATGATCTACCCCTAAATTCATCTCTTCTCACAGGTTCCAGACTTTTCTATCTTATGTAACGTTTTAATGCAGATACCTCTTGTCCAATCAAATTAATTCTAAACCAAAACTGTGAACTGAAACTTCAGCCTTCTTGCTATGAAAGTACTGTAACCTTTCCTTTTTCCGCGTGAGCTCTCCTGCTGGTAAAACGCTTTTCATCCATGCTGCTGCCGCTTACTTGCTTAAGATAACGTCGTACTTCAAAATGCGAGTTATTCTATTCAAATATTATTAAGAAATATCTTGTCTGAAAAAGCATTATTTGATATGCATGGAAAAAAGATTTGTGATTTTTCAAGATATGTTGTGCTAAATTGCGTCATCATGCTTTCCACTCTGCCACCTTCAAACCACAGTTTCATTATATATATATATATATATATATATATATATGTCCATAATAAAAGCAAAGGAAAAAAGCCGGAGCAGTGTCGATGCGTGCTTAGATCCATAATTGAAGAAGAATTTTGATTGCGTAGTATTTAAAGAACTTGGCAGTCGAGGCAGTTTTAATTCCATTTTTATTTCCAATTGATATTTGTGGCCACAATCACTTGGCACTCTAGTCGTGCCTTTCCACAGAAGATTTACATTTTTGATATTGTTGAGATAGAAAGCAAGCCAGCGAAATTACATCTTAGCACAGTAGAGAGCAAAAGCTGAAGTGCGTCGTTATGAAAGATGGAAGCACGCGAAGAGAAAAGTTTTGGTTTACAATTCGGTGATTGGTCGAGAGGGATCTGCATTAACGGTTACGTAAGATCGCATGATTAATTTGAATGACGCAATGCAGATAAGTTACTACGATTTTAGAATAGAGAGGAAGAATTAATGTTTATAGTTATATTATAATTCTGATTCATACATTTTTATCTTACATATTTCCCCCCTTCAAAAAGAAAAAGGCGTAGCAAAAAGGCGTAGCGACAGAGAAGCCTTTTTAAAGAGAAAGAGTTAAAGCACTAGCAAATAAAAAAGAAAAACATAAATCATAAAATTTTGATTCTATAAAAGTATAATTTATAAATATCAATTTTTTAAAATAAATTTTTAATTTTTAGAGTCCTATTGAATTTTTCATCATTTCAGTCCAAAAGTCTTTTTGTTTGAGAGTTCACATAATCATAATTCTTCAGGGAAGGTTCTTGTTATTACAGAATCTCACAAAATAAACTTTTACACAATCATTGCTTATAATAAAATGTAATGCACATAAGTATTTATGATACTTATTTCCATACTGATAAATTATAATTTAACATCATAAATAATAGGATTAAGATTTTCAGAATTTATGGTTTCACCGTTATCATCTTTCATTTACAATGCCTGATTTTACCAAACTGGAAGCCTCGCAATACTTCTAAACAAACATATCCATCAATAGGGCTGTCCTCTTGAGCTAACCAGTGTGTTCTCTGCACTAGTGGCCCAGGGTGCCTAGACAGTTACTTGAAAAGGCCTCCGTTCCTTGCATTAAGGTAACTGGCCTTTGAGAACTGCACTAATACATTCCATAATAAAAAAATATAATAATAATAATAATAATAATAATATAAAAAATTTACATGCATTCATAAAATGAGAGCCTCCAACATTATCTTACTTGAAGAGGGTGAAGGGAACAACTGTACAGAGGTAATTACAGGCCTCTGTTGAAGGAACCAGTACACCCTCATCATACTATACTTAACACACAATAACCCACAAATTTTAACATGCATTTACCATAACTTCATATTACATATCTGTACTAATTTCACTTATTTTTAGAATAATTATAAAATTCGTATTGAAAATTCTCATTCTCAACAAAATTTCAAAAACATAAAAACTTATCTTAATATCCTTCCCTATGAATAATTTAAATAGCTTAAAATTAATTACTTAATTTGCTCACACATAATTATGAAAAATTAGAAAAATTAATGAACAAGAATTTCAGATTTTCTCAAAACAAATTGCACAAAATTTTAACCAAAGTTGAGATGAAAACTATAGAATCCTCAGCATATTAAATGATTTAGTTCCTGAGTTAGATTCACACGAATGTAACAATTTTTGAGCTGTTGAAAAAGCAGGAGCGCAAATAATTTTCTGTCGCACATACTTGCAAACACCAACTCAAATCGACCTTAAACCCGCTGTAATGCTTAATTCCTAAATGGTAATTTACTGATGATTTAAAGCACATTTTTTCTAAATATTGTAGAGATCGGCGAAGCAAATTCAATATTCCTTTTCACTAGGCATCCGAACTTCTCAATTTATCGAGAGATTATTTTCAATCTGTAAACACTACGCGTGATTATTTTTTTTTTTTTTTGAAGCACTTGCACCACAGCAGAAGAATGATCTGCTATTTTTTAAACACTGAAAAAACAAATTTGATGATTCACTTCTTTCACATTATCTTGGATTTATCACAAAACGATGATTTGAAGAGCTGAATTAAATTTTCCATTGAGATTTCAGGCTGCAGGAACCTATCCTACCGGCTTAATTGTAATAATAAAAGCACAGGAAATAAGCCGGAGCAGTGTCGATGCGTGCTTAGATCCATAATTGAAGAAGAATTTTGATTGCGTAGTATTTAAAGAACTTGGCAGTCGAGGCAGTTTTAATTCCATTTTTATTTCCAATTGATATTTGTGGCCACAATCACTTGGCACTCTAGTCGTGCCTTTCCACAGAAGATTTACATTTTTGATATTGTTCAGATAGAAAGCAAGCCAGCGAAATTACATCTTAGCACAGTAGAGAGCAAAAGCTGAAGTGCGTCGTTATGAAAGATGGAAGCACGCGAAGAGAAAAGTTTTGGTTTACAATTCGGTGATTGGTCGAGAGGGATCTGCATTAACGGTTACGTAAGATCGCATGATTAATTTGAATGACGCAGTGCAGATAAGTTATTACGATTTTAGAATAGAGAGGAAGAATTAATGTTTATAGTTATATTATAATTCTGATTCATACATTTTTATCTTACATATATAATTGATCTCATAGGAAATTATTTACATTAATTAGCATTTATTATGAAATGAAAAAACTGGTATTAGTTATTTCTAAGCAACAGTATAGCTTCGGTAAGATCTTCTTTGTTGGAGGGCCATAGATCCGATTTGATAAACTTCAGAGCTGAGAAGAGTCTTTCCACACTAAGTTGAGTAGGAGGAAGAGCTGTTACTGTTAAGGCTACTTCTTTTAACTTTTCAGGATAGATTTTTTTAAGTTCTAAAAGAGGTATCTTGCAAGCGCTATCATATTTCTCTACTTCTTCAAAGGCTGTGTAGAAATCTTGTTTGTACTTTTTCATTTTTATATTTAAAGGCTCTTGGTTCTTTATTTTCATTCGCTTTGCCTTAGTCTTTTCAATATTATCCAAAAACATTTCTCAAAATCTAATTCATCACTGGAAGAATATGATAGAGACTCAATTGCAATGTTTGCAGTTTGACTGTCCTGATTCGAACTCTCCAATTGTTCTGAGAATAATTTCATTCTTAATCAAAGTCCATAGATGGCTTTCTTTGAATTTTCAACTTGTTCGTCATCCAAGAAAATTTGGTGTTTGATATATATATATATATATATATATATATATATATATGTAAGATAAAAAATATGAAGGCAAACTTCTAAACTTAATTCACTATAACTTCCATTATTTTCTATTTTATTTGAGAACTTCCTCTATCTGTCCTAAAAATAGCGCTTAAGTCTAAACTGCGTCATTCAAATTAATCATGCGATCTTACTTAACCCATAATGCAGATCCCTCTCGACCAATCACCAAATTGCAAACCAAAACTTTTCTCTTCGCGTGCTTCCATCTTGCATAACTACGCACTTCAGCTTTTGCCCTCTACTCTGCTAGGATGTAATTTCGCTGGCTTGCTTTCTATCCCAACAACATCAAAAATGTAAATCTTCTGTGGAAAGGCACGACTAGAATGCCAAGTGATTGTGGCCACAAATATCAATTGGAAATAAAAATGGAATTAAAACTGCCTCGACTGCCAAGTTCTTTAAATACTACGCAATCAAAATTCTTCTTCAATATGGGTCTAATCACGCATCTACAGTGTTCCTTCATTTCCTTGTGCTTTTATTATAACAATTAAGCCGGTAGGATAGTTTCCTGCAGCCTGAAACCTCAATGGAAAATTTAATTCAGCTCTTCAAATCATCGTTTTGTGATAAATCCAAGATAATGTGAAAGAAGTGAATCATCAAGTTCGTTTTTTCAGTGTGTAAAAAGATAACAGATCATTCTTCTGCTGTGGTGTTTTGCAAGTGCTTCAAAAAAATAATCACGCGTAGTGTTTACAGATTGAAAGTAATCTCTCGATAAATTGAGAAGTTCGAATGCCTAGTGAAAAGGAAATCATCAGTGAATTACGGTTTAGGAATTAAGCATTACAGCAGGTTCAAGGTCGATCTGAGTTAGTGTTTGCAAGTATGTGCGACAGAAAATTATTTGCACTTCCGCTTTTTCAACAGCTCAAAAATTATAACATTCGTGTGAATTTAGCTCAGGAACTAAATTATTTAATGTGCTGCGGATTCTATAGTTTTCATTTCAACTTTGGTTAAAATTTCTGCAATTTGTTTTGAGAAAATCTGAAATTCTTGTTCATTAATTGTTCTAATTTTTCATAATTATGTGTGAGCAAATTAAGTAATTAATTTTAAGCTATTTAAATTATTCATAGGGAAGGATATTAAGATAAGTTTTTATGTTTTTGAAATTTTGTTGAGAATTTTGAATACGAATTTTATAATTATTCTAAAAATAAAGATGTTAAAAATAAATGAAATAGAAAATAATGGAAGTTATAGTGAATTAAGTTTAGAAGTTTGCCTTCATATTTTTTATCTTACATATGGCTGTTCAGTAATGTTCCTCATAGGCCGTAATGTGTGGTCCGCTCTGGCGGCAATTCCAAGAGGGATCTGCATTATGGGTTAAGTAAGATCGCATGATTAATTTGAATGACGCAGTTTAGACTTAAGCGCTATTTTTAGGACAGATAGAGGAAGTTCTCAAATGAAATAGAAAATAATGGAAGTTATAGTGAATTAAGTTTAGAAGTTTGCCTTCATAAACTGCCTCGACTGCCAAGTTCTTTAAATACTACGCAATCAAAATTCTTCTTCAATATGGGTCTAATCACGCATCTACAGTGTTCCTTCATTTCCTTGTGCTTTTATTATGACATATATATATATTGAACTCAGCAAGATCTCATTGTCTAGCAAACTAGTTTCTATTTTCTTCATTGAAGAAATGATTCCTTCTGCAATAAACCCTCCATTTCAGAAATAACAAACATCGCATTCTCGCCTCCTGTCAGTTCTTTAGATTGCAGCTTTTTTGTGGCTATATACGGTGTAGAAAAAAGAGTTTCCAATTCTGCAAGATCATTCCACAGTCTTTCTGTTAGTGAAACATTAGGGTTATCTACATCTTCTAAAAAAGTTCCTAATTCTAAGAACCTCTTTATCATCAAATATGTACTTCCTTATCGCGTTGCTTTATCAATAATTGCTCTTTTTCCTGCTCGCTTCTTAAGAATGGCATCAATTTTGGGAGGTTCTTGCTGATATTGCTGCTTACCTAAATTTACCAGTGAGATTTGTAACTAAATGAATCAGTTTAATCACCAATGGCAAATATCACATCCATCCTCCTACCTTATATTTATTGATTAATATGTCGATAAAATAGAAAATAACTATTTATTAATGTATATAGTTCATAAATAAAAATATAGTCCATAAATAAAAATATAGTCCATAAATAAAAATAATAACTCAGCTTGTCATTATTTTTTTTCAATTCATTTTAATTTCATGTCAAATTCAAACTGTCCAACAAAAAATGGAGTCGGAGTCAGAGTCGACCTGTTTTTTGAGACTCCAGCTCCGACTCGTTTTACGCCAAAATCTGCCCCGACTCCGATTCCGACTCCACAGCCCTGGTTTGTAGTGTAAATACTGATTAAACTGTGTGATACTGTGAACACTTGTATCAATATTTCTGTGGGAAATTTCAGAGTTCTGAAATATCTCTTTTGATAAAAATAGTTAATGAAAAGTTAATGAAATCATTAACTTATTGTCGAACTTCTGCATTCAATCTATTAAGAACCCGTGCGCACGCAACAATATGCTTATCACTTATAATATATATGTTATGCTTATCACTGATAACAAACATGTTATAAATATTTGCATCGTTAATGAAATTTAAAAAGAGGTTTTTGACACCATATTTATGTACCTCAAGAACAAAGTAATTGCTTTTCATGCTTTATACAGTACAGACGTAACTTTTCCAGGCTTTATAAGATTAATAAGATTTAGAAGATTAAATTAGTGTTCCTCATAAAGCTGTTTCGGTTAGTTGTTTAAAAGTAGAAATATCACTCCGTCTGGTAATAAAAACAGCCTGCATGAAAGATAAATGATAATTTGTTTCGTTTAATGTTGTTCTCTTTCTTTTTCACATATTTGTTTTAGGCAAAGCTAATGCTATAAGCAAAGGCGGAAAATTATCAATGGTTGCGGTTAACGAGCGTTTAATGCTTTTCCGCTTTCGCGGTTCGTTAAAAATGCTATTCTATTAAAAGAATGTCTGAAAAAATTTAACGCCGACGTTGATGGTTGCTATTAATATTCATCTGAAGATAGCTGAAAACCATATCGCCTTAATTTTAGTTTCATACTCATATCATATAGTAATATGAAGGGATATTTTAAAGCAAAATAAATTTTTATTTTAATCTGCTTTGTTTAACTAGCTGTAAGTAAATGCAGATAGTGACCCGTTTATGCTTGTAGAATTATTATTGATGGTGCAAATTGATGAGCTATCAGTACAATCAGTAACCATATATTTTCGGAACTACTGCAAGGCAAGAGACTTTGCGACCCATCCAATTTCCATCAAAAGAAAAACTCATTTCTTTTAAGTATAAGGAAGTGATGGAAACGTTTGACGTTTGAGCCTCAGGCAGTTTTTGAGCTACAGTTTCTCATTGACATGTCTATATATAACTATTCCCTATTTCAATATACGGATGCATTCTGTGCTGTAGTCCTTCTACAATCATCTTATATAATCATATATCCTGAGTCTCATACTGCTAAATCAGACAGTGTCTCATATTGCCAAATCAGACAGTGTCTCATACTGCTAATCAGTGTCATCATTAGCCCAAAAAGGCATTAGCCCGAATGGGCTATTAGTCTCCAAAGTTAGCGTGGTCCATTATAAACGGCAGATCACTTTTCAAATTGTTGCTACCAAATATTATCGCCCAGTGTTATCCTTAAAGAAATTAAATAAAGAAGAATCTGCATGTATCGATATATGTATGTTCCTCGCATTACGAAAAAAGCAACGGCACGTACAGCCATTAAATTTTGAATAACGTTGTACTCCAACCGAACATGTGCACTTGGAACTTTGAGTTTTGAATTTCGAATTTTATATTTCATATTTTGTAAACCTTTTATGATTTTTTTATTAAAAAACTCGATCTGAAAGTGAGCAATGGTAACACTGTACGAATAAAATATTTTTATCTCCAGCGCGCTAAACTGTCTGCTGGAAATTCTAAAGATATGCTGTTTTTAAATACTTTATGATTTTGCTGTTGAATCGAATTTTATGTAAGTACAAATAACGTGATATTTAATAAATGTAGTTACCACACAAAACGTTAATAATAAAATGACAAAAAAAAAAGGTTTTGCAAGCCATCTTACTAAGAAAACTGAACATTGATATGATAAACTGAGAAATGACTGACATAAATAGAAAAACTTGTGCCAATACTTAACTGCATCGTGAATTCTAAACATATGCTGTTATGATGCTTTTAAAAGTTTTGTAATTTTGCTGTTGAATCTCATATGGCGTAAGTGCGAAGAAAAATGGCGCTTTAATAAAGCTAATATGCAGACTGATATAAGAAGACGGCGCTTTAATATGCAGACTGATAGAAGAAGATGGCGCTTTAATAAAGCTAATATGCAGGCTGATAGAAGAAGATGGCTAATATGCAGATTGGCGATAGCAGACTGATAGACAGTGAGCTCAGCGAGAGCGCAGAAAACCTTAACAAATCCTTTTTGGGCGATTGTTAAAATCTGAACTATTTCAGAGTTTTTAATATTATTATTTATTTCATATTTTGTAAAAAATTAAGTACTTTTTTTAAATTCTTTTTGCATCTCTTTTATTTTCAATTAGAAACGTATTGAGAATATTGATAGCCGGAAAATTTTCTTGATACGAAGGTTGGAACTTTAATAGTGGCAATATTTATTTACAAGGAATACAAAAGTGATTCATGTCACCATGTTTTACAGTCCTTCAATGTAGTCGCCAGCATTGTGTACAACCCGATTCCAACGATGTGGAAGTCGCAGAATACCTGTAGCAGCGCCTGTTTTGTTGATAGTTTGAATGGACCAGTCTACTGGCGCAAGAATCTCAGGAATAGTTTGGAAGCGAGTACCACGAAGTGGTTCCTTCATCTTAGGAATTAAGTCATAGTCACAAGGGCTTAGATCTGGGGAGTATGGTGGATGGTAAAGCACTTCTCAGCCCCATCGCTTGAACAAATCAGTCACAGCTTGCGCTGCATGCGGCCGAGCATTGTCATGCAAAACAAGAGGAGCGTTCTGCAGAAAGTGTCGTCGTTTTTTTTTCTCAAAGCTGGTCGGAGATTGTGCTCCAAAAATGAGCAGTGACGATCTGCTGTGGGGAAACGGTATGCGTTAGGATGACACCATCACAGTCGTACACGAGAATCACCATAACTTTCACATTGCTGGGGTTCTGACGAAATTTCGAACGTCGTGGTGACCCGTGATGACGCCATTCATTTGATTGGCGTTTCAGTTCTGGCTGGTACGATCGGGCCCAAGTCTCATCCAGCGTAATGATACGGCGTAAAAAAGCATCTCCTTCGCGCTCATAGCGCTCCAAGTGGGTTCGGGTGCGGCAACAGCTTGCACGTCTGCATCGCTGACACTCGGACGACCTGGCCGCAGCATGTCTGCCACGTTTTGGCGTCCTTCATGGAATGCTTTCACCCATCTTGCTACGGTTCTGTAAGACAATGCAGATTCCCCGCAAGCCTCCTGAAGCCCTTGATGACACTGTTGTGCTGTACGACCTCTGACACATTCAATTTTTATCCAACATCGTTGTTCTTGTTTTGAAAACATCCTGACAACACTTACTTTAGACCGCGAGCTAATACAAGGATTCGTTCTTCGCGTCACTCCGCATGCGCGTGACGTAGGCAGGACGAGTCTTTTTGCTGAGAGGTTAAGTAGGTATGTAGTTTACGTGTGGTATACGCGATATTCTTTGGTTTTTGTTGCGTAGCGTTTTTTCAGCTGTGTTGCCACTATTAAAGTTCCAACCCTCGTATGTATGGCACTCTGAATTTTTAAATGTTTCTTTAAATCAGCCTTCAAGATGTACTAAAAACGCTGCTGCAAAGTAATTTTTTCTAGAAATGGCATTAGGTTTGCTAATAAAATTTTAATGAAGCCAAATTCCTAAATCTCTAAAAAAAGATTATAAATAAACTTAGATTCACGAGCATAAAAATTTCATAAATTCATGTAATCATGACCATGACTTTCGTTCCTTAAAATAAGGATATATCTTAAGCCATATAAAAAATTTCTAAGGCTAAATTCTTTCCTCGTATGGCCGCCCATCGTCCCCTAAAATGGAAATGAATTATGTATGAAACAGGCTTGTTTAATGTACGACATGAATACATATTATGATTAATGAGAAATTCAAAGATTTATGGTTGGAGTAAAACTGCTTTAAAGAAGATATAAAGAAATGAGAAAAACACAATTTTTTCGTCTGCAAATATTAAAACGATTAATCAAAAAGCGTTCAGCGTAATCGATGCGTCGGCGGTTCTAGTTCTTATTTTATGATGGTATATTTTACAGCTACTTGGTTGAATAATTTATGCCATGTTCGGGTAAGTATTTTTTTTTTTTTTTATTGCGCTGTTTAATTAAAATATTTTCTTTCGCTAAACTTACTTTAGGATGAGTATCAATGTTACAAAGTAAACATTCTGTTGAAATGATTTAAAGAAAGGAATAAAATAACAAAACATAAATTGCACGCCGACCAACGATTAATTTAGAAGTTAAACAACAAAAACCAGCGTTATATTTGCAGATTTTCCAGTATAACGCTGATTTTTGTTCCTTGACTACTAAAATAATCGATCTTCTCAGCCTTTATTACTGTTCAAATTACTGATAGATGTATATGTATGAATAGCAGATTAACGTTAGATGTATGTATATGAAGTATTAAAATTTTGTTCTCTGAAATAAACTTAAATAAACTTTTAAATAAACTTAAAAAATAAACTTAAAAAAATAAACTTAAAAACTATCAAATAAACTTAAAAAATAAACTTAACTTTTAAATAAACTTAAAAAAACTGAAATAAACTTTTCTGAATTTAAAAAATTTCGATTCATATGGACATAAGAGTTCACTTCTGTTTTACAAATTAATGTATTTGTAGGGACAAATACATTAATTTGTAAAAACTGATTTATCCAAAGATCAATAAAAACCTCTATAAACAGTAATGATAAAACAGTTAAGATATACACACGTAAGATAAAAAAAAAACACCTAAATCTAAATTCTAACTTTAGTTTGAAACAGCCCCTTAATTATCTGTTTTAGTTTAGATATTCCCCCCTTACTGCTCTTAAATAATAATGGTAAGGCGATCTAAACTACATCATTATGTAATTAATTATGATACCATCTTTCTTACACAACGCTAATGGTGTGGGTACTGATATAAAGCTTTAGCTGATAATAATTTCAAATTTCGAACTGAAATTCAAAAATAGCCAATAGGGATAAAGCTGAACTGAAACTAAATCATCTGACCCCGGTTGTCTTATTAATCTCCTATTTTTTTGGGGGGGGGAGGGTACCTCTAAATGTGTCGCCGATTACCACTCTTTCATGAATTATACTGTCATAAGAAGAAACCACACGTTTGAAAAAAGGCACAGATGTTATTTTGTTAACAGATTTTCATATTGCACCCATTGCGTTGAGTAATTCGTAGTGCTTCTAAGAAGTATTACATCGACAGGAGCGTGTGCAGCTGAAGACGTGTTACACTGGAATGATTGCTAACTCTTTTGGGTACCAAGTTCCGTCACTTCGTAAATCAATTCTCTGCTGAGCCAATATTTCTAAATTATTAAATAATATGCAGTGAAGTGAAATGATGAAGTGATGTTATATGTGAAGTTTTCAATGAAGAATTCTTTTCGGCATGAAAAATTTTCTTTCGCTTGATTCACTAATTTTCAAGAAAAAAGAATATAAGCATTTGAAGCACAAAATTGTACATTGATGATGTCGTGTCTATGACAAAGTGCAATTATATAGCTTCGAAGCTGTTAAAGAGAGCTTTGGCAACCTCAGCAGCTCTATCAGTATAAAGTAGGTCCACTGGGTCTTCAATGCCGATATCAAACAGTCTGGCCTGGATTGCTGGGCAGCTGAAGATGTGATGGCGAGACAGTGGGATGTCATCTGGGCAATGAGGACAAATGTTGGTGTAACTACGCTGTCCGTCTGCAGAAATCCTCATCCCTTTTAAGTGATTTTTCCTAAGTCTGGTTATGATAGTCGATATGGCTGTGTCACAGTTCACTTCCGGGATGGAGTTTCTTTTAACTTGACAGATTAGTCTTTGGTTGGCAACTGCATTGGCATCAACGAGGGTTAGGCAGTTGGATGGCTGAGGAGAATTACGGGATGTCTTTTCAAGCTCATCGGCCTTCTCATTACCAAAAATATTTACATGAGCCGGTACCCATTGTAAGATGCAGGATCTTTGGGCAGCAATGATTTTGTTTGTGAGCTCAATGATCTGATGACTGAGTTGACATTTGCCCTTCTGGATCGCTTGCAATGCTGATCTGCAGTCAGAGAAAATGATGATGCCTTTGGAACTCTGGTCTTCTTTAGAGGGATAAATCTCCAGAGCATTTTTGATGGCGACGAATTATTCAAGTGACTTGACACATCCGATCTTTTAGTGTAATTTACATAAACGTAACCACCATCATGTTATCTGATTGATTAAATAACGGAATTTCAAGCTAGCTACTCAAATAATTATTCGTACCTAAACGTTAATTGCTCTTTGAAAATAAAACACATTTTGAAGATTTTGGAAACAGTTGGAATCAGTTTATCTGAAAATTGTGATAAAAATAAAGTAAACTTTAGAATAATTGACTTTCAAAAATAAACTTAAGTTACATTATTATAAATGATCATCATTAGCAACCTGAAACGTTTTCAGGTGTTAATAATTTCATGTTGTGTTTAAAATGTCTTTATCTGATTTTAAAATGTTTTAATGTGGAAGAAAAAGGGAAGGTTTGTTTATCTTTAATTGTACAGCATCATTTCATGACCTTTTTATTCTTAGACAAGCTCTGAAATAAGAGGAAAGGGACATTCTAAATGAAATGTAAACATGTTAATACTGCAATTAACATTATGTTTAGCCTATTCAGCATTATTTCTTACGAAATTCCCAGCAGTTTATCGCCGAGAATTGGAGTTCCAGGGAATCCGTCAAGCCTCAAATCTTTATTATTACTAAATTCTTACATTTCCACATTGAAGTTATTGACGCTCGAGTTTCTGATGGTAATTGTTTTTACGTACAGTTTTAACATACACTGATCGAAACTGGGATTTGCTGTTAAATGATATTATGCCGATGTCAAAAGTATTTCTCAGAGGGTGGTATCGAATTCAATTTCGAGGTTAGATTTCAGCTCAGAAAGAATTCTTTAAATACAGATGGCTCGTCTATTTCTAGTGTTAAGGAATCGGTGTATGCCTAATCTAATTAATCTACCTAAATATGCTCATTTTTAGAAAGTAATAAATCTAATCTTTTGTTACTATGATTCAATTGAACTTCATTTAATCTCATGAGAATATTTTAGCCTCACTTCAGCTATGGATCTGTTCGAAAGGTACTTTGTTTTTGCTCTGTTGTTCATCGCACAGTGCCATTTTGCTACGTTGAATCTACACAAATAATTATTATTTTGTAGTTCAACGGATAACTTTATCAGGACTTGTATGTCTTTTGATTTGTTTCGGGAATATGACGTGTCGTGAATAGGAGCAGGGAGCTTACTCAAGCTACGTTCAAATAGGTGTGGAATGGACGACACAAGCAGGAAGGGTTCACTTTACCCTTTATTATCCACGATATTACAGGTGCTTTTGCACTTCGGGATACAGAGACCAACCACTTGCCGTCTGAACGTAAAAATATAAGAACTACTAACTAACTAAAAATAAGAGTTAACGGCGAGTGCTTTACACAACTGACTAACGCTAAGAATGGCCTTTTAAATTATTACGTATGTAGTTCGCAAACTGCCGAAACTACAATACGTTTTAAATATCAAGAGGACTAAACCTCTGGCCTTAAAGGCGGACAGCAGCTGATTGGAAACTCGCGTGTAATATAGTGGCAAGGCGGCTCACTTTCTCTCTATCTAATTATATAATTATATATAATATCTCTATCTAATTATATATAATATCTCTATCTAATTATATATAATATCTCTATCTAATTATATATAATATCTCTATATTATCTCTTGGCGAAAAGCCACAACTTAAATACGTGGGCGTTAGCAAGTGCGCTTTGCATAAACATATTCACGCGTTTATTCTGGCCGGAAGTGGAAAATAAGAGATGATAGTAAAGTTATAAAATAAAATAAGCGTTAGTAAAACTTAAAATCCTTACAACTTTAGTAATTAAATTGTAAATAAGTATAATGTCATGAACTACTATGAATGGCACATGTTGAATGTTAATTAATCGTATTGTCTCTTAAAGGAAAAGATTCTAATTTGAGTAGTTTAAATTATGTACGAACATTACGAAGGTATTTCCTAACAATTTGTTCAAGCTTACTATAGAGTTAAAAATTCTTAATTACCGTTAAAATAAGCATAGCCAACATAATTTTATCTAACGACGGTGACTTAATTCATGTGTTTAATAACTAAAACGTATTAATTAAAAAGCATATGCATATTTCTGAATAATTTCCTAAATCCACGGTGATTATTTTTACCGTATAGTCAGTCCCGTAAGAAAAGTTGAGATGCCTTTTTAATTATAAGGAAAATCTGCTTTCACTAAGCTCGGAACAAAAGTAAGCTCCTTACAAATCATTACAGAATAAAATTAACGTCTCCTTGGGTAATCTTCCTTAATCTGAGCTGCATACGTGACTAGAACATGTGCCTCGGTTCCCATACATATTCGTAAGGGGACGATCAACTTAATTAAGTTATTTGTCGTTAATCTTTCCATGGCTGAAATAAAATACAATGCACCTTATTATTGCTCAACAGAGGAAAGAGAAAATGCCAGCCTGTAAGGATTATTAAGGTACATAAAACAGACAAATTATAAGGGGGATAAACATAAACTTTTTTGTAATAAGAATGAGCAGTATAAACATAGTCCTATAATCAGGACATAGGAAAATATAAATGCATTATGAAGAATTAATGAAACGGAATTTATCAGCGCAATACGGTATTTTATCGATAATGTGATATGTAGTCGACATATTGGAAATGTGATAACTCCTATGCAAGTAAATTATACCTCACTAATGGTATAATTTAATTGCATGTTGAAAATGTTTCTAAAAAAAAAAATGGGAACTGGACTTCCGGAAAATTTGTTGGACGAAATATATTTTATGTTCTGACAAATGAGTTCGAGTGCACTAGTATGCATGATATTCATAATAAATTAAATGTCATGTATACCGGGGCTTAAATATTAAATAAAGCATTGCCAATTTGATCCATATGTCTTTCTTGTGCTTTTATAGGTAAGTTTACTTCCTGAAATTAAATGTAATTATGATATAAATGAATTAGTCGAAACGTTTCACTTTTACAAAGTCCAGAAAGTTTCACTTATAATTTTTTTCTAAGATGAAAAAATGTCACTTCCTTTGAGACTAAAGAGATTTTTTTTGAAAACTTCAATTTACTTTAAGATTAAAAAATACGTTTTGATTGTTTTAGTCGAAAAGGTTTCATTTTCCTTTTTTTTTTTTTTTTTTTTTTTTTTTTTTTTTTAGAGAGAGAGATCTCTGTTTCTGCTTTATGTGTAACAAAACCCACGATAAATTCAAAACTCAAGGGAAAAGTTACAGTTGTTTTCCGAAGTCGAATTGTAAAGTTGTAAAAAAAAAAATTTCGATTTTTTTTTTTTTTTTTTTAGATTTAAAAAGTTTAATTTATGTTTTTTCTAAGTTGGAAGAGTTTACTTCAAGACGAAAAATATTTTCTAAGTCGAAAAAATTTCATTTACATTTTCTTGAAGATGAACATTTTTGTCTTACATTTTTCAAAGATGAAAAAGTTCCATTTGAGTTTTTAAAGCAGGAAGTTTCACTTATAATTTTTCTAAGATGATAAACTTTCACTTTCTTTAAGACTAAAAAAGACTTTTTCTAACGCAAAAAAAATTCACTTCAGTTTTCTTTAAAGATACACTCTGAAATCTTCAGATCGAAAATATTTCAGTCAATTTAATTTTTTCTTTACTTTTCTTTTGTCTATGAAGAAAGGTGATCATAATTTCAAAATGTAAGGCGAAAACATTATACACTTTGTAATATCAAAATCGAAAAAATTAATTTCTATTTTTCCTAAGATAAAAAAGTTTCATTCGGATTTCATTTAAGACTCAAGTAATACACTTCGATTTTAGTAAGATAAAAAATTTCTGATTTTCTTCAACCAGGAAAATAAAACACAAAAATATATGTTTCGAATATTTTCTTGTTTGAGAATCATTCTTACGCCATAAGATCTTTCAGTATAGGCATCAGGATTTTTTGGAAGCAAAAGAAGCAAAAAAATGAGCAGCTCCATCCCCGGGAATCGAACCACGGATCTCTGGAATTCGCGCCCAGCATGCAGTCCACCACATCACGAAGGCATGCTAAGAAGGCGTGAGAAATATCTTATAATACCAATTTATATTTGAATAATGAAGTCTATAAAAGTTTAAAGATTGTCATAAGAATGAAAGCATTCTATTACCTTGTCTTGAAAAACATCCACAGTATGTTACATTTTCTGTTGACTTCAATTCACAACGATGATTGATTTTCCATTTAAAAGATTTATTTTATCTTCTGGATAAACTGCTAGAAAGACCGCTGTTGTTTCACGAGATAAAATGTCCTGTATAATGTAACTATTCATTAATTAAAGCCAGAAATGATGTTCCTCGACTTGTTAATCTCAGTTACGTTATCAAATTCTGCAAAGATAAGCATGCATGCACTTTTCTCAAGAGGTTGGCTCAACTTCAACTCAATCCGTCCATCAGAATTCTCAGTAAGATTCTGTGCTCCAATAAGGTTTGTAAAGATCTGGGGATAGTTCGAAACCAAACAGCTTCCTTGTATTCTTCCCTCGAGATAAAATATCTTTGCTTTGACAGACTTTATTGACAAAAGAACTGGTATTCCATTTGAAATTTCGTCACCTTCTCTTTTCTGTCACTTACTTCTTGTTGTTAAGGTACAAATGGCCTGACAAATAATATACAGAGTCACATAAAATGCTAACTGATACACGATGGAATCACTGGCGTAGCTGGGGGAACAGGGGAGACATGTGTCCCCCTAATGCAATATCCAGGGGGCAGCAAAACAATGTTATGAAGTTTTAGAATAAAATGTTTTCCATTGTTGGCAAACAGGAGAGGGCGCAAATTCGTCGGTGGTCCCCGGGAGTTGAAAACCCTAGCTGCAGCTCTGCATGGAATTAAATTATGTGCATACTACCTAGGTAACATGTAGTACACTCTTCTGATATAAAATATTTGTGATAAAAATATTTCAGGAAAGAAATAGAAGTACTAGAACGTTTCACTCTCTTGCATTGCGGTGTACGATCCTGGGCACTCGTGACCAATAACCACAGTGTTAACGCCACTAAATGGCCTGTCCTCGTGCTCGCAGGAGGAGAAATGGCCATCTTCAAAGACTGGAATTCCTGGATGTACACCTGAAAGAAAATAATGGAATGGCTGATATTTACGCTTCAAATTCCTTCCGAGTACCACTTTGCTTTTTGACGAGCCTTAGTACATCATATCGCCTGGAGTCATTCAACCGATGTCGTCTAGGCGTTTTCAAAATTGGCTATTTCGATTTTCTTACTTAAATCCATAATGCACAGTTAAAGTCTCTGAACAAAAGAAGGAGTTTTTATACTAAACACGTTACTTAATTAAGAAATATAGGGTGCAGAAGCGTTCATAGTAGGATATTAAAAGCACACCATAAGGCAGTAACTGTAATTTATTTATTACCTTTTATGTCAATTAATAGTTAAAGGTATGCCATTTACTAATGTGTAAATCATTGTCCATTGCGTGGATTACTTTTTGAATATGATGACCCCTCTGCACAACACATTCATCTAGGCGGCGTTGGAAGCTTGCCATAACTCGGCGTAACATATTCCCTGGGACATTGCTGACGGCAGTTCGGATGCGATCCTTCATTTCAGGAATGGTGGCACAACGTGTTAGGAAAACTTCTTGCTTCAGGTGCCCCCAAAGACTGCACATGAAAGATCAGGTGAGCGAGACGGCTAGGAAATGTCACCAAAACGGGAAATTAATCTACCTGGAAATGTCTGTCGCAATGGTCCGTCTATCTGGAACTTTCCCATAACGTCCCAAGTTGAAATGTTGCAGAAATAGGCGCTGGGTAGCAGAGTAGTTAATCTTGAAATAACTTTCAACAGCAAAGGCACGATGCTGTGCACTCCAACGATCCATATCACTATCACACTCGAAATGGCAGCTCATTAGTACACGAATGCGGTACGAGCTGGCGCGCATTCATGCAGTACGTCATTGTGCTACGCAAGTCAAATTACGCTATGAACGCTGTCACACCCTGTATTAGTATACAAAATTTCTTGCCGCGGGCTGTGTTCTACATGAGTAGGTCTGCGGTATGTGCAAATTTTATGGTTATATAGTGTTGCTTTCTTGGAATAGGCTAATCTTTTCTTTTTGTTCTTTACCTTTTTGACAGCAGCGTACGCATAATAAATCATACAATACTTCCATTCAAATAATCTGATCAGGTAATATTTTTTATATACTGTTGTTGTTGTTACTAATCTCATTTGTCTTATGTAATCAGATCAAATCCTTGCATTATTAGTATGGCAAGGCGTACATGATTGTGCCTGTCGTTCACCAGAGCTTTGAGCACCATACAGGTGATAATCACTCTTATGCTCAGTTCTGCCTCAATTTTGATTGACAGTTCCTCCGGAATCTAAGGGTGTCCCACCCCTCTTCCGTACCATCAATCTCTTGAGAGAATTTTCGGCTCCCCGCATATTTTGAGTGCCCCTATGCTGCGCAGACATTATACATTTACAAATACCCATACTTTCTCCAAGATTCGAACCCGGGCTCTTCGGTACAGCATTCAACGTAGCTAATCACTTTTCCGTCTGGGCGGCTTTATTTGTACATACTTATATATTTCATCTTCGCTACCGCATCATATATCTGTCTTCTGTTGTATTTTTGTTATGATTACGTGTTTCTGTATATAGTGTTTATACCTTCAAGGTCAGGACTGAGTTGATTTTATTTATTATTTTCTATTTTGAATTTAGTGTATGTTTCGAAGCGTGTCTGCGTGTTTCATGTATGTTCCGAGCGTGCAGAAACTAGACGAGTGTAGTCATTGATGCTCTTCTATCAAGAACTAGTTCAAGAGATAATAGCATCCTTCCCCTTTATCCTGCATCCTTCTGCTTTTTCCTTAGAGAATTTTTGTTGCACTGTAACTCATATGACATCATCTCTGTTTATCTTATCAAGGCCGAATTCTCAGCCCTATAAACGTAATCATATGATTATCGCATTATTATTAAACTTGAACTTTTCTTTACCGTTTTGAATAGAGTTATGACTTCAAGTCAGAAATAGCAAATAAAAAATACAAGTATAAATTCAAGTTTATCTTCGGAAATTTTGAATAAAAATCTATAATTTCTTGCAAGTAACCTTAGAAATACATCTACTCTAAGATAATGACAAAAATGCTATAGATAATATTTTTTTTTTCGAAAAATTTACAAAAAATACTTAAAAATACAAATTTTAAAAATAAATCATAAAAATGGACGAATTTTGTTTGGAATGAACCTCAATTTCGAGATATAAAAGGAAGAACCAAATAAGTTTAATAAAAAAAAAGAAATATTAATGAATATATACCATATTTAATTGACAATAAGGAAGTAAAATTTTGAGAGCTAATGTTTTAAAAACTACTCGTACGATTTTTACAAAACTTGGCAGTTTGGCATAATTTGAGTCTTGGAATCGAAATATGGAAAAACATTGGTACGTTATTTCAGAAATGTCCGATTTTGTGTCAAAATACCTGTGTTAAAGTAATGCTATATATAAATCTAATATATATCCTAAGTCGCGCTTTCGAGACATGGTAAAAGCAATTTCAATTTCGTCAGTCGGCCCTGTAGAACGGGAGATATAGAACTGTCCCATTTTATTTTTGCACAGAGTACTTGTTCAGCATTCACCATGATGAAGCTTTATTATACAATTCTGCTTCAATGTTCATCAGGACAGAGATATATAATATAAGTTGTTTAGGTTCGATATTTATCAACAGAATTACGAGTATATATTGTAAAAGTCTACTTTTCAGCATTCATCCAGATTTAGCTACATATTGTAAAATTTGTATGTTCAGCATTTTTCAGTATACAGTTATGCGCTATGAAATTATGTTTATTCAACATTCATATCAAGACACAGTCGTTATTATCATAAAAGTCTACAACATTCATTAAAACGCAGCTATATACATTAAAATTTTCCCTGTTCAATACTATTCACCAAGATATAGTCGTAGATTGTAAAATTCAACTTATCCAACGTTCATCAAGGTGCAAAATTTCACTTTACAATATTCATTAAGATCCATCTGTATACTGTAAAATTCTGCATATTCATAGCGATGTATTTTCCGTATGGTCAACGTTCAGTAAGACGCAAATTTAAACTGCAATATTTTACAATTTCAGTATTCATCAATGCAGAAATATATATAAAATTTTAGAGTTTTGCTATTTACAATTGTGTTTTATGAAATGTTGAAAGTAGAGAATTTTATAATAATCATGTGTGTTTTGATAAATGTTGAAATTCTAGAATTTTACCATACACAGCCTTAATGAATCTTCAACAAGTAAAATTTTACAATATGTATAGATAAAATCTCAAATTGTAAAATACTACAATATAAATCTGTGGCTTATTAAATGTTGACCATACCAATCTTGGGTAATATTCATCAAGATAAATCTGTATGCGTTACAATTCTAGAAGTTCAGCATTTATAAAGACACAGATGAATATTATAAAATTCTCTACGTTCAACATTTCTTAAAACACAGCTGTAAATCGTAAAAATCTATACGTTGAACATTCATCAGCGTATACTTTAAAATTCTATATATTCAACACTGGCGAAAATGTAGCTGCAAAATGTAGAATTCTAAATTATGTTTTTAAAGACAGAATGTATATGTTGTGTACTGTTATTGATCATGTAAAGTTGAGAAAAACATTAAAACCATATCTCAGTAAATGAAAACATTCTCAGAAAATGAACGGTATGCAAGAATTTTGGTTTAATTTTTTCTGGTTCTTTTAATGTAACAATAATATTTTAATTTTTTTTTTTTTTTTTTTTTTTTTCGAAAATGTATACTGAACTTTATTTTGAATAATCCTCATTGCTATGGAATTATTTCAACGAAAATTTGATTTATTCCGAAATTTTCCATAACTTTTCCTTACTCTTCTTATGTGTGTTTTACTTTTTAATAGGATACGTATTCCACATAAGACTTCAAAAGATTTGACTGTAGCTATTCTACAGAATTCAAAGTGCTAATTCACTAAATTGTTGATAACCCCTTCGCCAAATTCCGTATTGCGGATTATTTGTGCACCAAAATATCAAAGAAATATTCTCAGAGGGATATTTTACATAGAATTAGAAAATTTTTAGAACAAAATATAAAATTATGTAATACAGTAATTTTCATTGTAGGGGTCGCAAGAAACACCTGGAAAAAAGAAAATGCTCTCTGGTGTCCCAAGGGGAAATAACAGTATACGGTTTTACTGAAATTATTTCGGCTAAAATATTTCGGATAGCGGCTAAAATTTTCAAGTCAGCAAGCCACGCCATGTCATCCAGTTTTGGGCCATAAGTGTCTCTGTATATGAGAAAGTTTTAATTTCAGATAGCAATCTGACAAATCTTGTTAAATGTTTTCCTCGACATAGTCACCTCTACTTCTGCATGGAAAATTATGCATTGTAATCACCGTAATCTCTACCTAGCTCATCAGGCAAAGCCTTAAAAATCCGTAATATAAAGGCTGTCTTCAGATAAAATTTACAATGCATACAATGGTAGTCATTAGATGATTAAGGTTGAGCGCATTTTTCCAAATCAGATCTGCCCACCAGCGGCCGAGCGGTAAAGACGCTGAACACTGGTAGTTCGGTCTGAGGTTCGAGTCCCGCGAACGGGCTGGCTGCATGGGCGTTTTCGTGGTTTTCCCCATGTGTAACGTGTGTACGAGCCAGTTTCCTTTAGAAATTCCTCCACGAAGGCACCCTCCCTTTAGGCAGACAGCCCTCGTGTGCTTTGCCATAATTAAATAATCCAAAATCCAAATCAGATCTCGTTTGTACGTATATGTCGTACGCCATATCGTCCAATCGTCGTGGATGATTCATTGTTTCTTCAAATGTGCAGCAGCGCCAGGGGGCTTGATAACCAGTGATAAACAGTGAACAGGTCTTGATAACCGCGACACGCTCGGTTTCCGCCGTTGCGCAACTTTACGGTTACCATTCTATGTTAGGTAAAAGTAAAATAATGAGACTGCTAAAAGGACGAATTTTAATTTCAGTCTAACATTTGGATGCAAATATCATTCAAATGTGCAGAAATCCTTGTCTGTCAAATGTGCAGAAATACACAATGCATGCAAACCCTTTTGCATGCTACACAAATTAATCTAGACCTCCTAATAGCACTGTTTTGAACTGATTAAACAGTGCAATAAAATATGCTTTAAATATTTTTATATTCTTTAAAGACGCTGATATCTGTATTTATGCTCAAAAAGATGTCAGAACAGCTCTGAATTGAAAGAATTACAACTTACCGTAAAGAGCAGAAAACAGTTCCTTGGCATTTTTAATCGAAGAATAAAATTAGCGAAAAGGCGCTACTTGGCACTTTTGGACTGGGTGTATTTAATTATGGCAAAGCACACTAGGGCTATCTGCCTAAGTGGATGGATGCCTTCGTGGAGGACTTTCTAAGGGAAACTGGCTCGTATACACGTTACACATGGGGAAAACCACGAAAACGCCCATGCAGCCAGCCCGTTCGCGGGATTCGAACCTCGGAGCGAACTACCAGCGTTCAGCGACTTTACCGCTCGGCCGCTGGTGGGTCGCCATTTTGGACTGGGAAACAGCAAAGACACGTGGCACTCAAGCGGTTAATTCTAATCCGTCGCGCAGATGAAATATTGGTAATGGGACAGACTGAAGGTGATAACACACGAGTAAGGCAATCGCGAATGCAACGCCCCTGCACGCTACAGGTGACAGGTGAGACCAGGCCCCGACACCCGGGCGGCTTGCATGGACTAATCGGGTATCGTCCGAGTCCCGTAACTATCTGGAGCTACACTCCGAATTCAAGACATTACGTGGCCATACAAAGGTAAAGTATCAGATGTTTCTGTGGATTTTTTTAGAAATTATTTATCAGATATCTATTTCGTTGTATAAAGTAGAATATACAAAATACAGGAAACAGATCTGAAGACACAATACATTCCATATTAACTTTCGATGGAATAACATTATTTTAAAAGCTCATTGTTGCGGAAATTTTGCTGTACTCTGAAAACATCCCAAATCTAACTTTGTGGTTAAACCATTCTCCTGGTTACATCGCATGTTTGCTGCATATACTCGTTACACTATACATTTTATAACATGCATCGCATTGATCATTGCACTGTACTTAAGGCAGATTTACAAAATTCATTGCTACGCGACATTTAATTAGAGCTTTTTTGTGTTTGTTTTCCTCGTTAAAGATACGACGAATGCTTTTGTCTCATGAAAATAGTACGATTGTAGGTGGTGGATGCATAAAAACAGCACTGAAGGCTACTAGGCGCCCACAAGCCACCGGTTGGACACACTGTTTTATGCTTTACCGTTGTTTAACTAATACGCTTGCTCAGAATACTTTGTTCTTTAACAAAGAAAAAAGTGTTATTTGTCTATTAAAAGGAATCGGATATTATGTAATGATTGTTAAAACGTAAATAATCTTGAACGCATGAAGTGATTATAATTTTTTGTTTATTTAATATTTTGCAGTCAACAAGTCAAAATGCATTTTTATTGAATCCAAACTACAGGCTTGTAATAGCAATGCCATGTTAAACTTAGAATATATTTATATATATACCTGAACGAAGCAGATCTGATGAGTTCAAGTTGGATCAGAAATATCACTAAGCAAGATGAGCATTGTTTCAAAGCTGTCACTTTCTATTTACTGTGACGAGCTGTAATATGGTAACAAAAGCAAACGAATTCTATATTAATACATAATTTTGATTATAGACTGATTTAGACTGTTTTGTTGTTTCAAGCCAATAACGACACTGCTTTCGAGGGGAAAAAACGTATACAGTTATGAAAAATCCATTTCAGCTTTGAGCGCTTTAGGCGAAAGCTACATCCAAGAAGATTAAATTTCTACTAAATTCAGCTTTCTGTCGTTCAATTATTTTTCGTTTCACTTTTAAATCAGGATGCAATCCTGCAGTAGTTTTTATTAAATTTTAATTCGTCTCGAAATCTTAAAATATACACACACGCATAGCATATTAACAAAAATCATACATGAGCGAAAAGTTGCTTTTATTTACTATTTTTAAGCTGCAGTTTATCTGCCAATTTTTGACCATGACTTTTATGAAAATGACCGGCAATTATACACCGGCAGTTGTGATGTGGCTGTAATTGTCATGAATGAAAATTTGCCTGAAACTGCTGCAACCCGTCTTTCTTAATAAGTAACGGATACTGAGCGTGAATTTGTACCGCTAATGGTTTCCACAAGAAGGCACGATTACATACTTATCCATAATCATTTTGCGACAAACAACACTGTCTTATAAACGGTATTCTGTAATTGCTATTTGAACTCAAAGAATAATAAATAAAAATGCAGTTTTTAGTATATGGTTTGATTTTATCAATATACTATGAAATCTACGCCATTATATATATATATATATAAGCAGGATGTCCTGTACGTATAGTAGCATTTAAAAAAAATAACAACAGAAATTTGCTGTTTCAGAATGCAGTTTGCCATTCACCACAAGATGGATTCTTTTTTTAAATACACTCATGTCCATAAATTAAGGATAATGCAAAATCAGGCAAAGGAAGAGTTAGAAGCAAAACAAATTTGACTTATTTGTAAAGCTTATTTATTAAACAAAAGGTAAAGAGCAAAAAAAGATGCTATATGTTTGATATTATTAAAAAAATTAGCGATTTTTTCTCCCTGGAGCAAATTAAAAAAAAAAAAAAAAAACCCTATTTACAAAAAACCAATATTACATGGTTGGTATGATTGTTAATACATTGTATGTCCCCTAAACGATGCAATACAGTCCGTACAACGCCTAACATGCTGAGTATCAAATTATCGATCTGATCTTGGGGGATATTACACCACTCAAAAAGCAATGCTCTCCGAAGTTCCGATAGACATGTAGGAGAAGGTTGACGGGCTGCAACTCGTCGGCCAAGCATGTCCCACACGTGCTCTACTGGATTCAAGTCCGGTGAGAATGCTGGCCAGTCCATACGGGTGATATCCTCCGATTGAAGGCATTCGCTTACGATGCTTGCACGGTGAGGACGGGCGTTGACATCCATAAACACAAATTGTGCGCCCATGGCTCCCCGAAACAAATGTACATATTGTTCCGGAATGACGTCCCGATAGATTTGGCTTGTCATGGTTCCAATTTGAACATGCAGGTCAGTTCTGAAACCCAGAATAATTCCACCCCAAACGGCACTCCTGCACCACCGTAACGATGTCGTTCAATGATGTTTTCTTGGTGGTAACGGGTACCTGGAGCTCTCCATATGAAAGTCCGGCGAGAATCAGACTACAAGCTAAACCTGGACTCGCCGGAAAACATCACACAAGCCCACTGTTGCGGTGTCCACAATGCATGCTCTTAAACCTGGACTCGTCGTGGAACGCATCTGACAGATCTACGAGCATATAGACCAATCTGCCCTAAGCGTCTGTACACGGTTTGCCTTGAAATTGTCGTACCAGTGGCTGAAGAGAGCTGACGAGACATGTCTGAGGCTGTGCTCCGCCTGTTTTTTTTTTTGGCAGTAACTGCCAAATACCGGTCCTCATTCGGCGTTGTAACTCTGGGGCGACCTGTGCTGTAACGTCTACTCACATTACCATCATCTTGGAATCGTTGCCAAAGCCCGGAGATGACACTCTAGGCAATTCCAAGTTCGTCTGATACTTCCAGTTCGATACGCCCACATTCCAGACGGCCGATAATTCTACCAAGTAAAAAATCATCCAAATGCGTCCTTTGTGTCATAACTATTCGGTTATTGCACTGAAATGCTTATAAAGCGCCTGCGAACAATTTTATTTTTTTGCCTGTATTCTTTATATATCACTCTCTTGAACTCTCGTCATTAGGAAGTACCATTGGTGACATCTGGTTACTTCCTGAAATCTGCAAATGATTCTTGAAAATGTGTGTAGTGATTTTACAGGGGATATATTTATTTTAGAGTTCGATTTCCGCGTGACTCCGAATTATCCTTAATTTATAGACATGAGTGTATAAAATAGATTTTCACGTGACGTTTTTACCGACAGATGGGCATTATTCGTATCAAATTGTGGCGCAACACGTTCTTCTCCTGCATTAAATATGCTTTTTAAGTTTAAGTAAGTAATCTAACAACGAAAAAAAAAGGAAGCACTAGAAGTGGTGTTTCGCTGTTGGAGAAAGTGGTGTGGTGTGTGTGATTATGGCAAAGCCTCGAGGGCTATCTGCCTAAGGGGAGGGATGCCTTCGTGGAGGACTTTCTAAGGGAAACTGGCTCGTATACACGTTACACATGGGGAAAGCCACGAAAACGCCCATGCAGCCAGCCCGTTCGCGGGATTCGAACCTCGGACCGAACTACCAGTGTTCAGCGACTTTACCGCTCGGCCGCTGGTGGGCCCGCTGTTGGAGAAGGAAAATCACTTCTGTGAGCTAGTGAAAACCTAAATATTGATCGAGACTTATCGAGGAGTCTGTGATAAATTATAAAACCTAATTAGCATACTCAATAAATACGAAAACACTGCCGTTATGTATACATGTAAATAAATGCAGTTGTTTAAAAGACTCGAAAGCAGTATCGTAATTGGCTCGAAACAACGAAACACCACATTATAAAACTATAATCAAAAACCAAGATCATGTATTAATATACCATTCGTTCGTTTTTGTTACTATATTTCAGCTTTACCAATAGCTGTCAAATGTACATCTTCGTTTAAAGAACTTTAATTTGCAGACGGGTAACTGTTTAGTGACTCTTACTGCCATATCTTAGGATCCAGGTTCGAATCCTGGTGAAGGCTTGGATGTAAATTGTCCGTCCCTTCATAGGGGCAATGGTGGCTCATTTATTAGATGTCTCCATAATAAAGTGACCACCGCTTCCAGGGTTAATAGTGGCCAGCTGCTATAATCACTAGTGCCCGCCTCTGGAAAAACATTTTCTCAAATTCTCGCAATATTGATGGTGCAGCGCCGTCTATTGCTAAATTTTGAACTAAAGCTTATCTTTTGCTTAAAAAATTCGCCTTTTTGATAAATCTTTGAATGCGAACCGCTCTCTGAAATGCCAGTTTACTGGTTCATATAGGTTTTAAATATGTGTTAAGATTTATACGATAGTCTAAGAATTACATCAAACTTTAAATTTATTTTGGAAAATAAATTACGCTTATGTTCACAGCCTAGTTTAGAGTCTACGGTCTCAGGCATGGTGATCTTTTAGGGAACTTCTGTAATCAATTTCCTTCTTTTTTGTGAGATATAGGGAGTTGGGTTGCCTTTTAAACTGATGATTTGGGTTCCTTTTATTAAGAATCTAATCATTATAATGGTTAAGCTAATCTAAAAATAATAATAATGACTATTTTAGTTCAATCATGCCGAATCTGATAATCTAATCTAACAATGATAATCTTAATATAAATCATGATAATAATTAATCTAATCTAATGATAATAATAATGATTAATTTAATTCAATCATGCTGAATCTAATAATCTAAACTAATAATGATAATCTTAATTAAATAATAATTTGGGGCTTTTTTAAGCTGAGGTTTTGTGCTGTGATCTTATTGTCACTCATATTTTGTGTGCCTTTCGGTAAAAGGCCCAATGGTAAAAGAAGATTTGAAATCTGGTTATTGTGTTAAGGTGATTAAAATCAGTTTCTTTCGAAATTCGGAATCGAATAGTTTCAATTGAGATTTGTCACACGGTTGATCTTCTGTCTTCATGCTCGTTAAACTTCTGAAAAATAGAAACAGAATATCACAATTCATAAAAGTCTAGTTGCTAAATTTTTATTAATGAATGGAAAAAGTAAAAAATAAATTTATATTTAAGGCATTTAATAATAATTAATTATTTAAAAGTTATCAATATTTAACTATTAATTCATTGTTATTTTTCAAATTATTTATTATTAGATGTAACTTAATTATTTTTACACATTTTAAGAAATCTTTGTTTAAAAAAAGTAGTTTATTTTTCTCAAGTCTGTAGCATTTCCCATTTTTACTTCATATACTTTATGACTATATTTAGCTAAAGTGTCAGCACATAGTTATGTTGATCCCCGTATACATATATATTTTCCACTTTATTTCATTTTCAGTTATAATTTTAAAATATAGCTTCAAAGAAATTTATGTATATATAATAAATATAGCTTTTTAAAATATAGACTTTGCAAAGAATTTGTAACTTAGGGCATGTGAGTTAAAAGAAATGTATGCAAATTCTGATCATTTCTTCATTTCAGTGGAATGTTTGAATCTTCTTGGAAGAAATATACCTTCTTACAGCATTCGACACGTTAATTTTCCAGAAAATATAGCCGTATAGAAGAAATGTGGTAAAGATAGCTTTCTTTACCAGTTTTCAAAATTTTAAAAATAATGTATGCGTCACCAGAATTTCAATGAAAAATCAAAAGACACTAAAAAATTTAAAAAATTACTCAATATTTCATATGTAATTACTGTAATTGTAGTAAATAGAGTAAATTATACAAAGAATATACAGGATGATCAGCGAATAAGCCCTGATTTTAAAATTAAATATCTCTACAACAAAGATCGATAGAATTATGCGGTAAACTGTACGTTCATTAGCAAAACTGAAAAATGGTTTACAAAAGTTTAGAAAATTTAGTTACGAAAATCGTTAACAGATGGCGCTCTGCATTGAAAACTCTTTCTCTGAAAGGAGTAAAAAAACAAGTAGCTTTTGCAATCAAATTACAATTTTTTTTAAATATTCACCATTCGAAACAATGAGGTGGCGTAAACGAACAATGAAATTTGACATCACGTCTTGCAATGTCTGAATGGAAATGGAATCACATGCAACACCAAACAACGATTCAAGCTCATCTAGAGTAGCGGGATTGTTTCGACAGACAATGTCTTTCAATGCGCCCCACAGAAAGAAGCCACAAGGACTCAGATCGGGAGAATATGGAGGCCAAGCTATTCCTGTGTCAGTAAATTGCGGATAATCTAACGCAATTACTCTATTTCCAAAGTATTCATGAAGAAAGCGAAAAACTTTATCTGTTCGATGTGGTCGAGCCCAATCTTGCATGAACCAGTCGATACCTGGTCGATCCTCCAACGCCAGTTGAGTGCTGACAAATTGTTCCAAAATTGTAACATAACCAAATTTGGAATTTGTTTTATTATCGATTTCATATTTTGTAAAGTTTAACTAATTCTATTTCCTTAACGAATTCTCAACGATTTGAAAGCCAGAAATGGCAACAATCTACGGGGGGGGGGGTACTTTTTATCTCCAGGGCGCGGAACTGTGTATCGGAAATCCTAAAGATAGGCTCATTTTAAAATTATTCTGCGACATTGCCTGAACTGAAATTTATGGTTTAAGTGCGAAGAACATATTTAATAAATAAAGGTTACACTCAAAACGTTGAAAAAACGCCCCTCTGGACATAATTTAAAATCTGAAAACTTTCATTTTGGGGGGGGTCGCACTGCCATAAAGTTTGAATACCACTCAGCTAATGCTTTCAAACGTAGTCTATACAGATGCTGTGATGTAAAAAGAAAATGCTAATCGCTCACGTAAGAATAAAAATTAGTAGGAATAGAAAATGTTAGTAAAAATGAATATTCTCAATGAAAAATATGCTAATATTCTCGGTAATCTATAGCAGTATTTGTTCTTACAAGAGAAATACCCCAACATTCTTATAAGAATAAAAATAGTAATAATTGAAAATTCTTAAAATACAAATGAAAATTTTCTATTGCGCTAATATATTCAAAGACAATTATCAGGGTGTACAGTAAATGTTTCGACAAACTTCTAGGAAAGATAATTCATAAGATTAAGAATTGCATAGGAACCCATGCCCGGAAATGTCAGTGGTAAGTGTTAGCATAGGTAGAAGATGGGAAAGGAAACAAGAGATTGATTAATTTGAAACATTTATTAGACATGAATACAAATGGTGTATGACAGCTTGCATGTCACAAAAGATGGTCGAAGTTTGCCCCATCAGACGCCAAACATACCTGACACCGACGGCCTATTTATTGCCGGACATGTTCAAACGCACCGTGAGTTTCTTTGGTTGTAACACTTGCGCACGCGAGTCTTACGACGAGATCAATTTCAGACGCAACAGGATCGTGATACACGACCCTTTTGATGCCTTCCCACAAAAAGAAATCAAGGCTCGATAAATCCGGTGAGTGTGGGAACCAGGGAACTGATTCACCACGCCCAATTCATCGATGCGGGAATGATCTTTTTAAATGACTACGAACATCCAATCGAAAATGAGCATGGGCCCCCAATATGTGGCGCCTGATATTTGGTGGAATATCGCCAAGCAAATTGGGAAGAACCTGCTCTGAGAAAGATTAAATAATTCGCAGCATTCAAATGGTCCGTCGGTGTCAGGCATGTTTGTCATCTGATGGTGCAAACTTCGAGCATCTGTTGTAACATTCAAGATGTCGTACACCATTTGTATTCATGTCCAATAAATGTTTCAAATTAATCACTCTCTTGTTTCCTTTCCCATCTTCTACCTATGCTAACACTTACCCGTGACATTTCCGGGAATAGGTTCCTATGCAATTCTAAATCCTTATGACGTGACCTACCTTCCCTAGAAGTTTGTCGCAACATTTACGGTACACCCTGTATACTGATATTTAATTCCATATGAACACATTAATTATATTGTAAAAATTAATAAGAACTGAAGATTCTTGCAAGATTGAAAGAAATCTTGTAAAAATGTGAAACTGTAATAATTTTCTGTAAGAATGAAAATTCTCATTCATAAATATGCTAATGTTTTTAAGGTAATCTCTACCGGCATTCATTCTTACAAAAGTACCTAGATTTTAAAAAGTCATAATTTTATGAGACAGTATTATAAATTTACCTAAATATCTGAATGCATTTGATTGCATTATTGTTATAATACTTTATACTGACCACATGCTTCATGTATGAAGGTTGGTTTCTTGCTGAAATCTGGGTCTTGTGCTTTGAGACCAATAGTTTTTGGGTTGCGAGAGTAGTTTGACCACAGCCAACATCACCAGAGCTTTGCTAGACCAACGAAGCACATATTCATCCCGTACCACGCCGCGTGCATTGGGAAAAATCCGTGCTCATGATTGGATATGCCTTATGATGATATAATTTCCTCTATGCTTGGGAATGCCTTCACACTAGTGTTGCCAAATCGTGCGATTTATCGTGAATTTGCTAATTTTGAGAAACATGTGGTACTAAAATTTATACTTCTGAGATTTTGCTTGATATTTTTATTTTTTAATATATCGTAAAATTCCTATATGTTAATGTAATTAATATATTAAATTATTTTATAATAAAAAGTAAAAATTTGTTTAGGCTTAAATAAAAGTTGGTAATAGGTAATAGTGCGATTGTAGCCCATGAGTGAATATGCATTCAATATTCAACGGTAGTAGCTCGTACTTTCATATGTTTCATTGACCAGAGTCAAGTTACATCTCCTCCTGTGTTAACTAAAGTGTGAACTCTGAGTAATAGGAAAAAATTCAGAATTGCCTTTCCAAATGCTTGGCTTAAAATGCACATGCTTGATATTTGGATGGAAAGAATGAAAACAAACAAGAAAAAAGTTTATTGTAAGTTACGCAAATGTAAACTGAGGGCAGAGAAAACTGATTTAATGAAACCCAGTTCTTTAAAGCACAGAAAAAATTTGATGGTTGAAAATGGATAATTCTCTTAATGTGTACACTGTGTTTGTTCTATAGCATATTTTTATTTCAAATATCTAATCAATTTTAAAAAGAAAAAAAAAATTAGAATAATTGTTATATACATACCAAACAAAATGCATTAAAAATTTTAGAATCTGACATGAATGTCTGTTCATAACAGAAATAACTATCTCAATGTATCTTTAATATTCTTAGGCATCATTTGTTACATTTTTTCTTTATTAAAATTACAAATAAAAAATCAACATTAAGTTTTAGGCAGGGCTTAATTTCTAAAATTAGAAGTGCAGAGCCCTACAGTAGACTGTCAGAAAAGAGGAACAAGTAGAAATAAATAAAATAACTAATAAAATCATTAACAATTAAAAAATTAAATAATTAATCATTAAAATAATTAAATAATTGATGATTTAACTAATAATTAAAATTTCATAAAATCTATCGAAATTTTTTTTAATTTAATAAGTGATTTTAAATATAACTAAAAATAATTTAATTTAATAAGTGATTTTAAATGCCAAAAGTAAAATTTTCAAGATCAAATTTCTATACTGAACTTGTTGTTCATTTACATAAAAAGAGTTCCGGAACCTTCTTATTTAGGGCTCCGGTGCCCACCGGCTAGAATTATGATTTATCCTAAAAATAAGGAAGTACTGGCGCAATTTACGCTCTTAGATTTTAAGGATCCCTTTTACTTATGCATTTAATATATAAGTTAGTAATTCTTTTACATGATAACAATTTCAGTGACCTCAGCAAACTTTAAAAAAATTGACAAAAAAACTAAAATATTTATTAAATTTGCCTCTCTTTTCTGTAAATACTGATTTTAAAACTTTTCTTTGAACTCAGCGACCACAGTATTTACTGTATTACTCATAGATGGGCCAACTCCATAAAAATAACAGTAATTAAAAAAAAAAAAAAAAAAAAATCTGAAATGTTTCAGATTTTAAATTACGTCCACAAAGGCTTTTTTTAACGTTTTGTGTGTTACCTTTATTTATTAAATATCGTGTTCTTTGCTCTTAAACCATAAAATTTAGTTCAATAGCAATGTCGCAAAAAAATTTTAAAATGAGCATATCTTTAGAATTTCCGATACACAGTTCCATGCGCTGGAGATAAAAATTCCAAATTTGGGATTTCAGATGCCCATATTCGCAGTAGGATTACGTCATTCAAAATTCGATGGCTCTATGTACCGTTGTTTTATCACAATGCGAGAAATATACATACATTTATACAGATTTTTCATTATACAATTTCTTCAAATATAATGAAGGACCTTAATATTTTGTGGCAACAGTTTGAAAATAAAAACCAACATTTATAGGAGTTCGAAGCAAAATGCCAAAACGAAAGTAATAGTCCTTCTGGACTCAAATCCCTTTGCACTAAAAAGAAGAATATTGTAAATTTAAAAAATTCAATTATGCAGTTTAACAGAGCTGCACAAAATTATACTGGTGATTTGACAGCTTTAATAAATTTGCAACTTTTGTTTTCAAGCAAATTTTCCCCCAATTCCAAAGTGATCATATATATGTTCGTTTGTGATCTGCGCTGTATATTTAAGATACATTCTCTTGATTTTTTACTGAGAACTAAGCAAATAAAATTACCCAAAAATGAAAGCAACACTAGATTTCTAAACACAAATAAATTTAACAATGAAAGAAGGTAGCTCTTTATTTTACTATTATGTATATTTTATTTTCATATGTTTTGGACGGACCGCAGCACCGGTTGAAAAAGTACAAACTAGATTTAGGCTTTTTTCTGCTCCAGCTTCTTTGCAAAAGCATTTAGATTTTCTCTGTTGTATAAAATTTCAGATATTTCTTTATTTTCATTCATTGTGTGATTGGTAACCTTACTGAAAAAGAAAAATCAAATAAACATACATATATACTACATTTACCAAGATAAAAATTCATTAATTTAATATAATACAGCAAAAGTCCGAAATCGTGAGGAATTTGGCCATCCGGGGTTTCGGAGATTTCTGAATTAAAGACCATCAGAGTACACATAGTAAGATGGTATATAGAAATTCTAAAATTAAAAATATTCTTTATTATTAAATAAAAAGGTATGTTACATAAAGAAAATTTTTTCTGAATCACCAGCATGTGAAATTGAAATGTGACTCAAGATAATTGGCGATATTTTCCAGAAAAAACTTATTACACATATTTGCTATTCCATCAATTAATTTTATAATTGAGGGCATTGTCATCTCAATGTGAGCCTTCATTTACATCATCTTCATTTCTCAGGATTATTTCATTAGTTGCAAAATTTCGCGTTTTGCTTATGATATTCGAAAAACCTTCAGATTCCCCGCTTTCATTACCATCATGAAATTTGGTAGCCAAATTTATATTATGCTAAACACTTTTAAAAATATCTGCAGACACGTTCTCTCATGACTTTGCAATGCTCCACATTTCAGAGATTATATCTGGTTTTAACGAACGTTTCCCGCCAATGCGAATATAGTCTGTGCAAACAGTTGGTTCGCGTTGAGGTGTTTAATCATATTTTTGTCAAATGATTTTTGGAATTTCAAAGAAAGAGACTTGCTTTAGTACACTCTGTTGTGAAAATTTGTAAAAAAAAATATCCTTATCATTAAGTACAATCTGTCTGAAATGGAACTATTACGCTACCTGATTAGAACCATCATTTACTTCCAATTCTGTTGCAAAATGTCAGCTACAAAATGTCACTAAATCATGTGCACAGCTTTAGGTACTGATAATGTATCATATGACATTCAAGAAGAGCAGCGCTCTGGCCAGCCTACTCATGTTGATGAGGCCCGCCTGCGAGAACTTGTGGAAGAAAATCAGCATGCAACTACTCGGAAGCTTGCCAAGGAGTTAGACATTAGTGCCATGCCCATTTGTAGCGTTATGTATCACAGAGACTTGACGTGCAAATTCAATCGCTGGGTGCTGCATGAACTGACTTAATGCAGATAAGGATAGAGGTGTTCAGGCCAGCACTAATCTGCTCGAATATTAACACAAGGACAAAATTCCGGACCGGATCCTTCACTTGTGATGAAATGTGGATTTACTTCAACAACACAGGCCGAAAGGGGGGTTAGTTTTGTGCCTGGTGAGCCAGTCAGCAGCATGGCAAAGTGTAATTTGACTAACAAAAAGATCATGCTTTGTATCTGGTGGCTTTGCCGTGGTATTATCCACAAAGAGTATCTGGAAAAGGTAAAATCATGGACAGTAAGGTATACAGTGAGATGTTAGCCCGTGCTGATGCTGCTATCAAGGAAAATGTCAAATGGAGTTTCTGCGCAGAAAGGTTCATTCACCGGCTGGGCTCTGCAAGGACTCGAATGGGATCTTTTGCCACACCCATCATATAGCCCCAACATCGCTTCTTCAGACTTATATCTTTTATACACCTGCAGTCACATCTTGCTGGTACTATCTTCTATTCTGCACAGGACGTCCGAAATGAGGTTAATCTGTTTTTGGACTCGGGGCCACCAGGTTTCTGGGCCGGAGGCTTTAAAAACCTACGTTTTAAAACGTTGGGAAAACTTTAAAAACCTACATTTTAAAACGTTGGGAGAAAATCATAGATTTGGGTGGTGATTACTATTTGCATTAAAGGTACTGCTTTCATGTTTTTTTGTCTAACTTTACTAAGACCGTTTTTTGGCGGAAAAATTTCATTACAACCAGATATTAAAATATTTCTAGTATTCTTGGATGAACTTACTGCTGAAATGGTTTTCGAAAAGTTACTTCATAGCTGCATTTCAGTTTGCGCAAAATTCTGCTTTCATTGACCGATTGATGGATCTATAGTCTCAGTGAGAGAGTAAATACCAGACGAAGTGTATGGAAACGGAGCAGCAGCAAGGCATTTCGGTCCACCACCTACCGAAAAAATGATACGTACTTGGCGACTGCAGGAAGATCAACTGAAGACTGCTAAAAAACAAAAACATAACCTTCGATGCCCAGCTCCATCTTGGCCTGAACTTGAAAATGCTGTAGAAATGTGGGTGATAGATAAGAGGAAGTCTGGGATAAATGTTTCAACCAAAATCATAATCAATGAGACCAAAGGATTTGCAGAAAAACATGGAAAACAGAACTTTTCAGGGTCTGAGGGCTGGTGCTACAGGTTCATGAAAAGGCAAGGCTTATCAATGCGCACAAAAACAACTATTTCACAGAAAATGCCAGCAGATTATGAAGAAAAAATACTAGCATTTCATAGGTTTGTTATAAATGCACACATGAAAACTTCTTTTGAGCTCGGTCAAATAGGAAATATGGATGAAATTTCACTCACATTTGATGTACCATCCAACAAGACTGTGAGTATTAAAGGGTCTAAATCAATAACCATAAAAATCACAGGTCATTAAAAAACTCGATATACGGTAGTTCTAACATGTTGTGCTGATGGCACAAAACTACCGCCGTTTTTCATATTCAAAAGAAAAACTTCCAACGGGTGCAATTGTTCATGTTAATCCGAAAGGCTGGATGGGCGAAGCTGGAATGAAACTGTGGTTACAGAACGTATGTGCGAGGCGACCTGGTGGACTCTTAAGAAAACCCTCTCTTTTGGTTTTGGTCCAGTTTAGCACCCATAGAACTGAAACCATAAAGAATAAAGCGAGAGAATTAAAAACCCAGATAGCTGTCATTCCTGGTGGACTGACTGCCAATTGCAGCCTTTAGATGTATCAGTGAATAAGCCATTTAAGGAAAAAGTGCGAGAACGATGGAACAAGTGGACCACATCACGCCCTCACACCCTCAGGTAGAATGAAGCGGCCCTGTGTGAGTGAGTAAAAAGATCTTGGGAGGACGTAAAGGCTGAAATAATTGTTAGATCCTTTAAGAAGTGTGGAATCAGGAATGCTCTTGACGGAACAAAAGACGACGCATTATTCGAAGAAGGTGATACTAGTGATGATGGAAACAGTAGTGATGACGATATTCTCATTTTCGATGATGATGATAGTGAAAAGGATTTTTATGGTTTTGAAAGTGATTAAAGTCTAATTTCATAATAATTAACATTTTCTTTGAATCTGTGTTTTTTGTTGTTTCTGCTTTATTTTGTATTATGTTTGATTGCTTGCCGTTCATTCATTTATTCATTATTGAAATTTACATATCATGTTCAAAATAGCTTGCCATTTGTTAATTTTCCTTAATAAAAATATGTTTGGTAATTGCATTCAATGATTATTTATTTGGCTTTTATGAAATGTGAGAACTAAAAGAAACCACATTTTAAGTTATTGTGATAGCACGCTCTCACGTGGATTATTGAAACTTTTTCCCCTTGTGTGTGGCCTTCTAAATAAGGGTGCATCTTATATGCTGTCAAATATGGTAGCCATATATTATGTCATCGTACTAACCATATTATGCCTTTTAATTGCTCTCCCAATAACATTCTGAAAAAAATAGATCTACGATGGTATTTTCTAGGTTTAAGATTAGACTTGCCTCCAACCACAGGCAGACACAAACACAAAATTACAAATACACTGACCATATATCAATATAGTGCATATTTTATGTAGAAAATGAAACAACAATTATAATTTCATAACAATAATACTCATAAAAACGAATCTTCTTCATATTACTGTAGATGACAATAGAAATAAAAACATAATCTAATTAATTATTTTGGATACTTAAGTTTCAGTTCACATTGCAGTCAAAAATTCTTTGAGTTCTGATTTGGACTTGCAACAATCCAAGAGAAGTTCCATGGAACAGAAAAGTTCCTCAGAATGCAGTTCAAAGACAAATGTTTTAATGTAACTGGCAACTGAGTAAATTGAAAGCAGTCAGTAAACTGATATTCATGTTGAAGAGCTAACAACAGATCGTATGCATTATCATTTCCACTGTGGCAAACACCATCAAAGGAGGCTATTTTCTATTTGCACATGCACATTTTACAAGAAAGATGTTTAATCAAATATTCTGATCACTCTACCAAGTTTTCCTGATAATTCCAGTGTTAGTAGCTGACGAAGGGATGAGTACCATCATTTTATTATTATTATTATTATTTTAATAGCCAGGTGCTTTAATTAATAGCCGTTAGCCTTGGGCCACTACAAGGGCCGGAACTGAGGCCATTTCATTGAGGAAGCACCTGATAGGTAAACATTGTTGCCTCTTATGAAGGGATGAACAGTTACAACCATACCTTCCTTCTCTGGGAACCTGAGCCCATCACTAAGGCAATCAGGATCACTAACCACTACACCAGATGGGCAACACCATCTTTTTATGAACCATCTTTCTGTGAACACGCTGTATATATCCATACATATTCGATTAATGTAAAAAAAAGATAACAATTAAGCTTTGATACATAGTGATATTTTTTAAACGAATGCCCTTGCACACATTTTTAAGAAGTTCAGTTTTACTTACATATTTCAACTTTCTCTACATTTCTACTACTACGAATGTTTCTCTCATATTTTTAACTAAGATTTTTTCATTAAAAAATTGCAAATGGGAAAAAATGCCGAGTATATTAGAACCTACTCCATATTAAAATCAATTACAGCATTAAATTATTATTTCACTGTAACTGAAGTTTATTGTTTATGTCACAAATTATTTTGTTACATACGCCATAAAATTTTGCGACTTAATAATTGGCAGTTTTAAGAAACAAATAAATTAAACACTACAAAATTACTTAGAATAATTTGCATAACCCTTGCAATAAAACTTTGAAACAATTATTTGACCAACAGAAAATTTAAAAGAAGTAAATAAATTAAATAATAATAATAAATTTAGAAAAATTTGCATAAGTTTCAAAATAAAATTTTGAGATAATTTTATCTATAGAAAATTTGAAAAAACTAAACCTTTTCAGATGGACAGGCATGCAATGAGGAGATTTTCTTGTCAATGAAAAATTTAATTTATGAGTATTATTTTTGCTTTTGTTAAGTCCCTTTTTGGATTCACAGGACTGGAATAAGAAAGTTAAATAATTAGAAATGAAACTAATCAAATATTTATTTTAACATAGCTGAGCTATGCAATGAAATATACATATATATCAGAAATATTTTTAATGTTACTATGCAAAATTAATTTCATAAAAATAATTTTAAATTAATTAAATTAATTAAAATTTCATAAATTTAATTAATTTCATTAATTTAATCTTCATAAAAAATACATGGGGCATCCAATGAAGGTATTAAAATTTTTATCAGGTTAAACAACAATTCAACTTCAGTAGTCAAGAAGCACCTAACTAATGCTTTTTGTAGCATAAAAAAAATCAATATCGTCTTTGAAATTTACCTCATTTTATACCAAATATTTTATTTACCTATTCAATGCTCGAAAATTTTAAAAGATAATTATTATACAGCCTTATTCACAGATCTAACTTTGTGCCACTGTTCAGATTTAAGTCTTAACAGACTAGAGATGTCACATATGCATTTAATAATTTGCCTGTATACATACATAAAACAAAGGCTTTTATTCTAAAACAAATAAACACACAATTAAATATTAATTGTTAACAGAAATGCACTATATTGGAATAACATTATCTTTTTTAATATTGGAATATTTAAATATTTTAATGCTTCCTATAGTGCTGAATATCCCATCCTATATATATATAATAATTAAACATACATAAATGTTGCACAGACAATGAAACCTGTTATGCATCAGTTAAAAAAACTTAAGAAATTGAGAACATAATTTATAAACATGCATTTTAGCAAATTATATTTTCTCCCTCTCGATATTAGATACTACAAAACAAATATTTTTTGTTTAGAAAAAATAATTTATATTGCAATGTAAGGCAATCTAAAATAATATTTTGTAACCAGAGAATTGTATCTGCATACCTTAAAAACTACAAAAAATAACACAAGTTTACTCTGATACATAGTAGGAAAATAAGCCATAAATACTTTACACCTGAAATCTTGCTATTTGAAATTTCAGTATTTACAGCCATATATAGAGTGTCCCCTAAATGTTGTGACAAACTTCTAGAAGAGGTAGGGCACATCATAAGGTTTAATAATTGCATAGAAACCCATGCCCAAAAACTTCATTGTACACTGCCAGGGGGTGCTGTACAGGAGAGTGCTAGTGGAAAGTAAGGATTGCCTCATTCGAGCAGTAAGCATCATACGAAGAGCATGGAAAGCTATACAAATAGAGAGCTTGCAGACATGCACTGGATAATGGACGAGGGTAATGGACAAGCAGCTGCATGCATTTATTAACAATGCTTCCCAGATAGACATCAAGCACACCACAGTTTGCACATCTGCATCAAAATCTGTGTGACAATGGTCATTAAGAAGTGTCACAACAAGTGAGGGCAGGCCCCGATTGACTCGCTCGGTCATTAGAGAGGAAAGTGTGTTGGATACGGTGGAGAGTAATCCAAGAATTGACATACGTTCCATTGCCTCTCAATTAAGAATGTCTCATACCAGTGTTCAGCATGTCTTAAACGCCAAATCCTTCCACATCTTTTGTCTCCAAGGGTTCAGTTACTGCTCCCCGATGACCATCCTGAACGATGCGTTTTGCAAAGTGGTTTCTGCAAGAAAATGCCCATGATGTTAATTTCCCAGTTTATGTGTTATTTATGGATAAGGCCACATTCAATAGGGATGGCATAATAAATCACCACAATCAGCATTTGTGAGCTCAAGAAAACCCCCACGGTGTGCAGCACCATGCAGCACAACAATGCTTTAAAGTTAATGTGTGGCTGGGTTTGGTAGGCGACTGCTTAGTCAGGCCGTACATTTTACTATCCAGGTTGAATGTTGCGAATTATCTGATGTTCCTGAAGCAGGTTCTTCATGGTTTGCTTGACAATGTTCCACCAAACATGAGGTGCAACATATAGTTCCAACATGAAGGGGATGGGGTGCCTGCTCATTTTGGACTGGATGTTTGTAGCCATTTGAACAGATCATTCCTGCATCGATGGATTGGGCATGGTGGCTGACTTTCTGGCCCCCACGCTCACAGGATTTATCGAGCCTTGATTTCTTTTTTGGAGCCATCAAAAGTGTTGTATATCACATGTCTAAAATGTATTTTGTGGCAAGACTCACTTATGCAACTGCTACAATCAAAGAAATTCCTGGTGTGTTTGAATATGTCCGGCAATCAATGGTCTGTTGGTGTCAGGCATGTTTGGCGTCTGATGGAGTAAACTTCGAGCGTCTGTTTAACATTCAAGGTGCTATACACCATTTGTATTCATGTGCAATAAATGTTTCAAATTAATCACTGTCTTGTTTCCTTTCCACTCTACTACCACTTACCCCTGATATTTCCGGGCATGGATTTCTATGCAATTTTTAATCCTTGTGATGTGTCCTACCTTCCCCAGAAGTTTGTCGCAACATTTACGGGACACTCTATAATTTCTACAGATGATTAAAAATGTATTAAAATCTTAGATCTTTCTAAGACGCAGTGTAAATGTAAACTGAGATTTATAATGCAAGCTAAAGGGGAGAAAAATCAAGGCATGAATTCTAATAAAAGCAAACATTTCTAAATATAACTAAACTAAGGAGAGCATTTTCCACAATAAATAATAAATTACTGCAAACCTAACTCTAAAAATTTATTATATCACATTGAAACTTTATGGTTAGATGTTCTTCAGGAATTCTTCAGTAGAGTCTTAGCAAGAACAAAACAAATCTCTGAACTTTAATATTAATAACATGCAAAAATCACCTGAATCAGTTATAATCATTGAAAATGTTCAATGCATTTCATGATACTGCTGTCTCTTGAAAAGTAGACAGATCTTTGAATGTGTTTTCTACTGATTCAGTGCTAAAGTTTAGCACATTGTCACTACCCCCATTAAAAATTTTTATTTTACATTAATGAACTTTTTTTATTTGGCTTAAATTGAATAATACAAGAAAGACACTTTTCCCCCCTTATTGCTTTAAATTATAAACCATAATAAGCATTTAAAAAAGTAAAAACAAAAAAAAAGTTCAGCAGATATATCTAAAGTTTTATTAAAATTTATGTGTAGCCCAAAAGAAAAATTTTAAGATTAAAACTACTAATAAATTTTAACTACAAAGTAAATTTATAGAACCTTTACATAAAATATGCACCACAAAGATAAAAAAAAAAAGAAAAAAAAAAAAAAAAAAGAAATGAAAAGTTAAATGGATCATAAATAAATTTTACCTTACCTTTACCTTCCGCTTCATGAAGTTATGACAATTTATTAACTCTAATATTCTTCTTTCAAGAGCTTCTAAGTATAATAGAATATTGTCATCTGTAATGCTGTCATCAACAGAAAAAGAAATACCACTGAATGAAATTCCATCTAAAGCACCATAAATCTTCAATAACACCCGTTTTACATATTCTAGTTCCTCAGCTCTGGCATCAGCTGCATCTTCTAGTTCTTTAGCCTCAGTTCGTAATTTATCTGTCACATTCTAAAAAAGTTATTACATTATCAAACAATGATACTGAAATATTTTTCAAATACATGATTTAAAATTGAGTTATAAGTTTTACTATATTTTCAAAGAACAGAATATGCTCTCTGAACAGCAGATTTAAAAGAGCAGCATATTAAAGTGACAAAAATATACTACAATATGCTTTGAAGATGTTTTGAAACACTAAAAATACCCAGTTATGTATACATTAAGGATAATTTTGGGATATACTGTATTTAGCATAGACTATATTCAGTATTTAAGAATAATTATAAAATAGATGCAGCTGCATGAAAATTATTAGCATTCCACAGAATGTAATTATTTATCATAAAATTATGCTACTAAAATTAAAAACTTATTGCTATACAAGCAGTTGCAAATACATTGTATACAATATCCAAACATGACCAAATTATGAAGTTTGCTTGTTTGTTTCATTGAATGTGGCCAAATACAAAAAGGCTAATTGCCTAAATGGAAAAGAAGTTTCATAGAAAAGTTAATATGGAAAACTAACAGCTATTTATGTTACACTAATCGAAAACCATAAAAACACTCATGAAATTAACCGACTCACCAGTCAAAGTACCAATATTGTGTAGTCTTTATTTTCACTTGCACTATTTAATGAACAAATTATATAAGGAAACATGTTTGATATCAAATGCTTATTTCAAAAAAATATAAAAACCATATAATAATATCTTCAAACTGAAGATATCTGACTGGATTCCAAATCATACTTGTTCGATTTCAATTGTATTCAGCATGTTCAGGATATCCAAGGTAAATAAGTTGCAACATGGTAGATCTTTTCATGGAGCCTATAGAAGCTAAGATATGCCCTCTTGGAAGAATGGCATTTGATTGCAGTGGATTTAATTAATACTTCAATTAGTACAGGGTTCGTACACATTTCTGCACACGGAAATTAAGTACTTTTAAGGACCATTAGTGAAAAAAATTAAGGACCTATGAGCAAATGGGAACTGAATAATGTCAATTAAAAATATTATTCTATGCCTGAATTTCACTTTTGTAATACCATCCTAAAAATAAAATAGATCCCTAAGTAGTATCCATTATTACTAAACATGAATTAACTAACATAATTATTAAAATGTTTGATAAAAAAATAAACTTTATGCAACTTATCAAGTAGCATTAAATATTTTACACTTATAATAGTTGGTCATGTTTGAAAGAAGATAAGTGACATTTACGTTTTACTAACAGTTAGCTTCATGTTGATATTTTTATGTCTCATTTTGTCACACACTTGGTCAGTCCAGAGGTTTAGTAAATAGCAGGTAGATTTTATGTTAAACGGCATAGATTAAAACGAGAAGTAAGATCATAATCAGTATGATTCATAACAAAAGACAGAATGTTTGTCACTGCTGCTCCTTGTCTAGAGAGAGACCTGCTGATTAGAACAAACCTGAAAGGCCTGATGTAGACACGGCTGGCAAGTCTTGAAAGTTAGTCAGGCTCTGCTTAATGCATTCAATGTCATAGCTTTGTGTAGAGTTCCAGGGGTTGTAACCCAGTTAATATACTTTAAGGTTCCAATAAGCCATTAAAGCACCAGAGGTGATAAGTTGTTTTGTATATACAGGGTGTTTCATAGATCATGGGACAAACTTGGAGGGGTGGCGGAGCGTACTAAAATATGCATTTTTTGTATAGGAATATAGTGTCTAAAGTGACGGGTTAAGGCAGGAACGCAAAAAAACGACACGAGAGGAAAATGTGTTTATGTACAAAATCAACGCAAAGTGCTTCTTTGCAGCAATACAGTATTCACAATAAATGTTCAAAAAAGGGAACACTAACAGTAATAGGAACTACAGCTGTGATTGGTTGGCAATGCAGCGGTAGTGAGTCGGACAAACAACGATCCGATGCATCAGAGGATCATTTGCAACTCTGCTGTCGAGAGTAAAAAGCTGACATGCATCTCATGCTGCTAATGGGAACGGCAGAGCAGCGCTACAGTTGTACCGGAACGGTTTCCGAACAGGCGTATGCCGTAGCACACAACGTTCAAGAGATTGCATCGGTCTCTGTGCGAAAACGGGTCATTTGAAGCCAACTCTGACACTATGAGTGAAAGAAGAAGTGCACGACAACCTCGCATTGAAGAATCCATCTTGAACATTGTGCATGAATCACCTCAGACAAGTACAAGAGCTACTGCACGTAGTCTGCAGCTGAGTCATTCCACCGTTTGGAGAGTACTGCATGAAAATGGTTTGCACCCATACGATTTGCAGAGTCCAAGCCTTGCAAGAGACAGATTACTCTCTTTGAGTTCATTTCTGTCATTGGTTCTTGCAGCAGTGTGCGGCGCAGGCGGGTTTCCCATCGGATGTGCTATTCACGGACGAGGCAACTTTCTCACAGGACGGCATCTTCAATAGCCATGACATGCATGTGTGGACAACTCATAATCCACACGTCCACATGCATTCCAAACCCGCTTCTCCATGAATGTGGGGCCGGGTATTGTTAACGACTACCTCATAGGCCCATACCTCTTACCTGCACGTACAAATGGCTTATGTTATCACATTTTTCTACAAGAGGTGCTACCGGAATTGCTGCAGAATGTTCCGGCTGTCGTTTGTGATCGCACGTGGTTCCAGCATGATAGTGCACCAGCCCATAACCATGTGCGGGTCCGCAATTACTTGGATGGGACATTTCCGGGCCGATGGATTGGCCGTGGTGGACCCATTCGACGGCCACCCCGTTCGCCATATTTATCAAGCTTGGATTTTTTTTTTATGGGGCCATCTGAAGAGCATCATTTACGAGACTCCCGTTGACTCACTGGAGGACCTCGATGCACGACTATCCATTGTGGCTGTAAGAGTGCACGAAATGCCCGTCGATTTTCAAAATGTTCGTCAATCCCTTCTGCGACGTTACCAAGCATGCATTACTGATGGTGGTCGCAATTTTGAACATTTACTGTGAATACTGTATTGCTACAAAGAGACACTTTGCGTTAATTTTGTACATAAACACATTTTCCTCTCGTGTCGTTTTTTTTTTTTTTTACGTTCCTGCCTTAACCAGTCACTTTAGACCCTACATTCCTATGAAAAAATGCATGTTTTAGTACGCTCCACCACCCCTCCAAGTTTGTCCCATCATCAGACACCCTGTATTATTAAGTCTCAATAGATGCAAAGAATACGTTTTACTTGAATTTTTACATTTTTGTGTTTTATCTTGTGACCACAGTGAGTATTAATGAAAGGCAATAACTCACTTTAATATGTAGAGATAATGTTTAAGGTTAAGTAGTTAGTTAAAAATAATTAAATTAGATAACATCAGTCATTATGGATTTACATAGCCACTATTAAATTTTATTTTTTAACAATATTTGTTAAAAAAAAAGCCTTATTAAAATCACAATCTAATAACATTTTACAGTTTAAAATACATGTAATTTATGACATTGATTCTAAACGATATTAGGATAATTACACATTAAAAGCTACAAAACATTTATGTTTTGTAACAACAACACTCAACAAAATATTTATCCGTCATTTTAATTTGAAGCCTATAAGGATTTTCTCCCACCTTCTTGGTGTAGTGGTTTGCACACTGGGCCGGTATTCCAGAGGTCCGCTGTTCGATTCCCGGCGAAGGCGTTGTTAACTTTTTATCTTTCCTGCTTTCAAAAATATCTAATGTTTCTACAAGCCTCCGCAAACATATTGGCTAGTTTATATCGATTTCCTTCTCTTTAAGCATCTTTTCTAACAATTACAGGTTTGTCTCAATATACAAACCAATGCTCTCGCTAGTTTCTGCATGCTTTATCTCCTAACCTGTCAACCTCTCCACAATGTACCTATGAGAGCTTAATTGATCTGGTAAACGTTAAATAGTCCAAAACCTCCGACAGACGTGAAGCACATTATCGCTATGTCTGAAATTAACTACAATATCAGACAAAGGTTTAAATAACAAGAACAGTCAAATTCAAACTAATTATGCGGACTAATGGTTCAAAGATTATACAATTTAATTTGAATTTAATCTGGCTCATTAATTATGTCATATGAGGAAATAGAAATGGGAAATTATGGTAAAGGCTGAAATTATAAACCATTGGGTAATTTACATAATAATAACTGCACATATCTTTGAAGAATAATTTTCTTTATGTATTCAGTTATTTTTTTTTTTTTTTTAAAAAAAACGTTTCCTTTTTATTTTAGAATTTTTGGATTTAATTAGAATTTTTGTTATTCTAAAAAACACTAAATGCATTTAGAATGTACAGAAAAAGCTGCTAATTTTATATTTCTTTAGTAATATAAACATTCAGAATAAATATGAAATATATATAGCAAAGGCCGGTTACAGAGCTGATATGTCAGAATTTCTAGAATTTAGTTACAGACCAAACAACAAAATCTAGAAATGGCAAAATTTTTAGAATTTAGAGCAGGCATTGGAAGCAGAATTTAGAAAGGCGCTAGGCAGCAGAATTTAGGATCCACAGAGATTGCATCAGGTGGGAAAATGCCTAGTGCCAGCTATGTGTATGATGCATTAAGAAATATTAGATGAATCTTTTAAATTGTAAGTTTTCAATTTCTTTATTAATAAAAAAATCCTTTTCTATAATGCCTGCCCATGTGATAAGATTAGAAGCATTTTTAATATTTTCAATGCTTGTGTCAACTGAAAAGGAGAGAAAACAAAGGGAAGATAAACATGTTAAGATTCTAGTATCAGAAGTAAAACATTCAAATATTATGTTTTCATTGTTCTTCCAGACGTTCTCCAAAACGTAAGAAATTCATTGAAAACTTTCTGTAAAATACATCCATTACATGTTGATACCATGGAGACATTTTTCATTTTGTCACATATTTCTCGAATCTTCTAGAATCATGGATCTATAAATCTTGCCTGCAAATCCTTCTAAACTTTCCAAGCTGCAATGTCTAAAATCCTAAAGAAAAATTATCCCTACCATTTCCGTAACAGCAAAAAGACATAAATATTTTTGAAAAAAAAAGGGGGGAGTGAAAAAGTATAAAATTAATTTTATAGAAAAAAACTGATGCCCATTCTGTGAATATTGAATAATCTGAGACAATTACATGGGAAAAGCTCTTACTATGAAAAAATTAAAAACAAGACATTTTTAATTAATTACATAACTAATTTGGTTTTGATATAGCTGTTTCGTAAATTGTGCTTTATAGCATTATACCTTGTTTATTTTTCAGATTCAAAATGAAACTGTATAATATGACAGCAAAAAATAAAAATGTTTTATTTTAATGTTCTATTTTAAATATAATTTCAATATATTACAGTTATTTTAATGAAATTTATCAATGTTATGATGTCTGAAAAGTCGTCGAAAAATTCTCAGATCTCGGAATTAAAAATTTTTATAGAAACTAATCTTAAAATCGCCAAATGTTGAAAAGTCTCCCAATTTAGAACCGTTTAATAAAAGAATTCACATCCTCAAAAGCGAAAAGTTGTTTAAGGGCTCTTTATTAGAAAAAATGAATTTCGAAATGCTTATGTTTCCTTTCTTGCTTAGAAACTCGAGTATCCCATCATTTATATTAGAAATAGAAACAAATTATAACTCATGAACCTATTCGAAAGATTTACCATATATACAGCAATGAATTGCCAAAAATATTCCTCCAAAATGGCAGTCGTAAAAACAGACAGAAATTTCAGATGATTAAAATTAAGGACCTTCTGCTGATTTTGGCCAAAATTAAGGACCAAAAATCAATTCCAAAAAATTTAAGGACTTTTAAGGACTCTTAAGGACCGTACGAACCCTGTAGTACAGTCAAAAGTCGTAAATCCGGAATGATCTATAATCCGGACCTCAAAGCTACAAACTTTCTGTGCATGTGTCAATGCATAATACGTTAATGCATGCGCATAGGCGTTTATGCATGCGCATAATACATTTATGCATTCACATATGTGTGTGCATGCACATAATACGTTTACGCATGCACGTTTAATGTATATCGGATGGTATAAGCTAGGCTAAAATTATCTAATTATCTATTTCAGTTAATGTTGCAGATGGCGTTGTTCCTTAATCTTCGAATTGGATCCGGCTGATTATTTTTTGCAGACTGCTAGAGCAATTTTATAAAAGTAAGCATGAACTTTCGATTATGTCAAATAGAATTTTCGATGCTGGAGCTGCCAAAGGATCTGCAAAGCGAAAGCATGTTTCGATGTCCATTAAACAAAAAGTGGAACTGCTGCAAAAAATGGATAAAGGCATGAAGAAAGTGACAGAGAGGTGATTTGTTTCTCTAACCATTCCGAAATCTGTTTATCAATTTCACGCTGCTCTGCGGAAGTGGGGGAATGTTGCGACGCGCAATGAACTGGAAGTTGATCTGTCAGCACTATCCTCATCTTCAGGGCAGATGTTTTTATTTTATTAGGCTTATAATTCCTCACTAAATGTAGTATTTCATCTCGATGTACTCCGATATAATTTAAATCAATTTCCTCGTCATTATAAATATCACGAATACACATCAAATAGTTTTCTGGTTGCAATTTTCTAATTTTGACTATGTGTAATATATGCTTTGCGCATGCGCGCGTTGAAAGAAATGTTTAATAAAGTAAACAAATAAATATTAAGCTTTTTTTGTAAATTTTGATACCCCTTAGATCATAATTGCTCTTTATTTCATAAATTACGGTTTCATATTTTTAATTTTATAATTTCTGCATGCCATCTTACCAGATTTAAACTGATGATCTATAATCCGGAAAAACCGATAATCCGGAATCTCCGAAGTTCCGACGAGTACGGATTAAAGACTTTTGACTGTAGTATGAAAAGATATTAAATGAGCATTTCTGTTACAAGAATCACAACACATCCTATTAAACAATTACATCCTCAGGGATGACCTAATTTTTCTAGTTCTATAATTTTCTACATAGTTTCATAACAGCAGAAATATTTTACAGTTGTACAACTTATAAACAAAGAAATATATCTTTAGACAGGGTTTTAAATAAATATAAAAAGCATTTGATAGCAGTGGATTTAATTGATGCTTCAATTAGCAGTATGAAAAGATATTAAATGTGCATTTCTGTTACAGGAATCACAACACATCCTCAGGGATCCCCTAATTTTTTTAATTAATTAAAAAAAAATGAATACCCACTACCCACCGCTTATTAAAATCCCTTCTTTTCTAAACACAATTGAGTTCATTAAACAGAAATAGATATAAATTATAAATTAAAAATTCATTAAACAGAAATATATAGAAATAGAGCTTGATATATAGTGATTTCTGTATTGGTAATTGTGATTATAACTTTAAATTCTTTTAGTAAAATAATGACTAACAACAAAATGCAATACTTAACTCTAAAATATAAATTAAAAATTTTTGCCAAAATTAAACTATTTACACAGCTTTGAAATTTATTGTTTCACTTTTTATAAAAGTATTTTGATAAGGACATGCATGATGAACTTTAGAACTTTGATAAGCACTTGTTCTATCTGTGTTTTTACTTCCTTGTACGAAGTAAATGAAGTATTGCATTCATGAAAAGTTTCAGGTATCCTATTTCAGACAGTTCCTAAATCTTTTGACCATTCTCGAACCCATCTGAATGATTTTTTTTGAGAGACTCGCTCCAAGTCTTAGGGCCATTACAATCTACCCTCTATCAAATTTGCTTAGATCAGCAGCCTTTCCCATCACTTGCAAAAGTAAGTGCATGTCATGCAGATGAGATCTTTGAAAAATGTGGAAATGGTAATAATGTTTTGGGTTGTCAATGTATAATAATTCACACAACACTAAAATGAAAACATTTTCAACACTCTTGAATTCCGGGTATTTTTTCCACTCTTTGTAATACAAATTAGCAGATTTACCTCAATATCACTTTTAATAGCTAAATCTTTCCTCTGTTGTTCTTTGTATTGTCGAGTAATAATTTCAAGTTCTTTCCTCTGAGCTGTAACTTCTTCATGTAACTTCTCTATTTCAAGATTCATCTCATTAACTTTTTCAAATAATGCTAAATTAGCTTCTTCTTGTTCAATATAGCTTTTGCATATATGATTAACATCTTTGCATCCAGAAGCCATCTGAATTCGGGCAAGGATGCTATGATAATTTTGAAGTTTATGCTCTAGAATTTGCTCATTTCCTGTAACTATTTCTTCATTTTCACTAGAATGAAAAGGAAAGGGAGAAAGTAAATAAATAACTAGATAATCAGAACTTAAGACATGAATACAAATGGGTGAATATAATTAAATTAACTCTCTAGACCTATAAGGACATTCTACTATTACTTTTGGATTCATTAGCCATATCCTGTACTGTCTATTTTCTAGTAACTGACATTACAGCTAGTGCAGCAGAGATTTTTATCAGTACCATCACATTTCTCAATCTAAAGGCAAAATTACCACAAGATTCAAAACTGCCTAATATAACTATGATTAAAGTAGTATGAAGTTCTAGTTGAGCAGTTCAGTATAAATGAGCCCATTTAAAACAGATATCACTATAATAAATACATTCATTTTAATTATCATACAGCTAAAGACAGATTCCTTATTTGCCTTTTAAGCAAATAATAATAATACTTATTTATAAATGATAAACTCACTTTGTGCATTAAGGTAAAATCTGATTGTAACATTGTAAACATTAGATCAGTCATTCCTTTACTGATAAGAAGGTCATTCATTAAATTTCAACATCCTTAAAAAATTTTTATTTCACATATATGATTAAAATTTATGTCAAATACTAAAATTAAATAATAATTAATCTTTATAAAACTGTTGTCCTGTTTCATTATAGAACACAAACACATCATAGGAAACAATTGATAAATAAAATTGGAAGAGAAGCATGCCAATGTAAAATTTAAACCAAGGAAAAGTACGAGGTAGAATTCAAAAGTTCCCGGACTGAGTGTATAACATAAAAAATACTATGAATTAAATTGCAGAAACGCATCCTCCTTCAAAAAAAGATCCGTGTGCAACAACACGCTTTTGCCAGTGCCTGTAAAGTTCATTGAAGCATGTCTAGAATCCCTTTTTAGCCATGTCCTTTAATTCAGCCTGCAATGCACATTTAACTTCAACTGACGATTAAAATTGACTACCCTGCAAGCATCCGGCCAGTTCAGGAAATTGGAAGAAATCGCAGGGTGCGAGATCAGGTGAGTAAAGAGGATGAGGCAAAAAGTTGTTTTCGTTTTCACAAGAAAGTCATTGACGAGTAGGGATGGTGAGCACAAGCGTTGTCATGCAACAGCACCCGTGACTGCTTCAGCCCACATTTTTGGTCTCTTCTTCAAGTTTGACTCACGCAAAAGACACAGGATTTTGATGTAGAGTTCTTTGTTCACAGTGCATCCTTCAGGAATAAATTCCTGATGCACAATGCCCTGGATATCGAAGAATACCTCTAGCATGACCTTTCCTTTACAGTGATCTTGGCGGAATTTCTGCTTCCAGAATTTCTGCTTCCATGGAGATTGTGGTGATTTCCACCTTGTCGATGCTCTCTTGGTTTGTGGGTCATACAAAAAATGCCATTTCTCATCTCCAGTAACAGTTCTGCCAAGTAGGGAAGGATCTTTGTCAACAGCCGAGATTAAGTCTCCTGCCATTTCCATTTGAATTCCCTTCTAGTTTAACATGCGACAAACAATGTGTTGACACACCCTATGCATGTTAAGATCCTTAGAATGTGACATCTGATATCCCAACTGATTCTGCTTTTTGGCAAACTGTATGCTGCCTGTTCACACGTACCACCCCAGACACCTTTTTGCCACTGTTTGTTTTCAAATCGCCGAGATTGTTAATCATAAATTCATTAAAGTTTTACAAAATATGAAATAAATATTTAAAAAATATATAATGTAATGCCATTTTATAAAAATACTGAATAATTTTAATAAAACAGATCATAAATTAAATACGTGTTTATTATTTAAATCAATCTGATTCAATTATAAGAAAAAAATATTCTTTAGAACTGCATCCATTGCTTGCATATCACAATTTGTTAATCCGCAACAGACTTGAAAAAAAAATATCTTACATTTATCCAAATGGCAGCTCGAATGAAAAGTGAAGCAATGCATTTACAGTGATCCCATACAAAATCCCATTTTGAGACTAATAGCCGTTTCGGGGGGGGGGAATATATATATATGTGATGTACCAGCTTTTGTCCGGAATAAATAGATTGTTGAAGAATCATAGATGTAGTCGTAGCTTAAATTATCAGACGATAAGTTTAAAAAACAGGATCCATTTATTATTGGTCAGGAGAAATAGCGGTTACAAAAATCATATTTCTGGAGCAAATAAAAAAGAATTACTAATAACTTTTTGTATGAAGTTTACTGCATCGTTACATTAAAGAAAAGACCCCAATATTCCTTTGTGAGTCCTTTTATAGCCTCTGGAAAGGCGGAGCTTCCAAGAAATGACGTCAGCCTCGTCAGTCATTCCAGTTCGCTTTAAATATCTCCAGAACATTCTATAACTGTACATGTAGAAAAAGGCAGGAAAACAAACTTGACTACGGGGCTGTGGATTTAATTCCACGTACTTTCAAATAAGAGACCGTCACCATTAAAAAAATGAAAATAACATACAGTTAGAATTTTAAGTGTATTCTTGACTATGGAATTTTATTATTACATATATATATAAATTCTGAAAGCTTTCAGATTTTGCATTATGCCTAAAGAGACATTTTTTAACCTTTTGTTAGTTACCTTTATTTATTAAATATCATATTCTTTGCACGTAAACCATAAAATTCAATTCACCAGCAATATTGCAAAATAATTTTAAAATGAGCACAACTTCAGAATTTCCGATACACAATCTCGCGTGCTGGAGACAATTTTTTTTTTTTTTTTTCCGTGTGTGTACAGTTTTGCCATTGCTCACTTTGAAATCATTGAGTTTGTTAATCAAAAATTTGTTGAAGTGTTACAAAATATGAAATTGATAATAAAACATATTTCAAATTCCAAATTAGGGCTTCCAGATGCCCATATTTGGTGGAAGATTACGTTATTCAAAATTGGATGGGTCTAGGTACCGTTGTTTTATCACAATGCGAGAAACATGTATATATTTTGCAGATTCTTCATTATTTAATTTCTTTAAATTTAACACAAGGCCATAATATTTGGTGGCAACAATTTGAAAAGGGAACTGACATTTATAGTGAATCAACACAAAATGTCAAAATTAAATTAACAGCCCTTCTGGGCTTAAAAAAACACTAATGACTCTTAAACTGATTTTAATTTTTTTAATGTGAAGCTAATTAATACCTTCTGGGAAAAGTATTAATTAAACATATAATTTATCAATATAAAATTACAATTTATAAATAATATTCAGTCAATGTAAGTAAAACTAAAAATATGTTTGTAAAAAATTTCATATTTTCAAATATAATCAATATAAAAATTCATACAAAATTCTACTTCCTAATTCAACTTTAAGTACTTATGTTTCAATAATTTTGAATGAATTAAATTTATACCTAAAAAATCGTAAAATTTGTAGCATGCAAATTCTTATTTTAAATAACTGTAAATGTATTCTTTATTTGTCCAAATATAATTTATATTGATTAATATAATTTTAATTTAGAGGTCATCAAATGCATTTTACAATTTTTATAATATTTCATACTTTTTATCAGAATGATTCTACTACCAAATCATTAAGTCTCACATCATTTATTTTGATTACAAAATGCAATCCAGTTCTATGTATAATTATATACTTCTAACATGAACATATAATCTAACATGAATTAGGTTTCATGAGTGGAACTAAAGGAAAAAATATGATTACATATGTAAAATTTCATTTTAATGCATTTAATGCTTTAACCTATTTATAAAGGAAAAAATTTTATTAATTTTTGAGGAAGCTTTGGTGCCATTTTTATTATGTCATTTTCTAAAAATGATCATCTTATCAGAAAGCAAATACTGCTTTATGGCTGAATTGTCAGCATATTCAAGTAATACAAAATATTTACAGTTATCAAAATGAATGGATTCTTTTAAAAGTCTTCTTTTCCCTTCCCCCTACTTATACACTATTTAAATATCTAAACAGGAAGCCATTTTACTATTTATCAATATTCAGCCACAGAAAAATATGCCTTCTAACTTCTCACTTAAAATAAGATTTTAATTTATCAAGGGGGGGGAACTTTGGACATGAAGTTTCCAAAGGCTTTTGGGGCATTGTAAAAAAATTATGCTAATTTTAATTTCAGTGATTTATCCAGTAATTTACCCTATGTGTAAATCGCAGGTTACCTGCAGTTCAAAATAATTTGTAACAAACTATCAACAAACCTGGCTGTCATTCTTTCCTTTGCTTTAAATTCCATAAACTCCTTTAACTGCTTATCTTGTTCAACTAATATTTTCAGCTCTTTGATTTTTTCACCTAATTTCTTCTGATCAATCTGAGTTCTTTCTTTCAGCAAATTCAGCTTATATTTCACAGATTCTCTAAAAGACAAATAATTCTGGACAGAAAGAATACACAGCATTTTTTTCATTCATTAAAACATTCACTTCTAAATTTAAAAAAAAAAAAAAAAAGTTTAAAATAATATAATCAAGAAATTTTCTTAAATATCAGTTTTCATGCAATATGAGCAAAATAGTATAATAATACCACAATACTTTTTTAATATATATTACAGTATTTCCGAACAGAAAATAAATTATTTAAGAATACAGTATTTACCATATTTGCCGCCGTATAAGATGCACTTTTTTCCCTCTGAAAATAGGTCTGAAAAACAGGGTGCGTCTTATATATCGATACTCAGTTTTTGATTACACTCATTTCTAGAAATTTCCCCTATTCGGAGTTATGCGATTTTTTTTTTTCTTGTTTCCTTGTGGAGTGTGGGAATATTACAGTCATGTAGAGTTCAGCGAATGTGCATGTACTATCAATGACGGTCACAGCTGGGCTCATTTAAACTTTCCAACTTTTGTGAACGACTTCCAAGTGTGCAAAATTTCTACTGTTCAGTTTTCTTAAATTCTTAAGTAAATAAATAAAATTATAGCTAAACAACAATGTTGGCATTATTATAATATCGCATACAAGTTACATGTGATTGCGTATGATAAAATACATGAAAACAGGGCCGCAGAGAGGCATTTCAGGCCATCCCCAACTGAGAAAATGATAAGAGCTTGGCGGAATCAGGAAGAGAATCTAAAAAAAAAGCAACTCACAGTACACATAACCTACAAAAAGGAACTGCATAATGGTCTGAACTTTTAAGCAGAGCTGAATACTTGGATTTTAGACCACAGAAGAGCAAGACTTTCAATCTCTGCAAAAATGATTATTCATCAAGCGAAAGTGATAGCGACTGATAAAGAGATTGCTGATTTTATTGGATTGACAAGTTTTACTGGATTGGTGTTTTTCAAGATTCAGAGAAACCAGCTATGTATGCAGACTAAAACAAAAATATTGCAAAAGATGCCAGACTTTGTGTTTGTATTACTTTATATTTAAAATACTGTAAATTCATTATAATGACCAGTAATAAAGTTTTATCTTTTAAAAGCGTGTATCAAAAAGGGGGTGCATCTTATAGGCCGGTGCATCCCATATGCCAGCAAATAAGATAATTATTTCTTCATTAAAATGTATAAGCTACAAACTAAACTAAAAGTTACATCACTTTAGATATCATTCACTTCCTATTTTATCAATAAATTAACAAATAAATTGACACAAATTTAATACATAATATTCACAAATAAATTGACAATAAACAATTCAGGTTTTAAAAAAATCAGATCTAATAAGTGAAATTTTGGTGTGGCTTATTTATTTTGTGGCTTTTCCAACCTTCCATATAATAAACATTATAAATCAAAAATAAAAATGATTTTACTTTAAATTTGTTCTAGTCATTTCAGTTTAATGACTTTTAGTTTTATAAAATAATTTTCAAACTAAATATATTTTCCTTCAATAAAAATTCAATAGCTTCTCTTACCCAGTTTGATATGATACAGTTGCAGAATGTATGACTTCAGACCATGTCTTTTTACCAACTGCTAGTAAATGTTTGATATGAGCATATTTCCTTCGAAAAGAACTTTGTGTAAGGAGAAGGGAACTGATTTCTTCTCGTAAAGCATTATTTGCAATCAGAAGTTGATTATACTTGTTGAGACTCTGTTCAAATATTACAAATAATTTATATCACTTATTACTACATAAAATTCAGGAAATATTTTAAATCTCGTTCATTTACCTATATCTACCAATAATTTATTTCTCATTTATTCAACCATTAATTTTAAATCTTTTGATCACTTCCTAATTGTTAAAATTAGCCTTTCTCATGTTCTTCACAAACTGCTTCCTAATATAGTTGATAATCTATTAATGTAAAAAAAAGAATATTTTTCAATAAATAATCAAAATAAATAAAATACATAAAAGATTATTATATAACAATTCATTTATTTTGTTTTGATAGAATTATACAAGACTGTGATCAATCTGACCAGTCTAAACTCTTTTAATGGCAATATTTAAATAAAACAAACTGTTTTCATTAACAATACCCCACTTTATGAAACTTGACAATGAAATTACTGCTGCCATTCAAAATACGCATACTTAAAAATTTCATATCATCATCAAGAACTTGATAAAACATGCAAACAAATGCACTGAACTAGAAAGAAAATTTCCACAAAAGTTGGGCAAGTTATTATCACAAATATATGCATTTACTGATTCACAAATGGTTCATTCTGTTTCACAAATATAGTAAGAGCTTGACTATTCAGAAAGCATGGAAAATGCTGAATTCTGGATGGTTGAGCATATAAAAAAAGGAATTCACATTAGAAAAGCCAAATGAGAAAAATTAACACTCTAAAATTATAAAACAATCACCTTATTTGTTATTAACTTGAATATCAAAAGCCTATATTTAAAATTATACAAGATTTAAAAAAGAAAAAGACAAAATTTTGCACCAAACAAGAAAATTGGTGGAGATGTCGACAATCATTCTGGTAGATGTTGAAATGAACAAAGCTATTTACTTAAATAATAAAGTGATACAGATTACTGATAGAATATGTGAAAAACTTAAATCATTTATTATAATTTTTTATGTTGCATCACCATTATTCAACCATTTTGAAAGTCGCATATTGTGGCTTTTTTTAATGCCTGGATTCTACACCTTTGAATATACTCTACTTCACAAAATCTCAAACATTAATCATTTTTTCAAAATGTGAGGAAAAAATAGAACTTATATTTTTTTGTAAAATTTAAATTGGCTTATTGAAGATTAATCAAATTTATATTTAAATGAAAACAAATTTCTTATGATTTGTGTTGGGATATCATGCTTATCCATTAATGGCACTAAATCATGCTGCTTGGCGACAATGTATATGCATTAATAATATTATAAGCTCTATACTGGCATTACAAACAATCTGTTTCATTAATTTTTGGGGGGGAAGGAAAGTTTTTTTTTTTTTTTTTTTTTTTTCTAAAATTCTAAAATATTCTAGTTGATTGAGCTTTCTGTTTAGTTGAATGCTGAATAGTAGGGCTCTTACTTTACATACAAATTATCTATACAATATTTTTACTTTATATACAAATTATCTATTTACTATATACAAATTATCTATACTTCATATTATATTTATATTACAAATACAATTTATAAACTGATTGTTTTGTTTTAAACTGAATACCCTACATATAATCTAATACATTTACTTAAATTTAATTTGAATTTAAAACATTTAAAACCAATGAGCATGCAATTTTTTAAAACATTACTAAATATTTATTAAACATATTATTTAAAAAATTAAATTTATGAATACAAAATATTAAAGTAAAGAAATTAAGTATTAAAACATTGAGTTAAATATCAACTGCAAACTAATCTCATCTTATTTTAAAATGTTAAGTTTTCTTAACTGAGGAATGATTTAAATATCATTACTTTAAACCATCACAATAAAGTAAAAATTTCTCAGGAAATACAAAAAGTAGAAAAAATTGTGTGGGATAACAGAAGTGATAGATGATGTTACAGTAGATTAGGAATTGTTTTTATACTAACAGATAATATGGAATATATAAACATTGTTAAATCATCCATTAAAAATTTTAATTGCCAATTAATAAAAAGAAATTAAGTATATAGCTATTAATATTCCTTTCTTTCAAATTTCCAGCTTTATTACCCTTCTATCAAAATACAAGAGTAATAAAAACAAAAACATTATTCTTTCTGTTTGCACATGTGTTCATCTTGTTTTGAATGCTGATTTAATTTATATAACTAAATGAAGATACTCTTCAAATTATACTGCTTAAAAATTCATATAAATTATTAACAGCATTTTTCTATTAATTATAGTATGGGTTTTTCTTCTTTAGTACAACAACTTTTTTTTTTTTTTTTTACCTGTTGTTGGCTTAACAGTGATTTGGGTTTAAATGTGCATGACATCTCCAATGTTAACCTAGTTAATAAGGAGTCAATGGTAGATAATAATAAATAAATAAGTTGCTTACACTGTTCAGTCTATTTTCCAAGAATGAAATATTCTTTCGATGTCTTTCTATTCTGTCTTTACTTCGATTAGCTTGGACAATTTCTTTCTGTTTCTGCCTAATTTTCTTATCGGTGTCTGCAATCTAGACAGGAGAGATTTAAGCTTATATGATGTCAAAACATCTTAATTAAACAAATCAATTTGTAAATGAAGTCAAAATACTTTAATGACAAAAACCCAAACAATCAGTATATTTTATTTCTTTTCACACTTTTGTTTTGCATACTTTTAGAAAGATTTTGATTGCAAAAGGTGTGAAATAAGAGGACAATAAAAATTATTGAAATATTACAAAATAGGAATGTTACAAAAAATATCTAAAAAGAAGTTCTCTAACATCCAAAGTTAAAAAACAAAAGTTTCAATTAATCAATCTCAAAATCAAAACACTAGCAGTGAAATCTGGGAAATAACAAGGATGTGAAAATATGACCAAATTCTCCACTCATGACAAACTCTGCAAATTGTTTGGAAAACCAGGTCAGAATCTGATGCAGTCCTTTGTTCCATAGACTTCAGCACTTCTTTTTTAATCATAACTTTCGCAGAAACCAAGGTCTGTGATTGGCAAGGTCAAGCTTATGTAAGTAATAAGGTCAAGCTTATGTAAGTAATATAAGACAGTCGGAATATTTAAGTTCACAGAAAAATATCACAGGAATCAATGTCCAACAACTGAAATCATTTTAAATGTCTTTTTTTTTTTTCCATTTGTTATAAGCCAATGAAGTTATCCTTGCTATTTTGTTGGCCATATTCAGATATTTTTCCCCATTTAGCAGATGTTTACTCTCCTGAGCTGCATTTGAACCAGAGTGCAGTCACAAGCACAGTTCTACACTGCTCAATTTAATATTCTTTTCGAATGGATATTCATATAACATTGCCATTTTTCATCCATTTTTAAATAAAGTACCATATCATGTCATTAATACAGACTTCTTTTACGGTAGGATACTCCACTCTTGCTATTCTGCAGAAGGCAGGTTCCAAATTTTAATCATCCCCCCCCCAAAAAAAAGGCAGAAACAAATACAGTAACAGCATTTAATTTATAATCTTTTTCATAAAATCAAAACATGACTTATGAAGAATCAATCAACATTACATCATATGAAAGGGTAGATGTTATACGTGTGTTTCGACATCATGGCTTATCCATAATTGCAGCTAAACTGAGCTGCTTGGTGATAGTTTTACAGTAAGTGAATTTTGCTTCATGTCTATGAAAAAATAATAATTATATCATAAAATTTTACTTCGTTCTTATATTGCTCAAGAGCTTTTGCTTGCTTCTTCACTTGTTCTTCAAGGTTCACCATATCTTCCAATGACTTGAGAAAATGTTGAAAATTTTTATTTCCCTTGTTTGAAAAGCTTTCAGAATCCTGAAGTCTTAGTTGCAAGGTTAACTCAGACTTTTTCTTTTTTAATTCTTCTAGAATTTCCCTAAAAATGAAAAGTTACTATGCTAACTATAAGATTATAGCAATTATAAAAGGAAATTAAAAAAGTTAACACAGTAAAGGATATGAAATAATAGTGACATGAAATAAAGGATATAAAAAAATAAAAACAAACTTCAATTTTTTGATAATTTGGTACCTATTGAATCTAATATTCTTTCAGTTAACTTTTATTAATCGCAAAACTCTAAGAATTCCGTGTTTTTTTTTACTAGCAGCATTTAAATTAGCTGTGAAATTTTCATGTGCACACAGTTATTAGGCATATTTTTAAAATATCTCAGAAATATAATTTAAAACTTGATTATGAGATAATTCACTTCCGATAGCGAAGAAAGTGACACAGAGGTTACTGAAAACGAAAAAATTCCGATTGACAAATTAGTCGGTATTCTCGACACAGCAATTATAGGACTTGAACAGCGGAACTTTGTAACTGAAGAAGAAATTATGTCTGTTTATAGAATTAAAGAGAAAGTATTATCACATAAAACGAAGCAACTTAAACAACTTACATTGAAAGAAATGTTTAATAAAGTAAACAAATAAATATTAAGTTTTTTTTTTTTTTTTGTAAATTTTGAGACCCTTTAGATCATAATTGTTCTTTATTTCATAAATTAGGGTTTCATATTTTTAATTTTATAATTTCTGCATGCCATCTTACCAGATTTAAACTGATGATCTATAATCCGGAAAAATCGATAATCTGGAATCACCGAAGTCCCGACGAGTCCGGATTAACGATTCATTTGTATTCATTATAAGTATAATAAATACAAATGAAGCAGCAGAAAACATAAGGAACTTTCACTGAATTCCATAAGCAACATTTTATCCTATGACTTTTTGTCATCTCTCATGTAGAAGGAAAAATCCTTTTTTTAAAAAAAGGTCATTAGATTTTTTATTATTATTATTGGCATGCTGTTTAACATGCAGAAATTACCAATGTGTGCTGCTTGACAGTCTCCAAAGAAGTGAATTCCAGGCCATTCACTGATTTTTAAAGTGACTTAAAAAGATGAAAATCCGACAGGGCAAGATCTAGTAAATATGGTTAGCACAAAACATCTCAGCCATACTTGGTAAGTTTTTGTATGAAATTTATTGAAATTGAAATTTGAAAGCCAATACCTCAAAGACTGATCAATTCAATTTGGGACACTCTGATCCAATTTTTGCTTTTAAAACTGCCAACTGGGAACAATATTTTTTCAAATTTATTATCTGATTTGGTGGCAACATTTCAAAGTATACAATTATAGTAGAGTGCCAGGGTATACAAAGCATTATTTCTTTAGGATGCAGCACTTCCCCCCTCCCTTGATGCTACTAAAGGTGGCTCTTTGGGCTTATCCCATGATGTTTTTCTTTTTAACATTATTGCACTTCTCATTGCCAATAATGAGCTTTTTTTTTTTTTTTTTTTTTTTAAAAAGAACTTTTTTTTTATCTTTTTGCAATAAAAACACAAGCCAGAACCCAAGGAATTATATTCTGCTCTGTTAAAGTATGAGGTACCCATATATCAAAATAGCTTACATACATAATCTTCTTGAAATGATCATGTACCCTTTGGAATATTTATTCTGTCTTATAGTTCTTGAATTGTAAAACTTAGATTTTCAGTGACAGTTTCTTTTAATAGGTCTTTGTTTACAGATGGATGTCCAGAGTGTGCATCATCTTTGAGGTAAAAATTTCCACACTTTTCAAAACAGCTTTGAGTCATGTCATCAGAAATAGCACTTTTTCCACATATATTTTACATATAAATTTTGCAAGCAAACTAACTAGCATTCTTTTCTTTTTTAAAAAATAAAAGAACAGAACATGATAAAAATGAACATGAGTTTTTCATTCTTAGCACTGCTTTGAAGCAAAAATTATGCCACAACACATGCCAGAATTATACATTCTCAGCAGAAAAGACTGTATTTAAACATCGCTTTCATCAAGATCATTCTGTATTAATAATAATCAGGGACAACACTAGAGGCAGCATGTTTGGTACAGTCATATCAGCAGCAGAATTTAAGGATGGTAAATTTTTTAAGACTTTACAGATGTAATGAGCAGCAAAACTTTGCGATGGCGACAGTTTTAGAATTTAGGGAGTTTCCAGACAGCTGAATTTAGAACTCACAGAAACTGCACCAAGTAGAAAAATGCCTGGTACTGGCTCAGTCTGTAATAAAATAATTAGTAGAAAATAAATACAGTATTTTTCTGCAAAGGAAACAACTGCTTTAAATCTGTTCTTCAAAGCAATCACCAAAATTTTCTCCAGAACAAGAGGGAAAAAGAAACTTTTAAGTAAGTTTATTGCTTGATTTTCACTAAAAATACTTAAACATAAAATAGGTATGAAATTATTTTTTTTTCCAATTACAAGACATCATTCTACTTTTTTATAAAAAAAAATTATCAAACTGTACTGTGTTAATATACTAAGTGACAACAATATTCAGCTTATATTTCTTTACTCAGTTACTTTCATATCTACTAATCATTTGCTTTATAAGCACCCTAAACTAATCATACTTACACTTAGCGTTTAATACAGTCAAATACCGAAATTCTGTTGACCTGAAATCCGCGTTGCCTTTCAAAATATAAACATTCAGTTTATAGGTTCCGGAAACCGCAATATTGAGTACAAAATATCGAAGAAAAAATACTTATCGAATAATGACATCATAATTACCGAATAATATTGAGTCATAATGGAAATACCAAATTATTGACATCATGATAAAAGTTTCTTCCCCTCTATTCTGCATCGAGGTAAAAAAGCAGACGATTCACCCAAGTCTTCTTTCAAGTTCACGATTCACGTTATTGTATTTTCTGAGCTTTGTTATTTAACGAGATTATTTAGTGCTGCCATTTTTTTTATCTGGCTATTTTGTGGATAAATTAAGAATATTTTAAATTTCAGCACTTTTTAATACAATTACAGATAAGAAACGCACTCATGATTTTGCTGCTTGTAACGTTGAGAAACGTAAACACGCTGCATTGACGGTAATGCAAAAAGTGCAAATTCTGCAAAAGATGGTGGCAGGTGCTACTCCTCAGTTTATAGCAGAATCGTATGGAATTGCGACACAATTGTGTATGATGTACAGAAAAATAAAGAAAAGCTGTTGAAATTTTACAGCAACAGTGATTCTAACACCGGAATCCGAAACCGGAAATCTTTTATATATATACAAAAGAAATTACCATTGTTGTCGAATCTGTTGTTGCATCTTGGCGTGAGTAGAATGAGAGAGAGATTCTTTCTTTCTGGCTTCATAACACAGACGACGATACTCATCCTTCATAACAAGAAGTTTTTCTTTGTTTAAATCCAGATCACTTGGTCCTGATGAGTTTTCCATAATTTCTATTAGAAAAGAATATTTTTAAAAGCTAAAAATATGACCGCTTGATCTTGATGAGTTCTCCAGAATTTCTGTAAGAAAACAATATTTTTAAAAGTAAAAAAAAGTATCATAGTTTACAAGTAAATTCAAAGTAATTAAAGTCCATACTGTTACTCAACACTTCGTAAACATTAATAAAGTGCACAAATATATTAATTATATATATAAAGTATTATTCTTATATCAGTTCTAATATATAATAAATACCATTATTAATTGGTTTTGATAATAAATACAGATAAACTTAACAACAGCGAGCTCACATGTTGCAAAGTTGGCAGTAAAATACAAAAAGTTAAATTTTATGTTATATGCCTTCTTCTATATAGATATAACCCATAGATATATTCCATTGCTGATATTGTGAAGTATGGTTACCAAGGAGCTACTATTTTATGGTCTCCTCCACTGATTTTAATTAAGTTCAAAACCTTAAAATTTAGAAATTAATATTAAAAAGAGTTAACAGTGAGCCCTTTAAAAAGGAATAGTACTGAGAATTAACACTCATATTTAAAGACTGATAACTAGAAATAAAAACTTCAAGTATACTGGGGAAAAATGATAAAGAGGAATATGTTTTTATTAATAGCACAGCAGCAAAAAATTGTCCATAGTGCCTATAATAGAAATCCTGCACTGCAAACAACTCCAAAATTTATCTTCTAAATGAAACTTTGATTCATTGCTGATTTTTTTTTTAGAAAATTCAGATGAATTCTATGATTAAGCAACTGCATTTAGCAAACACCATTTTTAACATATTATTTTGGAAATCAATCATTTCCAGTTGAAGGTCTGATAAAAGCCCCTCAATTTTACAGTCAAATGGATTTTGAAATATGGAAATGTCTTTTCTACTTGCATCAAGATCCGCAAAATGCTGTCGTAATTGTAGTATAAGTTCACAAAATATATCCTACACAAATGTTTTTGGGAACAGATATTTCATTAATATTTGAAATTTTTTACAGCATGGAAAATGATCAAATTTATTTAATGTTATTTGCATTTCAAACAATGCAAATTTTTGGCGATATGCCTTTATAATAGAATATATATCACAAGTACTGTTTTTTCCTGTAATTTTAAACTGAATTTGTTAAAATATCTCATGACATCAGTGGCAAATACTAATTTTCATAGCTATTCACTGTTCAATAACAATCTGATTTTTCTCTTTTAAAAAAATATCTATGGCTTCTATCAATTAAAAAAATCTCAAAAAAAAAAAAAAAACTTTCCCATTGTTCAGCCATTGAACAGCTTATAATAAGTCAGGACATTCAGCTTCAGTTCCCAATGGCATAGCTAGTGTGGGGCAAGGGAGGACACCTATCACCGGGCGCAGCATCCAGTGGACGCCAAATTGATGTAACGGAATTTTAAAATGAAACTTTTTTATTCTTGGCACACCGAAAGTGGTGCAAAATCTTCAGTTGTCCCTGGGTGCTGAAAACCTTAGCTATAGCTCTGTCAATCCCTAATAAAAACTTACAAAACTGGTTATGGTTAAGTCCAAGAGAATAAATGAAGTTTACTACTGATACAACTAGTTTAATAAGGCATGACAGATAGCAGTGTTTCCAGAAAGAGCTAGCTGCTGAACAATACAATGAATTACCAGAGGTTTTAAATATTTAGCATCTTCACAAGCCTTAAAAATTTTTCCAACTAATCCTTTGCTGATTTCACACATACTTTTTCAACCATCAGTTGTGACACATTTTAAGCGATTCCATTTTAAACTGTATTGTGTTAGTGTTTTATCGATTTCCTTGAATATATCTTCACTTATATAGCTTTCACAAGCAGATTACTCATACACACTAATTCTTTAATCACTTCTAATTCAGCACTGACCTCTCAAATATATATCAGCAATTGGGCAGTATCAGTAACATCTGTTGCCTCATCAGGACTTAATGAAAATCATATCATTTAAAAGTTTTTGCATTTTCTTTTTAGTGAATCTTGATGTGCCTTAAACAATTTATTTGTAAGCTGACTTTTACTTACTGCTTCATTATCATTTTTTAGTTTATGAATAAATTGCATTGCGATGACGCATTCTGCTTTAAACTTTCAAATTTTAATGATCATTCATTTTCTGTAAGATATGAACACCATGTCACATGCATATTTTGGTAATGATGACATATATTGTACTCTTTTCAGACAGCTATTATGCTATAGCATATTGAATATAAAACTTTGTCATTTAATTCTATGGAAAAATAACTAGCACTCCATTCTACTTGAAAAATTGAAAATAATAACCCCAAGTGGAGCTACTTGTTTGTCATTTTTTTTAAAAGCACTTCCAACCTGCAAATGTTCGTGCATTGTATGCAGCGAGGTCTACTTTTTTCTTCTTATACCACGGTAACATACCTTATACCATGTTTCTTATACATGGTAACAGTATGTACTAAATAAGATATTGCACTGTACCTTGACAGACGATACCATGCACACCACTATAGCAGAACTGTCAACACGCTTTCGCTGCATACAATGCACAAACATTTGCAGGTTGGAAATGCTTTTAAAAACAATGACAAACAAGTAGCTCCACTTGGGGTTATTATTCTCAATTTTTCCCCTCAAGTGTAACCATTGCAAAATAATGCTCAAGTTGTTTTAGTTTTCATGTAAAAAACAATATCATCCCACAGGCTGGATTAAAAACAAATGGCAGGGCAGACTTGGTCAGAGAACCATAGTTTGGCGATGCCAATTTTATACTGACATTATGCTTGGCAACAATTACATATTCAGCCAATTGCACTGCAGAGTGTTGTATATGTTGACAAAAAGAAATTTAACATAAATTTCTTTCCATAAGCAAAAAATAAATTTTATAAATGATATTCATAGGCTAAAAGATTATATTTAGCATTGCTTGTATTAAGAATAACTGATTTGTTGTTCCGATAAGCCTTATTTATATGTATGAATTAATTTATTCGGGACTTAAGCGTATGAGGTAAATAGATATAAGTATAATAAATAACTAAATACGTACAGTAATTAAGGCATAACTTCCTTAGTGTGTGATAAAAGCAAGACAAAATTTAATGGAAAAACTTGTCTTTTGTTGTCAGTCTTATGATATATTGCCAATAATATATAGCGGATGCTCGCACGCAAATGTGAAGGTTTTCAGTTAGAGCAAAACAAAAGCGAAATTTTCAAATTTATGAAATTTGTGAAGAAATGGTAATAAATGAAGATAATATAATAGAAGTATTCTATTGCAATAACAATGCCTCAATAATCAATTAACTAATAGATACTGAAATCCGTAGTATGGTCAGGCCCGCGCACAGGCTAATCGGCGCAGTCGTACAAATTTCCAGCAAGCACCTTTATTTAGTGACGATATTAAAGGGACATTGCTTATGGTTAATATTTAAAATGAACCATCATTAACCAAAAAAATCTTAAAGGTTTCAAATTTTAAATTACGTCCAAAGAGGCATTTTTTAAACGTTTTGTGTGTTACCTTTATTTATTTATTATCATGCTCTTTGCACTTAAACCATAAAATTCAGTTCAACAGCAATGTCGCAAAATAATTTTAAAATGAGCATATCTTTAGAATTTCCCATACACAGTTCCAGCTTTTGATTCTCAAGTGCCTGAAGTGGAAATGGAAGAAAGTGAAAATGTGACTGTTAGGTTCGTCTGTTCTGAAAGTGAAATTACGAAGTCACAGTTAGCAAGTATTGAACCATCTGAATGTTTATTTGATGCGGAGATGGGTGAAGCTGATGTACAGCTTAAAAAGTGTGCTCCAGTATTACAGGAAAATTCGCCCACCTCACAAACTGGGTGTGTGCTTCATACTGCAGGTTTTGCAGACAAGGACTTGATTCTAAACCTGGATACTTCTGCTTGTAAAGGATAGAATTCTATTCATGATTCTAATGCAAACATCGGAACTGGTTTTCAGGAAATAGAGATAAATAAGCATCTACCAACTGCTAAAAATACCGAGGTGAACTGTATGCATGCTGCGAATGAACTACAGAGTGGTGAACAAACTGTTTCACCTCTTCCTGTGGATGACAAGTCTGAAAGGACTGAATCTTCAGACTGTGATATGCAAAACAGAAATACATCTGAGAACTGCAGTGGAAAAGTATTTGACCTGGGTATATTTTAATGAAAAGACTGAGAATGAAATTCAATCTTAACATTAATTTGTGATTAAAATTGTGATGTGTTTAATTTGTGTATGTAACTTGTACATAGGGTAAATATTTGTTTCTTTAGTTATCTGTATGTTTTAAAACATTTCAATTGCATTGAATTTGGCTTCTGACCAAGCGTTGTTCTGCCCGGGACGTGCAGTCCTTGGAAAGGGGCAGTGTTACAAAATATACAGGCACGGTGAGAATAGAAGGTTTCTCTGCAAAGAAGGTTTAGGGTTGCCATAAAATGGCAAGGGAATGCAGTGTTGCCATATTTGGCGAGAAATCTCCATTTGGCGACAAAATTGGCAATATGCCGTAGACGGATGGAGAACCTTCTGGAACGAATGGTTACTGGTTTAGCCCAGAATGTTCTCAAACACAAGCCGAAAGCCATATAAACCCTCCCGGTCCGCAGTCAGTTAGTGTGTCTCATCTAGCTAGTCTGCTTGGAGACAATCTAGTTGACAGCCGACCAGCGAGTGCCGAGTGGGTCGTCGAGTACATCGAAGAGTCCTTTAGTGTATCGTGGTTAGTGCATCATTGAGAGAGTGTGTTAAGCTCCGGGAGCAAATGAACTGAAGAGTCGGGAGCTGTGCTCTGTGTGTTGTTGAGTGCCTCGCGAGTTCTAGAGTTGAGAGTCTTGAAAGTTCCGAGAACGACCGGGCAGAGTCAGGAGCTGTATTCTGGTGCTTTGCAGTGAAGCTGTCTCCACCGTTATTGCCTGATAGTGTGAGGCTGTGTCGCTGATTGTTCCAGCGAGTGTACAGATCTTCGACGATTGTAAAACGTGACTTTGGAGCTATCCTGATTAATATTGGCTAAATAATTACTTTGCAATTATTGCGCAAGTATTAAGAAACTTATTTCGATTTCAATGAATTTCAGTTCACTTATTAAATATATATTTTATACATATATGTATACACATAAATGTGATATTTCATACTATATTATATACATACATTAGAATACTAGTTAGGGCTAGACTGAAAAACCTCCAAATCACAACAAAATTATTTAGCAAGTTGCCAAAAATACTTGGAGACATTCACTGAATCTGTGGACAGCCTTCATCAAACAGAAGAGTAGACAAATAATGGCATTTTTCTGATTCCAACACCACAATAATTTCAGTTAAGCAAATTTTCTTTAGTGTGTGTGTGTGTATGTATAGACAAAAATAAGAAATTTAGAACCAAATACAGAAAGAAACAAAAGAAATGAAATTCAAAACAAGCAAAATTTAAAATTCCTTATAAATATGTAAAAAATCAACCAACAGTCACTAAACCACAGAAATGGGAAATACAAAAATTACAAAAAATATGTAGGAAGAGGAATGTGATAAAAATCTGATTCGGTGCTATCAAAAGGAGGTAGATTGGATTCAACTGATCTTCTTTCTGAAACTGTAATATACAGTACAAAGTCCGTAATCCAGACTCGTCGGGATTCAGCGATTCCGAATTAAGGGTTTTTCCGGATTATAGATCATCACTTTAAATCTGGTAAGATGGCATGCAGAATTTATACAATTAAAAATATGAAACAGTAATTTATGAAATAAAGAGCAATTATGATCTAAAGGGTATCAAAATTTGCAAAAAAAAAAAAAGCTCAATATTTATTTGTTTACTTTATTAAACATTTCTTTTAATGTAAGTTGTTTAAGTTGCTCAATTTTTTGTGCTAAACAAGCATGCGTAAACATTAAACGCACATGCATAACATTAAACGTGCATGCATAAATGCACTACGCACATGCGTAAAGCATACAAAAAAAAAAAAGTTTATGGCTTTGAGGTCCAGATTATAGATCATTCCAGATAATGGACGTCTGGATTACAGACTTTGTACTGTATATATATATATATATATATATATATATTTGAAGGGTACTTATGTATTATCGCATCAACAGGACAAGTAGTGTAATTTAATGCCAATTATATATGACTTTGTCCTTTAGAATTTGGCAGTAACAATTGGTGATTGGTGAAAGTTGCCAAAATTTCCGCCAGTGGGCGAAAGGTAATAATCAAGTGCCATATAAAGTTTTAAAATTCACAATTCAAAATTAGTCAAACTCATGAAAACTAATTAATTAATTAATTATGCAAAGTATGTGAGAACTCTAGTTCAAGAAAAGTGCATTTGTATTACATGTTCAAAATAAAGGGTGTTAAAATGACTGTTTCAGAATTCACGGAATTATTATTTCAAATTCTTAGGGAGTTTTAGAGATTTGTGACTGATCTACAAACATAAATACCAATCTGAAGACATACAAAATATGATGCTCATTTAGCTATGTGCTAGTTATTTACATTCCAATTTTATAAAAAATGGGTTGGAAATCTTAATATATATATTCAGATCATTAATTTTTATAAAACCGTTAGTGTAAATTCAGATTGCAAAATTTTTGCCAAACTATAAACCGTGAAACGTCTGCAACATTTCATGATTCATTCTATGAATATTATCCTTTTCTCTTTTAGTAAAATTATTGCTCTGTTGATAATAGAGGAGGTGGACTGGCTTACAACATTAAGAAATGAACTCAAGATAAAGTTAACACTTTTGATGAGAGCATTTGTAATCACTCACTGAAAAATTCATAACTTAAAACCAATATTAATACAACTTACATTTTAATTTTATGTAAATTTTTAAATTCAAAATCTTAAGCCATAAAACATATATTCACTGAAAATGAAAATATCAATAAAAAGAACTGAATAAAAAGATCAAAAGGTAATGCATAGCTGTCAACCTTGAAATATGAAAAACCAGCATGTTATCGGCAAGATGAAAAAGTTTCCGTCATAAAGACTGGTATTTAAACAGCATTTATTAATTGAGTTTGAGTAATTACTTATTTTAGTCTGCATTTTCACAAACTTACATTCATTAAGATGATATTTGCATTATTAAAGAAAATAAGAAAGCAAAATATCTTAAATTATAAGCTAATATATGCCAAGTAGTAAAACTTCTGATGACCGGATTTATCCGGTCATTTTAATGCTTACAGTCTCTAGAAGTCTTACTACAGACCTGGTTATTGATCCCCAAAACCGGGAGATTATGTAAGTTTTTCACACTGCATGACAGCATCATTTCAGAATTCAAAATTAATTTTAATTAATTTTATAATGCATGATTAAATTTATTTGACTCTTCAAGGAGCATAAAATATATTAAAGTAAACATATTCTAAATTTTATGTTCTTTGGTTAACTTCCTTTTGTGATTTCCTTTTTATGCTGAGAAAATACTAAATACAGAAGGAAACCTTTAATTTATCAAAGTACTTTTAAACATGATAAAAATAAAATTAGCAATTAATGTACATACTATATAAACTTAATAATAATGTGTAGGTAAACTTATAATGTAAAATATAAGTACAAATATTTACCGAATACATATTTGGTTAAATTTTTTGCAAAGTTTTATGTTTACAGCAGATTAAGACAATTCAGATCAAATAAAATTTGATAATAAAAGTACGCTGAAGAACATTAGGAGTAAATGAGTGTAGGTGAAGTACAGAATCATCCATTTATTTGGCACATTATGTTTGGTGTTTTTTACAAGAGTAAGAAGAATTGGATTTTTATCAATTTCCTTTGACTTTTTAAGTGAAAATACATTGATGTGTACATGGACAAGGTCAAGGGAGTGAGCGATGCCGAATTTGTGCAATTCTCTGATTTTTTTTTTTTTTTAAGTGAAAATAGGTCGATGTATACATGGATACCATGTTTGTGCAATTCTTAAAATGCGCCAAGCAGTGGGTGATTCTGCACTTTCCCCATATTCACAATAAAATTTTATTGCTGGAAAACACTATCATTAGCAAAGACTAAAAAAAAAAACCCAGGAAAATTCATGATCTACCAGGAGATATGTCAAAAAATGGGGAAAGTCGGCAGCTAAGAAAATGGTAATTTTTCACAAACTTTTAACAACCTAGCCATTTCTTATATAAGTAGACTACTTGAAACAATGAGCAGATAACTTGAAACAAAAAATAAGCCTTAAAAACATAACGGTACTTTTTTCAACATGTGAAACATATCCAAAAACATGAAAAATACTGTTGTTCCTCATACTGGATTACTTAATTATATTGAATGACCCTTCAGTTCTACATTTACTTTGAAATGTGAGTTAACAGAAGTGGAAACACATTCCTTTTACATTAATACAATAGCAATAAATAAAAATAAATTTCGAAAATTAGAACAAAAATAAATAAATAAATAAATAAAACATGAGAAACCTGAAAATCTTTAATTAAATTCATTAATAATGTTATCATATGCAATGAAAATCCTGTCAGCTATCAAAAGGCGGATTTTAATGAAATTCACTGATAGCTAAACTTTCATTGAAATCTTATAGTTAAACTTTAATAGTGGATATAGATACTTAAATACATCACAGCCTTTTTCTTTCAGCCGCTATTCCTAAACAAGTCAATTTACGTTAAACTTTGGTAATTGGGGTATAGACCCCTTTTTCTTTCAACTGCTACTCCTAAACAAAACACATATATGGGAGAGGGGTGGCAAAAATTAAATTTTAGACTGGCACTAGTTTAATAGATAAAGCTTTTATTAATTTTGAAGGCGACCTACCAAGGGCTGAGAGGATAAAAGCGATGAACACCAGGAATTCAACACCACGAAAAGGCTTGTTGCATGCTAGTTTTTGAGTTCCTATATATTGTGAATAACAGCCCTTCCCTTTAGTAAATCCTTCCCGAAAGCATTCTGTTCTGTGGTAGACACTTGTCGCGTTCTTTAGAATAATCAATAAGAAAACGAATTCGAGGGAATCAGTTCTCCCAACTCCCAAGAAATCGAAAAAGTTTTCTAATTAACAAACAGCTAATTACTGATGAATTTTTGATAAATTTTTGTTACGAACTCATCTTGCATTTCTTTGATGAAATCAAGGAAATTAATAACATTTACTCGAGCAAATTTCTTCAGCACTATTTTAATACATTCGATAAAATAATAATAAATTTATGTTTGTTTACAATTGATAATAATTAATTCCATAGCTTGACATTCTACAAAGAAATATATTTGCGTGGCTTACCTCTAACACAAAATAATAGTGAAATGTATTATGATCATATGGATTAAGAAGAAAATTTACGAAGTAAGGTAATATTTATGAATCTTTGCAATAATGATTTGATGCATAAAAATATACATGTGTTTTACAAATTATTGGTTAATTGTATTTCAAATGAAATGAAGTGGTAAATTAAATATGGATCTCCGTGAGAAAGCGATGTTGTTTAACTTTTGAAAACACATATATTATATTAGAAAAAAATATTATTATTACTGTTCTTCGACAGGTATATAATATTCATATTTTAGTTGAGATTGGTTAGATTTTCTACAGTATATTGGTTATTTTATTTACTTTAATTTTATGCCTTACTTTGAATATGCAGACTGATTTACTCTTTATGGCAGGTGTACAACATGAATTGGATCCGTTCATCAGTCATCAAAAGCATTATTGTTCCAAATTCTTTCACGCAAGTTAGGCATATACGTGAAACTCCATGGAAAAGGCATTATCTAAGGAGATTTGGATATAATGATCCATTCTTTAAGAGACCAGGTCAGTCATCATTTAATATACCGTTATTTTGTTTTGTGAAATAAAAAGAGATTTTAAGTTCACAAACGAGAAAGTATTGTTTTTGCAAAAAATATTTTTAAAAAAAAACTGTTTAATATAAAGTAGCATTTTCTATGATTTTCACTTCTAAAAGAGCAAAGTAAGGTAAGAAAATTCTTCAATATTAATAAAAGTTTCATAACAGCACCAAAACGTATTGGAAATCTATCAAATCTATGGAAGCAAATGATATTTTAGTGGAAGCAAGATTTAGTAATTATTTTCATTTGTTACCTTTGTCAGGATGCAGTAAAAAATCAGTCCTGAAACTCAGCAGATGCATTAGATATTTTAAATATTACAGATAATTCAATTTTAATTTATTTCTTCAATGTTAACGATCTTATGCTAAATTAACTAGTGGAAAATGGCTGAAGTACTGGCAGCTCACAATTCTAAAATGTCTAAATGTTATACTTCTGGATTATCAGGAAATGGATAAGTGATAGGTACCAGCAATAATTCGACCACTAGTTAATACGGAGTAAGTACAGTAGCACTCTAAAACATTATATTTCTGAAATCTGAGAGGAAATATCTTAGTCATATAAAATATGGCAAATAAGGCGCCAATGACTTGCCAATAAATGTCTATCTTCCTGTTGCTGTCATGCCTTATTTGGCATGTTTTATAAGACTAAGATATTTCGGTAAAAGTATAGTTTAGGGTACCCCTTGGCGATTTTTGGCGGTACAGGGATACCGATTTTGTGCAATTCTTTAACTCGTTATTTTGGCTTGCGAAGCGGTACAAAGCCAAAATAACAAGACAAATAATTGCACAAACTCGGTATCCATGTACACGTCGACCTATTTTCACTTAAAAAAAATCCCTGAATTGTACAAAAAGGGCATTGCGCACTCCTTTGACTTTATCTGTGTACACTTCAACCTATTTTCATTTTAAAAAAAATCCTCAAATTGCACAAAAATAACATTGCGCACTCCTTTGAATTTATCCATGTACACATTGACCTATTTTCACTTAAAAAAAATCCTCGAATTGCACAAAAATGGCATTGGACACTCTTTAACTTTATCCATGTATACCACGTCGACCTATTTTCACTTAAACAAAATCCCAGAATTGCACAAACTTGCATTGCGCACTCCCGTTACTTTGTCCATGTACACATCATATTTTCACTTAAAAAGTCAAAGGAACACCAAATTCTACAATATACGCAAACAAAAAATACATAATTTCAATCAAATACATTTTAAATCAAACAATAAAATAACATAAAAAAGGAAAATCATGTGTTACATTTAAGCACTACCAAAAGCAAATATTCACTTACCATGATTTTCGAGTTCACTTCTTACACCCAGAGCCATGTAAAAATCAAAGTATCAATCATACTCAAATGACTTTTTTCAAGCCAGGTACTCTTTCTGATCGAACGCTTCGCATAGTGACCATATGAACCTTTCTTCCTACAGACTCATTCAAATCCATCTAAACGGTTTTTACGTTCGACTAGACGCATATCCTTCCTACATACAGGACACTTATAATGGCTACCAAGTAAACCTTCATTTACACACCAGTCAATTAAAGCTCTTTTCCCCTTTCGCTCCAAATCGTACAGAAACTTCGAATTAATCTTACTACATTCGTTTATTCTACCATCTAAAGAATCAAACCAACACTTACAAAACGTCCCATGATTCAAAATTTTCCAGAATCATGCACCCGATTGCATCACAGTAGGGTTTCCATAACATTCAATTACTCAGGCTACCATGAATGAAACAACAACTTGGCGATAAATCAAACAACAACTGTGTGTGTGTGTGTAAATTATTATTATTACTTTCTTTTACTATCATTTTTTTTCCTGTTTAATTTTGTATTTGAGAATAAATTTATCGAAAAAGCTGGAAATATTGTATTGCTATTTGCTTCAAATGCCGATTTTCTTTCCAAACAAACTTCATGAATTAATTTCACTAAAACATCAAATCAATATCAAGAACCTGCTGTTTTTTTAAAGGGTAAAAAAAATGTTTTAAAGGTTACTTTAAAAAAAAAAAAAAAGAAAAAGTTATTTTCACTTATTTAAGAATAGTCGCAATAGTCAGTTCAATGGTATAAGCTTTGTATAAGTAATAAAAGATTAATCTTTTGATAAAATGCTCTTATGAAGTCCAAGAAGGAAAAAATGTAATGAAATATCCTTAAAACAACCTAAGTCAACAGTTTTGTCTCCTGTTGAAGTTCTGTTCTGTTTTTTAATTATGTTCTTCATGAAAGGAATTTACTTTTAATGAAACTGAATAGCACACATAATTTATAACATGGACTATAATTTAATGAATAGTACAGTCAAAAGTCGTTAATTCGGACACCCATTATCCGGAATGATCTATAATCCGGACTTCAAAGGTACAAACTTTCTGACGCATGCGCGTAAGACCTTTATGGCTGCGAATATGCGTGTGCGCTTGCGCAAAATACGTTTACGCATGCGCGTTTAATGTATAACGGATGGTATAAGCTAAGCTAAAATTATCATAAATATTCATAATTCATATTCAAAACATATTCAGTTAATGTTGCAGATTGTGTTGTTCCTTAATCTTCAAATTAGATCCGGCTTATTATTTTTTGCAGACTGTTAGAGCAATTTTATAAAAGTAAGCTTGAACTTTCGATTATGTCAGATAGAATTTCTGATATATATTTACTAATATGTAAAGGATGTACAAAGCGAAAGTATATTTCGAAAAGTGCATTAAACAAAAGTGGAATTGCTGCAAAAAATGACCTAACTGTTCTGAAATGTGTTTATCAATTTCACGCTGCTCTGCGGGGGGAGGGAAGGGCATCGCGGCCACAATGAATTGGAAGTTGATCTTATCTTCAGGGCAGATGCAGATTTTTTATTTTATTCGGCTTATAATTTCTTTCTAAATTTAGTATTTCATCTCGATGTACTCTGTCTTTGATATGATTTAAATCAAATTCCATGTTGTTATAATTCGCTTCCGATAGTGAAGAAAGTGACACAGAGGTTATTGAAAACGAATAAATTTCGATTGACAAATTAGCCGGTATTCTCGACACAGCAATTATAGCACTTGAACAGCGGAACTTTGTAACTGAACGAGAAATTATGTCTGTTTATAGAATTAAAGAAAAAGTATTTTCACATAAAACAAAACAATTTACATTGAAAGAAATGTTTAATAAAGTAAACAAATAAATATTAAGCTTTTTTTTTTTGGTAAATTTTGATACCTTTTAGATCATAATTGTTCTTTATTTCATAAATTATGGTTTAATATTTTTAATTTTATAATTTCTGCATGCCATCTTACCAGATTTAATCTGATGATCTATAATCCGGAATCGCCGAAGTCCCGACGCATCCGGATTAACGACTTTTGACTGGTATTTGTTATTATTATCCACTCTTTATTGCTATCATTTGAATGGAATTTTGATCATTAAATTCATGCTATTTCTCTGGTAGAAATTCAGAAATATTCCATACTGCTTTGCACAGAAATATATGTGCCAACCAAGTGTTGGTCTTTCAAAAAAATATCTCTAGACCATTATGTTCTTTTTCTTTTTTTACCTTCTTCCGTTGTTTCTTGGCTCATAAGAAGGGCAGATAAAAAAGCATTCTGTTGAACCAGTAAAACTTTATGGTGAGCTGAAAAAGCCATGACACAAAATAACGAAAACAAGCAGAGCAAGCGCGAGAAATCAATTGAGCTAGAAAACAGCGCGCAAAAGGTGTAGACACTGTTGGAAAATATAACTTATTGTAAACCTTTTACTGCATCATCTCTCCTTCTTGAAATGTTTATTTAGTTTAATTCTTATTTTAGTGTAATGTAGTAGTTACTTCTACTTCTTTTCCTTACTGCCACTGTTTGCGTTGAGAACGGACTGTTTCAACCTAATTGAGATGCAAAAACAAAACGTGAGGTTACATCATCTGGAAAGCCGATTCGTGCTGATAGCTGATTGGTTGCCATGAGATGACGTCATGCCTACCTACTTCTGCTATAAGTATCTCACGTCGCTCTGGCTCAACCCTTCTAGTTCCTGCTTTCCTGGCACTTGGGTGTGCAGTTTCCAGCCCCTTCAGAAGGATGCATGCAGTCCGGTGAATAAAGTTCCTTGGTTCCTGTTCACAAGATGACTGTTCCTGAACAAAGTTCCTTGATTCCTGTATACAAGATGGTTGTTCCAGAATGAGTTCCTTGGTTCATATCCACAAGATGATTGTTCCAGAATGAGTTCCTTGGTTCCAGAGGATACCATGTGAGTGACTGCCATGGGCGGCATCCATGTTCTTCAATAAAGGTGGCATTTAAAATATGTGAGTGGCGATTCCTCGTGTTCAACTCATGCAAACAGAGTTAGGCCAGTTTTGAGTGCTTTCAAGAACTTGATTTCAGGTGTTTTCTTAGCCATTGATCATGGACTTTCTGAATGTGTAGCCAACTTCATTTTTAGGCCGCATAATTACAGTTTAGGACATTTTTGTTTGTATTGAATGCCAGTGTTTTTTGGAGACCAGGTAAAATTATTATTTGATGAATGTTGATTATATTATATTTTTCCTAAGACTCTGATATTGTTTAAATTTATTTTCTGTGTTTTTATTCTTTATTATATTGTTAATAAATTGGTTAAGTTCAAAACTTTTTATTGTCTTCAATGTCTGCACAACATATTATCTCAGGGAGCTTTTATTGCTACTATTGCTAAATGTTTAATTTTTTTTAAACTTTAAACTTTGCTTTAGCATCAGACACATCCACGCATGCCCAAATGTAGCTTCTCTCATTGGCCGCAGCTTAGACCCCCGTCTCGCAGGTGTGAACGGATGTCCCGTATTTTATGCCCTTATGACTATCCCTCTATGCGCTTTATGCCCCCGTCTGAACGAAGCTTAATGCAATTAAACGTAATTAGTACATAAAAAAATTATAATTTCAATAAACTATACTTTAAATTAAAAAAAAGGAAATAACATAAAAATGGAAATACACGTTATCTAATCTGTGCAGTACAAAAAGGTAATACAGTCAAAAGTCGTTAATTCGGACACCCGTAATCCGGAATGATCTATAATCCGGACTTCAAAGCTACAAACTTTCTGCGCATGCGTGAACACGACGCATGTGCAGAAAGTTTGTTTACAAGTGCGTGTAAGACCTTTACGGCTGCGAATATGTGCGCATGCGCATTTAATGTGTAACGGACGGTATAAGCTAAGCTAAAATTATCTAATTCAGTTAATGTTGCAGATTGCGTTGTTCCTTAATCTTCGAATTGGATCCGGCTTATTATTTTTTGCAGACTGTTAGAGCAATTTCATAAAAGTAAGCTTGAACTTTCGATTATGACAAATAGAATTTCCGATATATATTTACTAATATGTAAAGAATCTACGAAGCGAAAGTATGTTTCGAAGTCCATTAAACAAAAAGTGGAATTGCTTCAAAAAATCGATAAAGGCATATCCTTTGTTTATCTAACCATTCCGAAATCTGTTTATCAATTTCACTCTGCTCTGCTCAGGGGGGACGCCGCGGCTCGCGCAATGAATTGCAAGTTGATCTGTCAGCACTATCCTTATCTTCAGGGCAGATGTTTTTATTTTATTTGGCTTATAATTCCTTACTCAATATAAATTTCATCTCGATGTACTCCGTCTTTGATATGATTTAAATCAAATTCCTCATCATTATAATTCGCTTCCGATAGCGAAGAAAGTGACACAGAGGTTATTGGAAACGAAAACATTTCGATTGGCAAATTAGTCGGTATTCTCAACACAGCAATTATAGGACTTGAACAGCAGAACTTTGTAACTAAACAAGAAATTATGTCTGTTTAATAGAATTAAAGTATTATCACATGAAACGAAGCAACTTACATTGAAAGAAATGTATAATAAAGTAAACAAATAAATATTAAGCTTTTTCTTTATGTAAATTTTGATACCCTTTACATCATAATTGTTCTTTATTTCATAAATTTCGGTTTCATATTTTTAATTTTGTAATTTCTGCATGCCATCTCACCAGATTTAAACTGATGATCTATAATCCGGAATCGCCGAAGTCCTGACAAGTCCGGATTAACGACTTTTGACTGTACCAACTTATCTTATTTAGAAATTTTTGTGTCTTTAGTGTGTGGCATACAGAATTCCTTAACAGCAACCAAAAACTGTTTAAAATTATCTGAACTAGAATCTGTATACTACTATTGCCACATAAATTAACAAAAGTAAGACTCAATATCCGGACTATCAGTGGTATTTCTTTCGAAAAGTCCCTTTTTATTACGTCCCACATACCTTTAATTGTTTTGATATGAGCTGCGGTTTCAGATCCTTAAATGTCACTGCATGATTTACTGAGAGGTGAACAAAGCCACTATGAGAAAAGCAATCGTACGACTGCTAACAATCGGATATGATCGCTGTTCCACATGAGATATTCTGTTCAACAAAGTTTCTTTTCTTCTGTCCTCAACCACTTCAAAAAAACATCTTCCGCTCTTGTTCTGTGCCACCAAACACCTAGTTGACCACCAGCAGCCATTTTACAGTGTAAAGCACAAAATCAGCAACGTACTTCCTAACCAACATCCAGCGCGGAAATAAGCCCTGAGAAATGCTCTCCCAACAATCAAAATCACTGCCATGATGTCATGATAGCATTTCAACCAATCATGTCATGGTTGGGTTTCCAAAACATGCACCGTAAAACATTCAGATTGCCATAAATGAAACAACTTCGCAATGATCCAAGGGGTACCCTAAAATATAGACTATCCAAATAATCTACTGCTTGCTGTTCTGTGGAAGACAGGTTCCAGATTTTAATAATTTGTTTCAAAATGCAAGGGGAAAAATATTGCAGTAAAAGTTAATTTATGTGCTTGCTTATAAAAATAAAACACGACTTATCGAGAATTGATTGGAGTTATATGAAACGAAAATGCAGATGTGATGACTGTTCTATGGCTCGCTTATATATAATTGGTGTTAAATTGTGCTCCTTGGCTGTAGTTTTACAGTCTGTGGGATAATGCTTAAGTACCAGAGAAATTTTAGTAAATGGTCTTAATTAATATTGTTAATTATGAAGATAGTTAATTTAAGTAGTTCTGTGCTAAAGTCATGGTTATGTGTTCTAATTAATACTCAGAAAATACTGATTATCCAAAATTGGTCCTGTAAAATAGCAAGAATTGCAATGGTATTTAAAAAAAATATGCTGTTGAGGGATTTTAACTGAAAATTTCGTAATATTAACGATGAAATTTATATGAACTCTCATTTTTCTGTTTCCTTCTTTGGCAGTAGACCAATACTGTTTAAGTTGTATAAACTTTGTTCACTCATCTATATTATCTAAAACTCACCAGTTATTCCAATATTCTATAGCTGCTGTTGTTATTTTGTCATGATCTGTATTTTCTTTGTACTGCTATGATTATTCATGAATAACTTACTTTATCAAAAATGCTTTTGAGAAATATTCCTTCTCGTTCCACATTTTCCTGCACTTATAGTTTTAGACTTTAGAAAACGAGACATAATTTAAAGGAGACTCAATGCTGTTACCATATTATCTGTAAAATGTTCCTAATTCACAGTTGCAGGAATCATTTCTATCAATTACTTTTTAACTAATGTTTCAATAAATTTTTCAGTACTATTAGCACAACCACCTTGGCACAGTTTAGTAATTTTTTACAGAAGAAAAATTTGATTCAGTGAATTTTTGGATTGCAACTTACAATGGATATGGTTCCTAAAGAACTGTTATGTGCATGATTGCCAGAATTTGGCGACTTCTACTAAGACGGTTGTGATAATACATAAGTACCAATTTTTCTTCTTTTTGGGTATTATATATATTTTGGGGGGGGGGGCCTGATACATGATAATCTGCACATAGATAATCGGAATTTTATTGCATTTTTTATCGTAATGACTTAATGGCACTGTCTTGCTAAATTTATAACCAAAAAAAAAAAAAAAAAAGAGCATTTTATTAAAATTTAAAGACACTCTCAGCTATTATGTTAAAACTCTGGCTACCTAATTTTGCTTTTTTAAAATTTTTTTATATTTTTAATTCTTATTTTAGATACCTTGCCAAGAATTAAAGAGACCGACAAGAAGAGTAAAGTAGCCTTGCATTGGCTAAAAAAGTATAAGCCTATTAATGAGTGGTCTGAGAAGCGGAAGTATTTTGGACAGAATGACTATATTGGTATGGTGCATATTTCAAAGCTTATATATTCTGTAAATAGTTTGTCCTTTTGTAGATATGTTTTTCTGCTATTATACAAGGGGTAAGCTTGTAAATCTACATGAACATGTTCTTCGACTAGTTACCATAATTTCAGGTAGATAAGCTGCAACATCATTTTAAAAAAAAATTTTTAATTTGATCGGATAAGCCGCACCACCATATACGCCACAAGGAAGTATTTTGAAACGTGGCACTTATTCATTTATTCAGTAGTTCCTTTCCATAGGGATGTAAGTATCATTTGTAACATTTACAATATAAGTATGAAAGTAATATGTTAAGAAATAAAAATAAACATCTTACCTTGAATTTGCCAAAAATGAACTCTGCTGATTTCCAGTAGATGTTATTTTTACAGGTTGTATAAATTTTGCTTATCACTATAAATTGCCATATTATGAAAAATGAAATACATAAGTGAAACAATCAAATGGAATTTTATAATTAAAATAAACTGCATTTATTTATACAAAAACTGTCAAACGTCATCATCGTCATTTTATTTTTCAGTGATTTCCAATTAAATGAAGGCTGATATAATTGTATCAGCTCGGACCGATTGCAATGCTTTATGGACCCACAAGGCAGCCTCCTCATACAAGGCTTTTTCTTATCTGTCCAGAATATGTGTCCACTTCACATCCACTTCTTCCATTGCTTTCATAATTCGTGCTTGAAAATTTTGATAAAGATGCATTGGCTGTAAAATTTTTGTAAGCCAACTTGGTATCATTGAAACATTGCTGCTAAGTGTTTTTGCTTCAAATTTTACAGTATCCACTAAATGGGTTCGCATTGAATCCAGAATGCTGAGTCCATGAAGTTGCAAAACAGCACCTTTCCTTTTCTGATAAATTTCTTGCAGGCAAAACATCATTTCTTTCCACATCCATCCTTTTTCATTGGCGCAAATAATATCCCTTTGGAGAAGTTTTCTTTTGGAACTGTTTCTCTTTTAGAAATTTATGAAAGGGCTTAACTTTGCTCCATTGGCAATACATCCGTAAACACAAGTAAAAGATGTTTTTTTCATTTCATGAGTTGCTAACACAGAAATAGTTTTTTTACATGTTGAATGAACAGTTCTGCTTGGAGGACAATCAGAATTAACAGGGAATTCATCCATATTAGTATTTTTCCTCTGTTCAAATTTTGCTCATTAATTTTCTTAAATATGTACTCGAAAAAAAGAGATCCATGGGAAGCTTCTGTCCAACTGTTTTTTTAGTCCTGATGGTTAATTTCTTTCATTTTGTAAAACTGAAACACCAATTAGGACCACCGACAAAGTTTTTGTTCCCCATTTGTTGAGCACTTACAAGGTGAATTCTGATTATTAACACTGATAATCCCTTTTCCGTGCTGTGCTGTCTATTTCTCTAAATTTTCTTCCAAAACAGGCCAGACTAAGATGTGAGGTCTGACAAGATTTTTTTATTCTTAGGCATTTTCTTTAATTCTTCTTATTTGGATGTCTCTTGTTTACTTGAAATTCTCTAGCAACTCAATTTCTATCACTTTCTTCACTGCTGAATGCTTAAAAGCAGCTGTATAGTGTTTTCTTTAAGTTGTACGGTCAAAAGTCGTTAATTCGGACACCCGTAATCAGAAATCAAAGACCGGACCTCAAAGCTAAAAACTTTCTGCGCATGCGTTGCTTTGACGCATGCACGTAAGACCTTCACGGCTGCGATTATGCGTGTGCGCATGCGCAAAATACGTTTACAAATGCGCGTTTAATGTATAACGGACGGTATAAGCTAAGCTAAAATTATCTAATTCAGTTAATGTTGCAGATTGTGTTGTTCCTTAATCTTCGATTTGGATCCTGCTTATTATTTTTTGCAGACTGTTAGAGCAATTTTATAAAAATAAGCTTGAACTTTCGATTATGTCAAATAGAATTTCTGATATATGTTTACTAATATGTAAAGAATCTACGAAGCGAAAGTATGTTTCGAAGTCCATTAAACAAAAAGTGGAATTGCTTCAAAAAATCGATAAAGGCATATCCTTTGTTTATCTAACCATTCCGAAATCTGTTTATCAATTTCACTCTGCTCTGCTCAGGGGGGACGCCGCGGCTCGCGCAATGAATTGCAAGTTGATCTGTCAGCACTATCCTTATCTTCAGGGCAGATGTTTTTATTTTATTTGGCTTATAATTCCTTACTCAATATAAATTTCATCTCGATGTACTCCGTCTTTGATATGATTTAAATCAAATTCCTCATCATTATAATTCGCTTCCGATAGCGAAGAAAGTGACACAGAGGTTATTGGAAACGAAAAAATTTTGATTCACAAATTAGTCAGCATTCTCGACACAGCAATTATAGGACTTGAACAGCAGAACTTTGTAACTGAACAAGAAATTATGTCTGTTTATAGAATTAAAGAGAAAGTATTATCACATAACAAAGGAAGCAACTTAAACAACTTACATTGAAAGAAATGTTTAATAAAGTAAACAAATAAATATTAAGCTTTTTTTTTTTTTTTTTTTTTTTTTGTAAATTTTGATACCCTTTAGATCATAATTTTTCTTTATTTCATAAATTACGGTTTCATGCTTTTAATTTTATAATTTCTGCATGCCATCTTACCAGATTCAAAATGATGATCTATAATCCGGAAAAATCGATAATCCGGAATCGCCGAAGTCCCGACGTGTCCGAATTAACAACTTTTGACTGTAATAATATATATATTTTTTAATTCAACTAGCATGAACAATAAAATAGGCACTGCAACAAATAAGCAATAAGCAAGCTGCAAAGCATCAAGAGACATATAAGAAGTTGACAAAGTAAATGTTCCTGTGGCCCATTGGAAAAAAAAAAAATTGGTCAACATACGTTATGGCGGCTTTACAGCAAGTGCCACCTAATTTCGTCACAAAGTTTAACACAAATTCGAATTTGCTGCATTACCTTAGTGCAACCTGAACTCTTGTATCAGGCTACAATGTCGCAGCGAATTTTACATTGACTGTTTCGCATGTTCATAACTTACAATATAAACTAGAAGTTTTAAAGATAGAAGAACAGTATAATTTCTTCAGGTGTGCTGCCTGTGCAAATACACCTCAGACCTAAATTTTCAACTTTTAAACACGTATATAATCTGCGGCTTATCTGTCCGAAATTATGGTGCATCATTTCTAGTCGCAGCTTCTGTCTTTCCCACCAAAAATAGATTCTTGTAGCAGAAAAATTCTTGGCATTCTCACGTAATTGTGCTACAGTAGTTTGAGAAATATCCTGATTAATTTTATTTGATGTCCTTGCTTTTTAACTCTTTGGATATTAATCATATTAAATACATATGGGATGTCATAAACACCTGCTCAGAGCTCAATTTAATTTTTAAAATTGTGATTCCCCAATGAAAAATACTTATGAGTGCTGCATAATTTTAGTTTTAGTTGCATATGGCCAAGAATGTTGTGGTAGCTCAAAAGAAAGTTTTTAATGTATTTTACCAAAATTATGCAATTATACATATCCTATTTTATACTTTGATCCAAAGAATGGGATAAAGCATTTTCATGTGAAGCATGTTCTATGAGGCAGTAAAATGTGGTGCTGTTGAATAGTATTGCGCAAATTTCAGTTTGCCCCCAAATTCAGATATAGTAATGCATTCTGATGGCATTTTAAATCTGATGAAGTTTGAAATATTAGAGAAAAAATAACTAGAAACTATCTTTTTCATAGATCGTATATGCTTATCGGTCAACTAGGCTCTTTTTCTTATTAATTTTCATCGGTTAAAAAAAAAATCTTTTTCATATACAGATGTTCTCTCAGACAAAGTTATCATTCTTATTGCAAAATTTCATAACTGAGGGCATGAAAAATAGAAATCTTATTAATCAAATTATTGGATATTATTTGCATCACAGTGTAAATTAATTTACTTCATTTATAGATTTCCTGGTATATAATAATGCATCAGAAAACTATAATGAAGTGAATGTATGTTTTTAATGCTAATAATAATGATGTAAAGTCAGATCATTAAAATCCTTTAAATAATTTTTGTAATGGTTTTCATCCTGAAGCAATAGAACAATATTTAAGATATATGAAATGCATAATTTTTTCCCAGTTATGTTTCCCATAATTTCAATTTAATTTTAAAAACTAATACAAGCAAGCATGTCTGTGATAAGTTTTTTCTTTCCATGCAGCTCATTATTGAAAATCTGAGTGGCTACTTGCATTAACAAGAAATGCTGAATCATTTATCATTTCATCTGCGCTTTGTCTTTGTGTCGTAAAATATTTTATTTCTTTTGTTATATTTTAAAAAAATGAATACCACTCCTTTAATAACCACCCTATTTCATTATAATAAATAATTTCTTCGTATTCTTTTTCAATTTCTTCAAGTAATGTAGCAATTTCTCAGTGACTCAAGGTTTGCCCATGAATAAAGTTTATTTTAGTTTATTGTTTCCATAATATCATCCATCTGCAAATTTTTAAAACAAAGTGCTTCTGGATGAGTAATGGAATGTACAAAAATTATTCTGAACTTAAATTCTTAATTTTACTGCAACCCTGCTTTTTTAACTTTTTTGGACCATTTTGAAAATTAATGCGGAGTTTTAAACATGATTATCTTAAGAATGGTTTACATGTTTACAAAATTCGATATTTCTGTATAATTTCAGGTATAGACTCAATCTGGGGGGAAACTGGCATATCATTTAAGAAGAGTTTGATTTTGTTTCAAAATAAATATATCATAGTAGTGCTATATGTAAGTCTAATACAGTATTAAGTCTGAGATATGTACTTGTCAGGACTTCAGCAATGCCGGATTTAGAATTTTTCTAGATATTAGATCATCAGTTTAAATCTCGTTAAATTACATGTAGAAATTATAAAAATAAGAACATGAAATAGTGGTTTATGAAATAATGAAGTATTTATGACCTTAAGGTAATCAAAATTTACAAAAATGCTCAATATTTATTTGTTTGCTGTATTAAACATTTCTTCCAATGTAAGTTGTTTAAATTGTTTCTTTTTTAGTCCAAAGGGGCTTTGTCCCTGAAGGACTATTGTTTTCATTTAGCGATTTTGCATTCGTTTATTATAAATGTCCATCTTACTTTTCAAACTGTTGCCACCAAAAGTCCTGCATTATATTTAAAGAAATTAAATAATGAAAAATCTGCATAAATGTGTGTATATTTCTCACATTGTGATAATTGAATATTTAGCTAACAAGGGAACACGTTTTTATCTCCAGTGCGCGAGACCATGTATCAGAAATAATTTCAAAATAATTTCACCCAAATTCTGCATCATGGAGAACCTCAAAGTTATTATATATGTGAAGCTTTAGGCCATAGCTCTCAAAATTTGCACGTGAGTTCAAGCTAAAGTTTTAAGAAACATTCATAGTATTTTCATTTGGAGGAAACAGTGCTAATTTAGAGGCTGGTGTGTAGATTTACTAAATGAAAGTTTTCATTTCAGATTTAATTTCAGGTAATAGTTTTTACCTAGGTATATTTAAGACTTTTAATATTTATTTTAAAAAAACTTTTTCATAAAAAGTATTGTCAAGAAAATAGCTTAAAAAATTATATGTTAAAAATATTTTATGCAAAAAGCAATTTTTTCCTCTTTTTTAACGTATTGCTTTTCACGAATTAACTGACAAATCATAAGTACTGTGTATTATAAAAATTTTCTAAATTTAAGATACTTGATTAGGAACTCATTAAAGACATACTAGTTTATTGCAGTTTAAATTTTTGGTTATGATATACTATTGGTGAAATATTAAAATATATATAGAAAATGTGCTTCATCAAATATTGCAGCACTGCATAAAAATGTATTCAGTGTATCTAGTGCCAGTTTTATATTTTTAATGCCTGTATTATAAATAACATATTCAAACAGAAATAAATGTATGAGAAAATACAGTCAGAGTGAAATAAGTAAAAATCACCATTCATACAAAATTATTGTCGTATATCACTTTTAGCTCAAAGGAGTGTTAGCTCAGAAGGGCTATTAATTTCGTTTTGGCATTTTGCTTCGATCCACTATAAATGGTAAGTAACTTTTGAAATCGTTGCCACCAAATATTATCGCCCTATATTATATTTAAAGAAATTAAATAATGAAGAATATGCATAAGTTTTTCGCATTTCTCGTTTTAAAACAACGGTACCTAGAACCATCAAATTTTGTAAAATGTATGTCTCTACCTGTATATGGGCATCTGGAAGCCCAAATTTTGAATTTGTTTTTTTATCTATTTCATATTTTGTAAAGCATTTATGAGTTTTTGACTAAGAAACTCAGCGATTTCAAAGCTAGCAATTGCAAAACTGTATGTGGGAAAAAAAACACGTTTTTATCTCCAGTGCGCGAGACCATGTATCAGAAATTCTAGTGATGTGCTCTTTTAAATATTTTGCAATATTGCTGTTGGTTTGAATTTTATGGTTTAAGTGCAAATAACATGATATTTAATAAATAAAGCTAACACACAAAATGTTAAAAAATGCCCCTTTGGATGTAATATAAAATGTGAAAGCCTTTAGTTTTTTATATATATATATATATATATATATATTTATATATTATTTTAAATATATATATATTTATATATTTATATATTATTTTATATATATATATATATATATATATATATTTATATATTATTTTAAAAGTATTTTTCACAATTAGTTTTAAATAATGCAGCATTTAAAAAATAAAAATGCAAGTTAAAAAAATGCCAGCAACGGCTCCATTTGATTGGTTTTGGTTTATTTAATATGGAGCATGTGAGGGCTATCTGCTTAACGGGAGGGATTCCTTAGTGAAAAACTTTCTAAGGTAAACTGCCTTATACTTACATTACACATGGGAAAACCTATACAGCCAGCCCATTCACCGGTATTCGAACCCCGGACCAAACTACCAGTGTTTAACGACTTTAGCGCTAGGCCGCCAGTGGACAGCTGCATTTGACCCAAGAACTTCTAATGGGCAGATTAGCTGCTAGACCACCAATATTTTCTCTGGAAGATAAAATTTAAATAAGACCGATGCTACTTTTAAAAATTTAGTCTCAATTTTTCTCATGTTTGATAGTTTCAGATAGCCCTTTCACTCAGTGGCGTAAATAAGGGTATGAAAAGAATGCTGTCGCATAGGGGCCCAAAGGCTTAGGGAGCCCTTGAATGTCCTGCTGAACTACACTTACATATTTAAATTTAAAACATGTATTCTATTCTTTACATATATATACACATTAGAATCTGTCTTTTAAGTTTTTAAGGGATGCATACCTTATGTGATGCACATAGAAGACCCTTGGAAGCATATGAAACAGCTGAATTTATACTGAATGCAACAAAACAAAAAAGCTGTGTGCTTTCATTATGATTCCCCTCTAGAGGACAGCTTTCGAGTTATTACTGATAACCAGGGCTAGGCTTTTGCCAGTGTATTGTGAGAACAAGTTCTGAATTTCTTGAGGCAAGCACATACAGTGATGCAGTGCAAAGTGTAAGAGAGCTATGTAAATTTTTTGAAATTCTTTAAATATTTCAAAGAAAGTTTAAAAAGATGGAGTTTACTTTCTTCAGGCTGACTCCGTAACAGTAACATCACTGTCAAAAATCTAAATCCTACAAGGTGGCATGGACTATTATGATCTTTGGTAGCAATTTAAAATAAGATAATTTTGATATCTTGAAAGCATTAAATTACATTAACTTCAAAGAAAGTGCAAGAAAAAGACATTTCAAATAGGTTAAAAAATAAATCTTTTGAATTTTTAATCTAAACAATTTTTATGGAAAAAGTTTATATCTTTTACTAATGCAATATCTTAAATATTACACAGAAAATCAGTCAACTTGAATGAAGCTCATCAACATCTAAAAAAACATTTCTATTAGTATGTAAAATATGAGAAACAAGTTTGAAGATGTTATGAAAGAAGTTGGGTTTATTGCAAATAAATGGGGACACAGAAACTAAATTTGAAAATGAAAGAAAAATAGAGACAACAAAAATTTATTGATGAGTTAATGAGAATAACAGCTTTGAAAATTCTGAAATATCTTTTAAAGTAACAAGTTTTTATGCTGCTGTCGCTATTTTAAATACTCGGTTAAAATATAGAATGACTGGAATGACAAAAATCGCAATGATGTTTTCCATTTTGAAACCTAAAACTCTGTTATCATTAACAAATATGGAAATTATTAATAATGTTTCAAAAAGACAGAAAACATGTGAAGACTTTACTAATGCACTTGAAGTACCACTACTGTTATTTATAAATACTTTTAGAACAGAAATGCATTAAGGATTTAGCTATATTAGCAGTGGTAAAAATTTTATGGTATGGCAAGCAACTATTCGGAATTGTACAATTTATATTGTATTTATCATTACCTGTAATCACAGTCATGAGTGAGATATAATTTTCAAAACTGAAACTAATAAAAACGTACTTGAGAAACACTGTAACGGAAGATCAGTTGTCAAACCTATCACTATTGAGCATTGAAGCTGATATGGCTGAGAAATTAGACGTCCAGGTATTCATAAATAATTTTGCAGAAATGAACGTCAGGAGGTGCAGTTAAAGACTTTTGTCTTTATAATGAATTTAGGCCACCACTGTTATAATAACACTTAATTATGAAAAAACATTAGAAAAAAAGAACAGTATGGACCAAGAAAAATTAAAAGGAAACGGGAAAAAATTTTACCATGCACATGTTTATAAAAATCATGTATTCAAGTAGTTTAGTGTACCAAAAGATTTTTTTTTAAAGAGAGGGGGGGAAACCTTACCATACATATTTTCTACAAGAATTGAATTTTCAGATAGTTTCCTTTAAGAAATTTATGATAAATATGTTTTATATTTAACAAATGTAACATTTACATTATAAAAATTCTTATTTATTAACTTATATATTATTGCATAAACCATGTTCATCATGCTGAGTACATCACAGGTCACTATATATTAGTGATTTCTTTTTTATACATTTACCTATTATGTTGTCTCTGTCAGTTTATAGCATAACCAGTTAGGTATTTATTAGTTTGCTAAATCAAGTGGAAAAAACTTAAATTGGTGTAGGTTTTTATATAAAATTTCACAATATATTTGTTTGTAAAATTTACTGGATTTTGTTTAAAAATCTTCGCAAATCTAGGCTTTCATCCTTTTTTTAATGCTGTACTTTACATCAACTTGTTTTTGTTTTTATGTAGAGTTATTCATTTGCTATCAGTATGTATCTCAGTGAAAGGAGAGAAAAATCTCACTCACACACACACACACACACACACCAAAAAAAAAAAAAAAAAAAAAAAAAACTTAAATAAGTCAAATGTTACGCTGAGACTAAAGTAAATTTGCATTCCGCAATTGGTCAAGGAAAAATATTTTCTTTTTTATTCTTCGTGTTACATACCTTGCACTTGATTCCCTAAGAACCTGCTTTTATTACGCCGAATCTGATAAAAATCATCATCAAAACACCAGCTCCTGGAATGCGCTTTTTTCCTTTTTTTTTAAGCACAGCAAATTTATTTAAGGGGCAGGAAAATTTTTTGCGTAAGGGCCCAAGAGTTCTAGTTATGCCACTGCTTTCACTTTGAGATTGTTCATGATTAAACAAAATTAGTGAAGCAAAAGTTTTGTGTTAATCATCCAATTATAACTTTTTTTTTAAGGCAATTACTGATGGTTATGAAGTGCAACAGATTGTTTTCCATTATCCTGACATAATGGTTAAAACATAAAAAACAATCCCTGGCTTTTACAAAAATAAAAAGAAAAGGAAAAAATTATTCTGTTCTAATTTTGGCCTTAATCGAAAGAAATTTAAAAAAAGAAAAGTAGCTTGATGTTTTAGTCTATATTCTTTACATCTGCTGAAATATTATTGCCTCGTATAAGTCCTTATAATTTGACCTTAGTATTAAAATTAATAATCTGTGTACTTTCCTTATATTTTTACTATTTTAATTTTTATTTTACAGATATCTTGGGCGATGGGAGCATTCATCCTGTCAAGTTGTTAACAAACATACCTCCATGGTTACGAGGTTTCCAAGGAAATGAATTTCAAATGCTTTTAGAAAAACAAAGAGCTTACTATTTTTGGAGGTGGACACGACCTAAAAAGTGGAAAAACATGAACAAAAGAATAATGTTCTTGTATAGATATTTAAATAGAAAAACAAAAACTTAGCTCTTGGTTGCTTAATATTTGTGTTACCTGTTTCTGAGACTATCGTATAATAATAAATGATACACAAAATAAGTTTTTGATATGTGTTATGTTAAAACAGAATGAAGTATATTGTTTTCGTAGAATGCTTTGTATATCATTTTCATTCATGCTTTCCTACTTTTTTACTCGGTATTTGCTGATGATCATTGTTTAGTTAGATATACGATATGACTCAGATATTTTTATTAGTAGATCACGTAAAAAAGCCGAAATGGAATTAAGAAATTTAAATGGAATTAAGAAATTTAAATAGAGAAAAACTATCTCATATTTGATATGATAATCTTGTTGTTGAATAAGTTGAATATGTGTAATAATTTAACTTTATTTGACCATTAATCCTACCCTTTAAAGTATTATTGCCTTTTTATCTATATTCAGTACACACACACATACATATTAAAGTGATTGATGGAAAATGAATAACTAAAAGAAGAGAGAAAGGTTATACAATTTCATGAATAAAATTTATTTTAACTACTTAGTAGGTAACTTTTAGAGCATGTTATTATTTGAAAAATAATTATTGAATACAATCTGCCCTCAATTATCCATTTTGTGAATTATCCATGTGTGGCAGTGCCCGTGTATGCACACTCAGTGCTGTGCGCGAGAGCGTGTAAAAAGTAAATGCGCAAGTCTAAAAGCGCAAGCGTGCTCTAAAACTGCTGAATTACATCTTTAAGTTTACTTTCAACAATTACCGTATAAAATTCATTCTGCATGTGCATAGTTGAAGGCATAATTTTGGTTGATCTGCAAGATTTTTTTGTTTTGTATGTATTTTCGTGCGTAGTTTGATAATTTGAATTATACATGTTTTTTAAACTATCTTTGATCTGCTTCTGTAGCATTAGCCCAGATAATTGATAGGTATGTCTCAGTCTATTTCTTTCATACAACCATTTAATCTGTAGTCCTTTTCACAGGCTTCATACGGTTCTTGAGTCTTTAAAAGTCCTTAGATTTTTTGGAATCGATTTTTGGTCCTTAAAAATCCTTAATTTTGGCCAAAATCAGCAGAAGATCCTTAATTTTAATTATCTGAAATTTCTGTCTGTTTTAACGATTGCCATTTTGAGTGTGAATTAGCATTTTGGAGGAATATTTTTGGCGATCCACTGACATATATGGTTATCTTTTGAATGGGTTCATCTGTTATAATTTGTTTCTATTTTTAATATAAAGGATGGGATACTCGAAGTTCTAAGCAAGAAAAACTTGAGCATAGCGAAATTCATTTTTTCTAATAAAGAGCCCATAAATAACTTTTCGCTTTTAGGGATGTGAATTCTTTTAATAAACAGTTCTAAATTTGGTGACTTATCAACATTTTGGTGATTTTAAGATCAGTTTCTATAGAAAATGTTTAATTCCGAGATCTGAGAATTTTTTTACAGTTTTTTTTTAAAACATCGTAACATTGATAAATTTCATTAAAATAATGGTAATATATTGAAATTATATTTAAAAAATAACATTAAAATAAAACATTTTTATTTTTTGCTGTCATATTATAAAGTTTCATTTTAGCAACTTATTACACAATATTTTGAATCTGAAAAATAAACAAGGTGTAATGCTGTAAACCATAATTTACAAAACAGCTCTTAGCAAAAGCAAAATTAGCTATGTAACTAATTAAAAAGGTCTTCTTTTTAGTTTTTTGTCATAGTAAGAGTAATTATCTCATGTAATTATCTCAAAATATTCAAAATTCTCAGAATATGCATCAGTTTTTCTCTATAAAATTAATTTTACACTTTTTCCCTCCTTTTTTGTCAAAATATTTCTGGCATTTTGCTGGTACAGAATTGATAGCGATAATTTTTCTTTAGGAATTTAGACATTGCAGCTTGGAAAGTTTAGAAGGATTTGAAGGCAAGATTTATAGAGCCACGATTCTAGAAGATTCGAGAACTATGTGACAAAATGAAAAATGTCTCCATGGTATCAACATGTAATGGATGTATTTTACAGAAAGTTTGCAATGAATTTCTTACTTTTTGGAGAACATCTGGAAGAACAATGAAAATATAATATTAATGTTTTACTTCTGATACTAGAATCTTAACATGTTTATCTTCCTTTTATTTTCTCTACTTTTCACTAGACACAAGCATGGAAAATATCAAAAATGCTTCTAATCTTATTACATGGGCAGGCATTATAGAAAGGGATTTTTTATTAATAAAAAAATTGAAAACGTACAATTTAAAAGATTAATCTAATATGTCTTAATGCACCATACATAGCTGGCACTAGGCATTTTCCCACTTGATGCAATCTCTGTGGATCCTAAATTCTGCTGCCTAGCGCCTTTCTAAATCCTGCTTCCAATGCCTGCTCTAAATTCTAAAAATTTTGCCATTTCTAGATTTTGTTGTTTGGTCTGTAACTAAATTCTAAAAATTCTGCCACATCAGCTCTGTAACTGGTCTTTACCATATATATTTCATATTACTAAAGGAATAAAATTAGACACTTTTTCTGTACATTCTAAATGCATTTAGTGTTTTTTAGAATAACAGAAATCCTTAATTAAATTCTAAAATGAAAAGGAAATGTGTTGAAGAAAGAAACTGAGTACATAAAGAAAATTATTCTTCAAAGATATGTGCAATTATTATTATGTAAATTACCCAATTATTTATGATTTCAGCTTTTACTATGATATCTCATTTCTATTGAGTCAGATTAAATTTAAATTAAATTGTATAATCTTTGACCACTAGTCCACATTTTTAGTTTGAATTTGACTGTTATTCTTTAATTACATCATCGTGAGCTGTAACTGATTTTGTTAGCATCAGAACATGCCTTTATGTTTTAAGTTCTTTTTAAATATAAGAAGCTTATTTAAAACTTTGTCTGATATTATATTTATTTTCAAAATTAATACATAAAGAAAATTATTCTTCAAAGATATGTGCAGTTATTATTATGTAAATTACTCCATTGTTTATGATTTCAGCCTTTACCATAATTTCCCATTTCTATTTCCTCATATGATAGAGTTACTGAGCCAGATTAAATTAAAATTAAATTGTATAATCTTTGACCACTAATCCACATTTTTAGTTTGAATTTGACTGTTCTTGTTTAATTACATTACCGTGAGCTGTAATTGATTTTGTCAGCATCAGAACATGCCTTTATGTTTTAAGTTCTTTTTAAATAAGAGGCTTATTTAAACCTTTGTCTAATATTGTAGTTACTTTCAGACATAGCGATAACGTGCTTCGCATCTGTCATCAGTTTTGGACTGTTAAACTTTTACCAAATCAAGTAAAACCTCATAAGTACATTGTGGAGAGGTTGACAAGTTAGGAGATAAAGCACGCAGAAACTAGCAAGAGCATTTGTTTGCATGTTGAGACAAATCTTTAATTGTAAGAAAAGATGCTTAAAGAGAAGGAAATCGATATAAACTAGCCAAAATGTCTGGGAAGGCCTTCAAATTAAAATGATGGATAAATATTTTGTTGAGTGTTGTTGTTACAAAATATAAAACAACAACACTCAACAAACATAAATGTTTTGTATCTTTTAATGTGTAATTATCCTAATATTGTTTAAGAATCAATGTCATAAATTACATGTATTTTAAACTGTAAAATGTTATTAGATTGTGATTTTAATAGGGCTTTTTTAACAAATATTGTTAAAAAATAAAATTTAATAGTGGCCATGTAAATCCATAATGACTAAGGTTATTAAACTACCTAATTTAATTATTGATAACTAACTGTTTACCCTTAAAAATTACCTCTACATATTAAAGCGAGTTATTGCCTTTCATTAATACTCACTGTGGTCACAAGATAAAATACAAAAATGTAAAAATTCAAGTAAAACCTACTCTTTGCATCTAGTGAGACTTAAAATAATATAAAACAACTTATCACCTTTTGTGCTTTAATGGCTTATTGAAACCTTAAAGTATATTACCCCTTGGAACTCTACACGAAGCTACAACACTAACTGCATCAAAAAGAGCCTGAACATAGAAGACTGACTTTCAACACTTGCCAACTGTGCTTACATCAGGCCTTTCAGGTTTGTTCAAATCAGCCAGTCTCTCTCTAGACTAAGCAGCTGCGGTGACAACATTCAGTCTTTTGGTTATGGATGGTGGTAAAGTTTCAAAAGATTTTACTAAATAGACAGAAAATAGGCATGTACTTCCCCCTCTTGCAACTTAATAAGCACCTGGAATACAATATGTCCAACTTAATTGCTGTCTGGATTAGTAGAAAACTATGTGAATATCTTACATAATAACTTCTTCACTGCATTTCACGTTATCTTGATATGTAAGTTTTGTATATCGATTTATTAATATATTGTATGCATATTTCTTAAAGCATATTTTTATAACTATTGAGAATTTGAAATTGGGTTGTTTTGTTGACCCATTTTAGATAAAGATTATTTAGTCTTGGGCTATTTTGGTGGGGTATCACCACCAGTTTCTTAAAAATGTTTAACTGTCTGTCTGAAAAAGAAATATGTAAAATTAGCTTTTTAAAAAAACACTTCAGATTGATGCAGATTTCAGATTGGACTGACATAGGTTTCCTCTACATCAAAGTTTCTTAAACTGTGGGTTGCGTCCCCCATGGGAATCACGGGACCTGCAGCAGGGTGTTGCCAGAAATTTGAGCAGTTTTGATATTTCTTTAGCTTATTATAATAATTTGACAATTACCAAATATTTTTACACAATATATCTGAAAATAGATGACATGATATGACAATACAGATAAAGAAAAAACGAAAACATTTTGATGCATTCTTTTCATAATATAAACATTCATTTTACTTGCTTCGCAGTCATTTCGTCTGTTACTTATTTAACATTTTTACTTTGTTCTATGTCTTAAAATAATTAGAGTTAATGACCTAGAACTGCAATAGTATATTACAGTACAAGTGAAAAAATTGGCAGTTTCACTCACACGTGTGTCGGATTTGCGCAATGCTTGTGGGATCCTGTAAAATTTTAGTAAATTTTATGTGGTCATGAAAAAAAATATTAACAATAAAAAAGGCCCACTACTGAAAAAAGTTTAAGAAGTCCTGCTGTACATGAAGAGCCAGTTCCCCCCCCCCTGAAGATAGGTCTGTGATGTTGCCCTCAAAACTAATAATTTTATTTAAATTCTAGCTTTCTTCTTTTCATTTTACAGTCAGGCAAACTCTTTGGCCTCCTCATCTGATATCAGGCATTTTTTACCTGAAAGTCCTTTCAGTATGAAAAAATGATAAATCTAAAGTTGCTATACTAGGGCTGTATGTCCTATGATCTTGTTCACGTTTTGATAAAATTTTATCAATAGTGACAATATTTTCCTTGAATTACTAGTATTTTGCCCACATGCTCCCATTAACTTCAAACATTTGGGGATAGATTCTTATAAAATGAAAGCTTTTTTCATGAAGTCAGTTAGTAGAACAAATTTAATAGCTTTCAGAATGAATAATTGGCTGAGTAAGAATGAATAATTGGCTGAGTAAAAAAAATGGGTCCCGAAAGGAAACAAAATTGATAGCTACCCAAGGATTAAAAAATTTGCAAATTTATATTATCTCTTCTAGAAAATGTGTGAGCCTTTACCTAATGCGATTGCCAAACATAAAATGATTCTTAGTTTAAAAACCAAACTCTAAAAATTATGTAACTAAAATAATTTTTCTTCTAGAACTTTTTTATTACCCAAATAAAATTTACATCGTTAAGCACCTATTCCCCCCCCCATCGCCTTTACAATAAAAATTTAACACTAGAGTAACTTTCAAAATACTACAGATACTTCTTATGAAAGATCTTATAGCATTAATATCCACATAGATAATAGATATTTGGAGGGGAAAAGGGAGAAAAAATTATTAGAAATCTAAAATAATTAATTGGTAAACATGAAAAGAATCATCAGATATCCTGAAAAATCACTTAGATTTTAATTAAGTTGAAAAAATATTTTTTTCAGCCCCAAAATAGTTAGTAATCAGAAGGAAAGAGAAACTTAACAATACTTTTATCTTCTAAAGTTGTCTCAGCTCAAATGCGAAGTAATGATAAAAAAAGCAACAATTTTTACATGTTGCTTTTATGCCGTAAAATTATGTAATGTGTAATCTAGCATTTGTGTAAAAAATTTTATTCAGTTATATAATTCATCTGTACAGCCAATCAAAACTAATAAAAAAGGACTTTTATTAATTATGCTTAGGGGATTGTGAGCCACAATCATCTGCAGTTACACAATTGCAACAGTGACTGTGCATATTTAATAATCCTACAATTAACCTTTCGCAACTATTGAAAAGACTGAAAATTATAATAATAATGACTGAAATAAAATGATTCATTTAACTTACTTTAAATACTTCATGAAATCAAATATTATCATTGGAAAAAACCAATAATATACCAAAAAAAATTACATATATTCCAGTTGTAACTCAAAAACTATAATTTCAAGCCAAAAAGAAAACAACCAAACCACAGACAATTTGATAAAAATTTCTGTAATGTAATATAACACATTTACCTTTTATAGTTTGTAGTGTATCTATTTAAAAATGTGTGTATATGTACAAACCTGTACGTGTAAAATTCCCACTAGCGCCAAAATTTAAGAATTTCTGTATCATACCGTTAAGCATAATTAAAAAAGCAATGTTCTTTTATCAGTTTTAGTTTAATTTATAATTTATTTATATCACATATGTTTTTGTTAGATAGTTTGGTTCATGGAACCTTGAAATTTCACACTTAAGGAGTATGATAGTTAGGAAAAAAAAAAAAAGAATAAATCCTCTATTGTCTAACAGCACTGGTTAAAAAAAATCATATTTTACATTTCTCCAGGCATTCCACGTACATAAGAATTTTTCAATTCTTTGGTCCTGATTTTAATCCATCTTTATCTTTAGCTTTTAAAGAAATTACCATTTCACGTTTTGCCAATATGTTGCCAGTAGTTTGTTCCTTTTTTAAGTCAGAGCTTTCTGAATTTTTTTTTATCTGTTTTTATCAACAGAGCACTGCTTCTTCCTTATCATTTTTACTCCTGCAGCTGAAGTAGATTCTGTTTAACCTTCAGAACTTGTTCTGTAAATTTATACAACTAATACTGATTCTTGTTCCTTTAGTCACTTCAACATATTGTTGACATTTTATTTCTGGTTGTTAAATAATTTATTGATATAATTATCAAGAAATTATTTAACATCCAGAAATATTGATTAACATTAGGTACGTCAGCAACTACTTGAAATATCGAATTGAATTCAGAATTATGTTATTACAGTTAATTAAAAAATTAGCAAAAAAAATTAAATTTAGTTTTCATGATATGAGAAATCCTAAATATGATGTGTATATAATTGTTATATGTATTATAGATTATATTTTCTAGTTGACTCAAACATATGGTGAGGCAGAAAAATTAATCAAAACCAGTGATTTCCATTTAGATTTAAAAAGTACATTTGATGCATATGTAAACTGGCATTAGGGGTACTAATATCCAATTATTACTGGTTTGCCATTAGTCAGAAGTTTTAACTATAATCTAAACAATAACTTATTATTCTGTTTTGCATGTTACATACTATTTCACAAAACTTGTGCTCGTGGACTGATATCACTGAAGTTCATTTTGTCAGGTATGGGTTTTCTTTTCAAAATAGCAGCCTTCATACTCTAAACACTGTTTCTAAAAAAGCAATAGCTTCTCAAACACAAGTTATAGAATACTTTTTTACAGTCGATACAATGGATGTGGTACTTTTCCCATTCCTAATCCATATTCCCTTAAATCCATTGAAATCTGTGTACATGGCGATGGCCTATACTGATTTCCTGCAAATCTTCTAAAACCAGCATCCTGTATGCAACTCAGTGTTATTCTGGAAAAAAAAAATTTTTTTCCTGCCACTATAAAGCACACTGAAGTTCTATACTGAGCAAATAAATGATCGGTTTTAAGAAATCGTAAAAAGGCTACTTTCATGAACTGCAATTATAGAATTGGCACAGTATTGCCAGCCCTTATACAATAAAATAAAAGAAAAAATCACAAGGTAAAGAAAATACATTCTATGATACTATCATTGATATCATAAGCTTGTATTATCGGTTTATAAGATTTGGGTAGTTAATAGTAACAGACAAGAATTTCTGCTAATTATGCATAGAAATAAATGTCATAATATCTTTCAGAAAGAATAATTTTTATTGTTTAGTGGCTATTATTCAAATCAAAATAGCCATTATATAGAACGAAAATTATTATAATCATTAAATAAACATAAGCAAATATTTATATATATGAAGGTGGTCATCTTGTTTTTTCATAAATTAATTTATACTGCAAAGAATTACAAGTCCTGCTTTAGTTTATTTATTATTTTTCATAAAGTTATGTTATATATAAGTATGCATGTATGATATGTCAGTTTTTATGCAAGTTATGATATTTACATGCATCACCAGCAGCAATTGCTCTTCTTTAACCAATATATATTAATATTTTTGTATGTCTATGTTATCATCTCATATATTATGAAATACTGTAGATATATATTCATTATCAACACTATATATTAAAAGTTAAAGCATTGTATGGAAATTTCTTTTACTTACAGGCACAGAGGTCCATATATTGATAAAAATGCAAAGTAATATCATTGCTTTATAGTAGGCAGATAGAGGTTATTTGTATGTTTGCTTCACAATGACCTTACCTCAACGTTAAACAGAACAATAATAAACATTTTTATTACAACATTACAATCAAATTGATAATGAAGTACTGCACACATCATTACGTTGTAATTATCCATCGTAGTATAATATAAGCCAAAAAATTCAAGTTTGTCTAGATAACTTGTGCCCCTCCTCTTTCATGAAAACAATTTGTGTCAGATCCACTGCATTAAATACAATAAAAATTAATAAGGAACCACAAGATGTCACATTTTATCCATTTTCAATTTGCTGGACACGTAATTTGTCTTTGCGGTGGTAAGTAGTGTCTTATCAGGGCTGGTTTTAGAGGCCTCTGCAGTTGCAAATGCCTAAAATCTGGGAGGGGCCTGCATGTACTTTTTCATACACTTAAACAATTAGTGGAATACAGCTTCATGAAAGAAACAAAAGGTGCAGACATTGACAGAAGACCTCCCTATAACAAGTATGGTGTAAATATTAATTTAAAAAATCTAATTTCCCATTGAAACTTTATTTGTTTACTTTAAATTTTTGAAATCAAAACTGTGAAGTCATCCAAACCATGATAATCTTGTCTGTTGGCAATTTCTTATATTAAAAATATTCTTGATGATAATTATTGTATGTTGTTCTGGTTTCGAATGTGTTAATGCTGCATTGGTTTATTCTATAGCAGCAGAAGAAGGGGTTGCTGCAGTTTTAAGAGTCTTCAAATATGCCAAAAATAGAGTCCCTTCCAAATGACTAATGTGCTGCATACACTACAGTCGAAAGTCTTTAATCCGGACCTCAAAGCTAGAATCTCCCTGCGCATGCGTAAACACATAATGCGTCTACGCATGCCCATAATACATTTACGCATAGGCATTTAATGTATAACGGACGGTATAAGCTAAGCTAAAATTATCTAAATATCTATTTCAGTTAATGTTACGGATTGCGTTGTTCCTTAATCTTCTAATTGGACCCGGCTTATTATTTTTTGCAGACTGTTAGAGCAATTTTATAAAAGTAAGCTTGAATTTTCTATTATGTCAAAAAGAATTTCCAATTCTGCCGCTGCCAAAGAATCTACAAAGCGAAAGCATGTTTCGATGTCCATCAAACAAAAAATGGAATTGCTGCAAAAAATGGATAAAGGCATATCCTTTGTTTCTCTAACCATTCCGAAATCTGTTTATCAATTTCACGCAGATGTTTTTATTTTATTCGGCTTATAATTCCTTACTAAATGTAGTATTTCATTGCGATGTACTCCGTCTTTGATATGATTTAAATCAAATTCCTCGTCATTATAAATATCACAAATACACATCTAATAGTTTTCTGGTTGCAATTTTCTAATTTCGACTATGCGTAATGTATGTTTTAGGCATGCGCGCGTTGAAAGAAATGTTTAATAAAGTAAACAAATAAATATTAAGCTTTTTTTTGTAAATTTTGATATCCTTTAGATCATAATTGCTCTTTATTTTATAAATTACGGTTTCATATTTTTAACTTTATAATTTCCACATGCCATCTTACCAGATTTAAACTGATGATCTATCCGGAAAAACCGATAATCCGGAATCGAAGTCCCGACGAGTCCGGATTAAAGACTTTTGACTGTATTACATTTTCAAAAAAAAAAAAAAAAAAAAAATTGGCACTCAAATTCTATCCTTAAACTTTCTTCTTAGTTCCTCTTTTTCTCAATAATATTCATAATTTCGGCAAATCGGTAATTTTGAGAAGCAGAAAGTGCTGGAAATATCTCGGTGGCCAGATGAAAACGTAAGGCCGAGGAGAGCATCTGGTCACAGTTATTGTAGCTGTTAACTCAACGTTAGTACTGTACCTAGACTAACAATGACCTTGATGAATGCCCTCGGAACTGGCGTGGATCAAGAGAGTTTGGATTATGTGATTAATGGCAAAGCCTCTAGTACTACCTGCTAAGGGGAGAGATGCCTTCGTGGAGGACTTTCTAAGGGAAACTGGCTTTACACATGGTGAAAACCACAAAAACGCCCATGCAGGCAGCCCGTTCGCTGGATCAAGAGAGGCGTCCAAAGATGGGGGGAAAGCAGAAAGAACTGAACAAGGAGTAGGATTGCTGGAATCATCTCAACCACAGCGCTTACTCCCTGGATTGACTTCTTTCAACTGTACTTTTGAGATTCTCTAAAAAGAAAAAAAAAACCTTTCTGCATGGAAACAACAACAAAATTCTGGAACAAAAAATATGCTGAAAAGTTAAACAAATAATAACTAAACTCACTTTTCTTGATTAGATTATTTAATTACTATAATTGATATTTTTTTGCTACTACAAAGCACAGTGCAAAAACTAATTTTTAGATTGGAGGCAAATCCCAAAGAACAGGAAATTGTTTGCTGACAATACCAACATTTTTCTTTCTTCATCTAATTTGACAAAATGATACCAAATATCGCTCGATGTTCTACTATTCGTTAGGATCCACATATTGTTCCGCAACCTTAAAGAAATACATGAGATGGGAAAATTTATGTTTATAAATGTATAGTAATTCTAAAAAGATTAAAGACAAATTCACAGCTCTTGTTTACAAAACGTTAGTAAAATAAGTAAATAAAAATATAATTCATTATTTTAGATGACTATTACAGTAATATTGCATAAAAAAGGTGATACCTAATATACATAGTCATACTATGACACAGTAATCAAAGGAACAGATCCGAGGAAGCGAAAGGATCAAATAATCAAGACTCCGCATTAGCTATGAAAGACCAAATAATCACAACTCCGAAGAATCCAGAACTGAGACTAGCGGCAGAACGCTGGCAGCTTGGAATGCGAGGAATTAGTTTTTGTAATCAAAGAGGATATGAAAGCTGTTCAAAAAAAGATGGGAGTTGGCCTAAAATCTGGTACAAAAGAGCGACGGCTGTTCAGGAAAAGATGAAAGCAAGTCAAGAGAAAAGACTGAAGCAGGTCAAGAGGAAATAAAAAAAGAAATTACTTGGAATCGTCGATTTCGTTTCTGGTGTCTACTACAAACAAATACTAATCAGTAATTCATTCCCCCTTATGCGTTCATGTTGATTTTTAAATAAAGCGCATTTGTACCGCGTCTTGGGGACAAAAAAAATTATTAAAGGTGGCAAAGCCAAGAAGTTGAGCTTTAAAAATCCTCTCTATCAATGGAACTTCTACGCTATCCTTCGTACGCGTTGATTCGTCAAGGCCAGTCACATGGGAGGTCACCCTCCAATGGCCCCGATAGCTACTGCTTGGAAACAGGAACCCTGTGATTGAGAGAAAGAGGTTTTTTTTTTTTTTTTGTTTGTTTGTTTGTTTGTTTTTTTTGTTAAATTACATTAGTTTTTGAGTTTCATCGTTGGGATTTTTGAAGTAGCAGAACTCATCTTCTTCCTCTGCAACTTTTATTAAATACATCGCAGCTCTGAACCCTACGAATAAATTTTCAGGTGTTGTTTTTGCTCTTCTGATTTTTCCTGATGATCGATTATGTTGCTTAGGAATTCTTGTATCTTTTAACCAAGACATGGCTTCATTTACTTCTTCCGGGATTTTAGTTATTTTCTTTTGGACTTTTTCGCTGAATAGTGGCTTGCGTATACTTCCTTTTTTCTTCGTTATCTGCGTTAATTAGTTCGGGGAAATCTTTCATTTTCACGAGTTCTTTCGGCTTTGGTTGGGCTGGCTTCTTTTCAAACTTTTTTCTGTATTCTCTACATCCTCGGTAACTCCATACATGATTTTCTTTGCAGAAAATGCAAACAGGCTTTTCTTCTTTCTTTAGTGGGCAAACGTTACTTTTCCGCACTTACAGCATCTTACTTTACTTATGCATAAGATGTTGGGAGTGTCCCCAGTCCTGACATCTAAAACACTGTATTGGTCTTCCTTGACAGAGGAAACTCATTCTTCACTTATGCATTCTTCACCTCGCGGATTGGGGGCCCCCCAACCGACCGAGCGGTAAATTCGCTGAACACTGGTAGTTCGGTCCGAGGTTCGAATCCCGCGAACGGGCTGGCTGCATGGGTGTTTTCGTGGTTTTCCCCATGTGTAACGTGTATACGAGCCAGTTTCCCTTAGAAAGTTCTCCACGAAGGCATCCCTCCTCTTAGGCAGATAGCCCTCGAGGCTTTGCCATAATACACACACACACTTCGCGGATTGAACTTCTTTATCTAACGTTAACGATAAACATATTGTTGAGTGAATGGATCGCATATCCGTTTTCGTTTTTCTTCAGTTCCAAGAGCCATATAGGTAGTTTTTAAAAATTATTTTTCCTCCTTCTGCATAATTATTTGACTTGTATTAGTTATAGACGTCTTTTCAGGTCCGCAAATATAGCTTATTTTGCGATTTTGTTAGGGAGGTCTTTCAGGATCACTTTTAGTTGCTTTTCGTGGTTCATTAGGTAAGTATGGAACGGTATTCTTGCATTAGTTTCGTAGCAGTTCTGTAGTCATCGACAGTTTTGACGTTTCCAAAAATCGGTTTCGACTTCATTTGTGCTTCTTTGTTCTCGTTGCATACTTTTCTGAGTTCTTTTTCAATTTTCAGCCAATCAACATTTCCTTGTTGGAATAGTATGGATGGAAGCGTTTCGTCAGGGTTCGCTCCTCCTTTCTCTGCGTTCTGCGTCTCGTCCAAATGCTCAAATCTGTTTTTCTGCGGTATCTCCTTCGGTTCAGTATTTTGAACTATCTTTGCCGTTTTCTTTTCGTAATATCCACTAGCCATCTTTCTGGGTTTCCTCTTCGGTTTTACTTTTCTTCCCTTGTTGCGATTCAAGTTCCATTTGTTTGGCTTCTTTTCCTTCCCGGTTTTCTTTCAGCATGTTCATTAGTTTTTCCACTCTTTCATTTTTGATTAATATCATCAGGCAATCTAATGCAGGATTCCTATCCATTTTCTTTTCCTGTTCCTATTTCTCTTGTCTCTGACGTCGTTTTTATTTTCTTCTTCTTGTTTTTTCTCCTTGGCGATATCAGAAAGTCATCCTTCCTTATCGGGAATAGTAAATATTTTTTCGATCGATAAGGACGCTACGATTTCAAGTCCTCGTCATCCATAATGTCAGTCAGTATCCTAAATAAGGACATTTTTATGTACCCAAGGGTACCTAGAACAGCACGTTAAAATTTAGTTAAAGCAAAGAGAATTGCGTTAAAAACGTATCACTAACACTGCTCTGACCACCTATGGTACTGGGTCAACAGCTACGTATGTTCTCTAATCATCAGTCTGAATGACTGCGAAATTACCTCCATAATAGAAAACGAATTTGAGACTATGGAAGGCAGAATAGAGGGGGTGGAAAATAAAGTTGAAGGAAATGAAGAATGAGTTTCCTCTGTAAAGGAGGAAATAGCAGACATGCTTTCGACTGTGGAGCAACAAATCGAAGAATCCAATATCTGCTATCCAATAACAAATTGATGACAGGGTTTCTGCGGTCGCCAAAGAAGTTGAGACCTTAAAGAAATGTCTAGCGACAGCAGGAAACAATTCTGATGGTTTTAAAGTTTTGCCCATACCTCTCTTTACCATGTCCCTCTCTGAAGCTATCCGTATATGATGGTAGGACCTCCTGGCATGATACAATTTTCTATAGTGACAGACGCCATTTGATGGGATGCCCAAGCTAAGGCCTGTCAGATATTGCATGAATGTATGATGAGTTGTCTACCTTTCCCATTTTGTGAGAGTCTTTGAAATTAATCGAAGTAAACTTTCTTTATGAAACGCTTTCGAATTTGTGATAGCTTTTGACACTCAGGCAGGATTCATATGCTGTTCTTAAACCGCATATACATTTAGCACTCATCAATCTACTTATGTTCAAGTAGGAAGGGAATGCCTGGGGTCCTGTTAAAACTTGAGTCAAGAAGAAATCCGAGCATAGTCATCTTGTTTTAACTTTAGGAACCAATTTATACGTCAATCTGCTAATTCCAATGAATTCTGTCTTTGCTGCCATTCTTTAATTGTTTCTTGCTTAAAATTTGACTTGATGTGACGTTTTGGCAGTTTTATGTTCAGTCGTGTTCTAGTGCTGATTCTTATTCGTTTTAAAATGTATCTGGTGTTTTATTTCTGATATAACTTGCGTAGCCTTTAATCCTTTGTAGTGTTGCTTTAGTCTTCTTCACAGGATTTCCGATCTCGTTTACTATTATTGATTCCTTGTGAAATTTGCCAAGGGTTCCTAAGAGCCATTTGGCTGTCCGAGAAAATATGGCAGTTTTTCCTTTTAATATTTGAGTGCATAACAATGCTTGGTGTAATGCATTCAGTTCCCCTTGATATACGGAGCAATCGCTATTTAATTCATATGATTTTCTGAAAACTATCCTGCCATGTTCGAAGACACAGAATGCAGCTCCTGCTCCCTCTTACATTTTGTAACCGTTAGTGCATATTTCAGAACTTAACCATATTAAAAAGAAGAAAAGGAACATTTTAAGAACTTTTTCGGCAGATCATTGATCCAGTGATGTAGATGGATCTGGTGGTTGGATGATCGTCCCTTTTGAAGAATCTCTTTCCAATTTTTCGCTTCAAATTAAAACGTCGTAGAGTTGAAAGTCTATTTTCATTTCTAATTGCGAGATTTGCCGTCAGCACTCTTGGCAGTCGTATGTTGCTATTCGTAATAACAGCCTCTTATATAATTCTTTTACTACTAACTTATAATAATTCTTCATCAAATTCAATCTGTTTACTATCTTGCCAATTTTTGCTTTGATGTAATCTCTATGTGCAAGCCATCACAGCATTTTGTTTAAGTCTGAGACATTTAATTTCTTTAACATGTTGGATGTTGAATCCTCCGACTGTTATTTACAGGACAAGACTCTGTTCTTTGTATGGTAGAAACATTAATATGTACATCTCTTTGTCTAATTCCAGTTTACATTCTCTTGTCCATTCTAATAGACGGGAAATAGCCCATCTTCCTTTTTGTTCTATGAACGCCACTGATGAGCCCGAAATCATCAATAATAATCGTCAGCACAAGCTTGGGATTTAATATCTTCCCCAAGATTTAGTTATGCAGTATTCATGATTAAGTTCCAATATAGTGGGCTTGAATTTCAGCCCACTATATTTCATATTTCGTATATTATGCTGCAATCTTTTAATATGTCCTTAAATATATTATGTATATTTTGTAGGTATCTCAGTCCTTTTTAATTGGAATAAGATAGTAGTCCACCATTTAGTGTTGAAAGCTCTTTTGATATCCAAGGATATCAGACAAGAATATGGTTTAAGTTATTTATTATATTCCACAAAGTAGATAATTTCTTGTACATCATGTGTAATACTCTTACTTCGCGGGAATGCATAATAGAGTATAATTTGTTATTCCAGAAGAGCAAGTAACTTAATCTTTATTTTAGTAATCTATCGTAAACCTTACCCCAGGCTGTTAATAGACACATTAATCTGTAGAAATGCGCCTTTTCCTGGATCCTTACCATCTTTCCTAAAAAACACTAGTTTTGCTGTTTCCCAGCACTTTGGGAATATGCCTTTTTCCACTAGTAAGTTGAAGAGCCCGATCATGAATTCCATGTTGGCCACAAATGCGTACTTCATATATTATTTATTCAGGCAAGTCATATATTCCTGGCATTTTTCAAGGATTCAAGCTTTTGATCGCGTTTACAACCTCTTGAACCGAGAAAGGCAAGTCATCTGTGTTGAATGATTTTAAGACTTCTTCATTGACAGACCTATGCGCCTCTTGTTCATCCTTTACTGTGTTCTTTTTACTCTCGGTCAAAGTACCGTCCGCTTTTTTAATTCCGTTCAGTTGAAAGAGATGTTTCAGTGCAATTTCACAGTGGGTACTGAACGGAAACCCGTAAGAGACAGAACTGAGGTGTTTTCTACAAGACTGTTTTTTCGCTATAAATAGGTTTCGTTTGCATATAGCAAAGTAATTTTATAGAAAACATTATATTATTCTCCTAGAGTGTCATTCGAGATCCAGCGTTGGAGACACTTGCGCTCTGCATTGACCATTTTTCTTAAATATTGTAGCTTTATATTCCAACGAGGTTTCCCCGTGTGGAACACTCATTGACGGGGGCCCTCGATTTTCAAAGTTCCGTTCACTGCAGATATTTTGGACCCGCTCTGTCCATTCCATCATCACTGAGTTCAGATCCACGTCACCTTGGAAATTCTCTATTATAAAATCTCCAAAGTACACTGAAAGTCTTTGATTTTAGCCAGTCTATTTTTAAGATATAATATTGACGTCTCTTTTTGTATTTGACGAGAACATCGAGAGTACTATAATTGTAATCGCTTCCTGAGATTTCATCTATAACAATCCAGTTAGCAACGAGAGGAGTGTTCATACCATGTTTAGACATTATAATGTCGATCCAACTCCTTCCTCTACTACATGATTATGTTGGAAGACTGTTTTCAGTGTACAAGTTGAGAGTATTGGAAGACTCTCTCAATTCTATTCCTCTTCGATCTTAAAATGGGGAGCCCCAGATTGTACTCTTAGCATTGAGTTCTCCCTTAATAATCGTATCGCCTTATTAGATCTTCGATAGTTCGAAGATTTTCTGTTAGATCACCGGATGAGGGAGAGAAACTGTTTATTATGTGTAATTTCTCTTCAGTAAGTTCAACCATTATAGAACAAGTGTCTTGAGACGAATGTCCTGATAAACGAAATACAATTATTTTGCACTAGACTTAGCAAGGAAGGCAGGACGAAGCGGTCATAAATCAGTTTACTATTTATTTGGAAAGTTTATGCAGTAGGGTTGCATTTTTCGAAACCTACCCCACTTTTCGGCACGGAAATATCGACTAGTTTCATCTGGCAAATAGAAGACGGCATATCCCACTTTTGATACTACGGCGCGCTTTCGAAATAATTGTGGTGCTGATTCGTGTGTTCAAGTGCTAATTGTGAGATTTTCGTAATTTAAATTATTATGAGTGGAAATATACGCAATATCTTTAGTGAATGGTTATTGCTTAACGGCGTAGTGTATTTGGGGAAAGAGGAGAACAATTCACTGCTGATGTACCCATCATCCTCCAAGCCAATCATCCTAGCGGGTGATTTTAACGCCAGACATCAAGAGTGGTTATGCAGGAAAACAAACCCAGTCGGAGGAAAACGTTTTGAATTTATTTGCAACTACCCAGTGTACTTCTATGCTCCAAGCGAGTACACCTACTTACCCGAGCATTTAAATAAAGGTGATATCCTGGACTTGATTATCACGACTACCCATCTTCCAGTTTACATAGAGGTAATACACCACTTAAACTCGTATCACGTCCATGTTATTTCCACCTTGGGTACCATAAAAGACTTGATTGCTGATAAGCTTAAAATTACTGACTGGAAGGCCTTTCTATAATAATCTCTCCAGCTACCCTTCCGGAAAATGCAGTCTCAGGACTGCTGAAGATATAGATGTCGCTTTTAATCAACTCATTACTTCATTTAACAATGCTTATAACAAGGCTACTAAATTAATTCCTATGAATCTCTGCACGGACATGCTTCCTTCGCACATTAGAGAGTTAAAAAGAGAGAGCGGAACAAACTACGGAAAAACTGGCAAAGATGATGGGACCCGAACACTAAGGCTAATCTAAATAGAGTGAATAGGACTATCACAAGGCAATTAGCGAATATAAAAAGGAAGTTTGGGACGAGAAGATAAAAAGCTTCAACGGACCCAGCAATTCTTTTTGGTCCTTTGTGAAAATGCTAAAGAATAAGGCCATGACCTCCAAGCTCATTCAAAATAATGACAGGATTGCTTTAACCAACAAGGATAAGGCTGATATTTTAGCAGATCACTTTGTAGAACAGTTCAAATCTAAGGACGACCCCTGCGATTGGGACGTTGTTCACTACATTAGATACTGTGCTAAAAACTGGATGCAGTCACATGACAACACAAATGATCTTGAACTCACACGTCCAAAGGAAATTTTGGATATTATTAAAAAGCTAAAAAATAAGAAGGCACCGGGGTACGATAACGTCACTAATGTTGCAATCAAATGCTTACCGCCAGGCATCATATCTAGATACACAACTATTTTAAGGGGGCTCATACACCTTAAACCCCTCATGATCTTCCAATATGTGACTGTTGCAAGAATTGGAATATTTTATTTATTTTAAAAGCAATTACTTCCAACCTTTTACAGCTGACTACATAATATAGCTGCTTTGGAAACTAGTAACCAGAAAGTTTGTGTTGCCACAAATATTTTTGTAATTTAATCCTCTTTGTGACAAAATATTTCGCCTTATAAGGTCCATGGGACCAACCAACGAAGACTTCAACAATGGCCCATAGATGGCGCCACGCTTGCACCAGAGTTTAAATTGAGGCGGTGCCCACCGGAGCTCGGCTTCGGTATTTTACAGTTTTCGAGATAAATTATAATTTCAGTCGGAGTGCACCGGAGCCCTAAATCGGCACTTCTGTTATGTAAGTGAACCACAATTTTAGGATATAAATTTTGTTTTAATAGTAAACATGCCTTAAAAATCAATTCTAACTTCTGAATGCAGGCCTGTATTTCTCTCGCACTCAAGCTTTGCACAGAGGTTGAGACTTTTAAGGAAAGAAAAGTACCACAGTCATATGTCAAAGGCTTATTCTCCAGGATAGCAATGAATTTATGAAAGCGGGTAAATTTTGTATCTCTCAAAGACCAGGCTATCAACTAAAAGTGATAGCCTGGTCGTGCATTCCATGCTGGTGACTTCCTACTGCAGAGCTCCTGTAGACTTTCTGAATGATGTAAATCAACGGGGAACCACTAATGTCACTTGTATACAAAAGTCTATTTTTTTATTCTCACGTTGTATTCAGGAAAAATAGTCAGTGAAAATTTCTGCTTGACGGATAGAATTATATCGGCAGGGCATCGCGATCAGAAAGTCTTGAACTCTCCCCTCTTTATTTTCAAAGCTACACTTTTCCGTTAAATTTCTTTCCATATCCTCATACTCTTCTCCTTGTACTGCAAAAAAGTGTAATACTTGTCATTCCTTGGAATAGTACATTACACGTATAATCAGGACTTAAACCCAGACGGAGATCGGCTGAGGTGCTTCTTAGCATCTAAGTGGAATTGTGATTCCAGTCAATGCCTCAAATGAGACAAAGTCTGATGCCTTTTTTTCTATTTAACTATTTAAAATTAATTTAATAATTTATTAGATTTCTCTTTACATTTTTCATAACTTAAATTTATTATTTAATTATTTTAATTTTTAGATATTTTATTTATTTTATTTTTTATTTTTTTTTTTTTTTTTTTTTCTTTCCTTTCTCACAGTTTTCCATAGGGCTCCGGCACTTCTAATTTTAGAACTTAAGCCCTGACCTGCACTATTTCTTCCACTGAAGACAGTACACTTTTTATCTAAGCACACAGGACGTTTCCTAATTTTAGGTATTTAATGACTCTGACAGGTCCCTAGGGTAATGATTAAAATGTTGTGGTAAAGGCCCTCGGGTCGTACACCTCTCAAAGAAAGATCATCTCCGATCTGTATTAAAAGTATGTAAGGATTTTCGGTATGCTGTTTCAAATATAAAAGTCTTGTAAATAAATTGCACCAGCAGTCATTCCAAGATTTTATCCGCTGCCGTTCCGATTAATTTTTGATGCGATCTATAATGTACTACATTGAGGAGAGTAACGTGTAACAAAGAAAGATAGTAAATCTACCAAAGTACCAGTTTATCAACTTAACTAATGGTATAAACGTTACGAAACTTACTGCAAAATACTGCAAATTAGTCAGCGTTACTGCAAATTAGTCAACAGGATACTAAGCCGACAGTGACGTTTAACTGGCACATACCCAATAATTATTTAAACTTACTATCAATTACAAAATTTCTCGACTTCTCCATAAGTTCAATATTTAAGTTATTTTTTCACCTAACAGTAAAATTCATTTTTCGATTCTTTCCATTTTTCGATTCTTATAAATCTCATATTTTATGCTTTTAATTATTGTGTTAATTTAACATTGTTTATGTATCGTGCTGCTTGGTGTATATTGGCCAAACTGAAAAAACGCTGAAATTTCTCGTCAGGGAATATGAATTAAATTTTGAAAGGAAAAAAGAATTTTTTTAGCTAAGTACGGGGATCACTTAATTACATTTGGGATCTTCAAAAATTATCCGTAAAGCTTCTTCATTAAATCAACTGGGTTCTTTTAAACACTTTCACATCGTTAATAATTTTTCTTGTTTACTTAACGAGATTTCCTTTCCAGAGTTTTCATCCGCAGAGAACCCGTTGGCGTTTCGGGAAAGAACCCTTTGGCGCCGTTGCAGTTTTACTCGCCAAGCTTTCAAGTTAGCAGACAATGGTAGTAAAAATTCACAGATAATAAGTATGTAGATATAAAACTAACAGGTTGAACGTGATATACGAAAATAAATTTCTATTAAATTCAAGTTAGCACAGAAAACAATGTATTAAACATAACGGGAAGTAAAAATTCATTTAAAAAATAACAATTAGTATTCTTATACTTACGTTTACAATATACTTATATGTATTTTCTCTAATTCATATAGAATACTAATATTTCTATTACAAATGTCTTTTTTCACTATTAAGTACTTTGCCTGTTGATTGATGTATTTCGGTAAGAGCCATGCCCATGTAATAAATTAATGAATGCATGACCTTTAATATATCCATTTTACATATTTTACAGTTTATATACATATTTACAGTTTATATATACAGTTTTAAGTATTTTTTTTTTTTTTTCAAGTTACTTGCATACAATTACTTGCGTTTAAAGCATTTTATTTTGCAATTACTTGCATTTAAAGCATTTTACGTTGAAACAAATACCTATCCTTTTTCATAATATATTTCACAATACAAATAACCTTCAACAGTAATCAAATTTTCTTCAGTAGCATTTTTAATAAAACTAGAACTTTATAAATTTTAAAATTATTATAGGGGTTGGAAACCTCATGGATCTGCGTGCTTACAGCTGTTAATAATTAAGAACATAACGTGAACAGCCATGTTACAAATTAGCATTCACCCCTCCCGCCATAATTTCTTCCTTTGAACCCGAACTGACGACCCGAGAACCGGCATCTTTCAATGAAAACTTCTTTAATTACGCGAAAATATTTCTATCTATTAGTTGTTAAAAAATTCAGAAAAAATAATAATAAATAAGAGAAAAATAATATAAATCTCCAAATGCGAACAACGACAACCTTCGCATAAGCGAATAGAATGAATTAGCTAGGTTACCAGGTTTGAACTATTATCGCCAAAGTTGGCAATGTTTACATTTACCGGGTTTTCTGCGGAGATGCTTCCATTTTCCAATCTCGCTCTTCCGAATACTTTCAAATTTCTCATACCTTTACGTTTCATTACTATTTTACTCAATACATCGTGTTACATTCTTTTCCTTACAAAATCGTTTCGCTTCTCCCACAAATAAAATTTCCTTTTCCTGTCATGAAAAATCGGTACTACTCGGTTTCGAGGGCCGTAAAAAATCGCCAAATTATCGTTGATGCCAATGCTGCCAAAAAGAATTGCGGCAACCCTATTAATTGCGGCAAGAAAGGAAGTATAATAGTAAATTACTATCTAAGATTGATGTTTTAATTTAGATGAAAGGTTAATTTCATATAATACTTTTTTATTATTATAATTTATATGAAAAAGCCTAAAAATGACGGAATGGAAGCATAAGAGTAAATAACTATTTCAGATCATTATTATAATTTATATAAAAATTGCTAAACCTAACTGAATGGGTGCCTGCATCGCTATTTCGCTACCGACTTATCGCTAAAGCATAATTTCATCTCGTTGGTTGTTCAAACGGAATTTTCCATAATGAATGATGCCTTTTCTTTGAAAATATTCTCGGTAAAGTGCAGAATCGCTCACTTATTTTTTTGCCGCATTTTAAACTTTTTTTTTTTTTTTGTTTTTTTTTTTGCCGCATTTAAAAACAATTGGATTTTTGTCAATTTTCTTTTACTTTTTAAGTGAAAATAGGTCGATGTGTACATAGATGAAGTCAAGGGTGTGCGCAGTGCCATTTTTGTGCAATTCTAGGATTTTTTTTAAAGTGAAAATAGGTCAATGTGCACATGGATACCGAGTATGTGCAATTCTTAAAAACGCGTCAAGCAGTGGTTGATTCTGCACTTTACCGAAAATTCTATTGCCGACTTTTCGTCATGGGAAATTCCCAAATTGTTAAATCCATGGGATATCGAGAAAGGATTTAAAATCAAAAAAGGATTTTAAAATTAAACTAGTATTTCAATGGCGTCTTAAGAAATATAGAACTATATAAACTTACGCAATCTGAAATCAAGGCCAACTTATACTTATTTTTACGGCAATTTTCTTAGGGCCCTCAAAACAGAATAGTACCGAAAAATCTAAATAATGCAATAAAAATTATTGTTATTCCTGAATTATACTTTTTATAGAAACATATGGTGGTGAAGGGTTTCGATATATATATATTTTTTTATTAGAAACAATTAAAATAAGTCAATCAAGACAAGCAAAGGTATAAATTATTGATCTCTATAATGGGCTGTCCTGCCACCATACTTACCATAAAAATTCTGTAACATTTTATTGACCACGCCTCTCTCTGAAAATACTCAGGTTAATGTTTATAGCATTAAACTGCTGCATTCTGTTTAATTTAGAAGTAAAATATTCTTTAAGGTTTTATTTTATTCATTACTGAATTCTATTCTCAAAAACTACATTCTTCCAGGACACTCTTCATATATCGAAAACGTTGCTGATATGAAATTCCGGACGTTGGAAAATCTCGGAAGAGAAATGGGTGGAATCTGCAGAAGGAGGAGCACCAAGCAGGGCGGAGCAAAGCGAGAAATCCTGAAAGACACCGTAATGTGGTGCCATCTATTAAGGCGTAATTTAACTAGATCAGTCATGTAACTAGATAATATTATATACTGTTTTGAAAGTCACGATGCGTAACTTTTAATACAATATGTTATATTGTTTCATGTTTTTTTCATAAAATGTAACTTTCTCAATATCTGTTAAAAATGTATAAATTTTCATTTCACTTTTCATTAACTTTTTTTTTTCTCTTTCATTGCTTTCTCGTTTCTGTCGTAGCCACACGGTAATAGGGAAATTTTTGGTGTCCAATTTCTTGAATGCATTTATAAAGTTCTAGCCTAAAAAGGCAATTTTATTGGAAGATACTGGTTATATATTAAGTAAAACTGTCACTCTACAGCGGCCGTCACTGAATACTGGCAGTTCGGTCCGAATTTCGAATCCCGCGAACGGACAGGCTGCATGGGTGTTTTCTCCATGTGTGACATGTATACGAGCCAGTTTTCCGTTGAAAGTCCTCCACAAAGGTATAAATTAGGCAAATAGCCCTCTGGCTTTGCCGTCGGCCAAGAAGTACGATTTCCCGTGCCGGAATACTATTCCATATTAATAAATATGCGATGCTTAACCTGTAATTGTTGTAACGTGTAATTGTACAGGGTGTAAATAGCAGTTTAGATAAAAAAAAAAAATAAAAGTAGTTCCAGTGTAGCGAGGAGTAGGGCGAATCATTCTACTTCCTGACAAGGAAAGGAAATTTCATTAGAGGGAGGAGCGAAACGACTTTATACGGGAATGAATATAGTGTTATGTGTTGAGCAAAGTAGTAATGAAATGTGAAAGTATTAGAAATCTAAAACCATTGGGAAGAGCGAGACTCATTGTCGGCTTAATGTCATGTCGGTTAACTGTCTGTGTCGGCGAAGTGTCCATGTCGGCTAAATGGTGTCGGTTAAGTGTCCCATTGGCTAAATGGTTATCGGCTAAGTGTACGCGAACGAACGAGATAAGGACCGAAACCCGCTTATTAAAACAAGCGGAGTGGAAAACATTCATTGAGTCCCTAACGACTGAAGACAAATCGATTTGGCGCGCAGCCGCCCGATTACGCAAACATAAAACACACATTCCGCCCCTTCAAACGGCCGATGGCGCGCAGATGGCCTACACTGACTCAGAAAAGGCAAATGTCATAGCTGACAGCCTTGCAACTCAATTCACAACAAACCACGACTCCTACTGTAACCGTCCGGTTACACAGGGGCGCATACAAGCACGGGTTAAAGATTTTCTATCACAACCTACCACACCAGAACTCAGGCCGACGGACCCTTCTGAAGTCATGGTTTTCATTGACAAACTGAAACCTGACAAGGCACCTGGCATAGATTCTATTTCGAATCGCATGATCAAAAACTTCCCCCCTATGTTTATCGTATGGATCACGGTCCTCATAAATTTAATGCTCAGGAGAAGCTATTTCCCCGACTGTTGGAAAATTGCAGCAGTCGTTGCCATTCCAAAACCGGGACAAAATTTAAACCTGCCCGTCAATTACAGACCCATCAGTCTGTTATCTTCTCTCTCTAAGATCTATGAATTTGTCTTACTTAATCGCCTGAATGAATTCTGTCGGGATCAAAATTTACTAATCCCGGAACAATTCGGCTTCCGACCTAAACACTCCACGGTACACCAGTTACTCCGTGTAGTGGAATTCATTCATGAAGGCTTTCGTAAGCGAGAGAGAACTGGAATTGTCTATCTAGACGTTGCCAAAGCCTTTGACAGGACTTGGCATGACGGGATTATTTACAAGCTCATGCGGCTTGGTTTTTCGGCTCATCTCATTAAAATTATTAACTCGTACTTGACCGGACGCAGTTTCCGCGTGCGAGTTAACCACGAATTCTCCTCTCCCCGCCCAATCTATGCTGGGGTGGCTCAAGGAAGTCTCCTCGCCCCCGCAATCTTTAACCTTTATGTAAATGATATTCCTAAGGCCCCAAATATCGATCTTGCATTATACGCAGACGATACAGCCATCATTTCTCAACACTCCAACACCCTCCAGGTAATCTCACAATTGCAGAGTTACCTTTCGACCTTAGAACTCTGGCTCGGTCTGTATAAAATCAAAATTAATGTCGCAAAATGTGCTGCCACCATGTTCATCCGAAGAAATATCCCAAATTTACCCAATTTAATGCTCTTCGGTGAACCTATTCCCTGGGTCTCTTCTTACAAATATCTAGGTGTTTTACTAGACTCATACGCCCCCTCTTAGCTAGTCATAGCGACCTGTCAACTGATAACAAAATCTTGCTCTACAAATCAATGATTAGGCCGGTTCTTACGTATGCGTGTCCCGTATGGGGCCCATGCGCACTGACTAACAGAAAACATGTCCAAATTTTTCAATCTAAAATGCTTCGGCAAATTCTAAAAGCTCCGTGGTATGTACGGAACGAAGAGATTCATAACGACCTCAAAATTATGCCCATTAATCGCTATATACAGCGACTTTCGGAAAAATTTTTCAAAAATATTCAACGTGTCGCTAATCCTGTGCTTCATATGCTACCCGTAACCTGCAGTTGCTTCTTCCCGAAAGAGACCCAGAGCGGTACTCAATAGGGAATATTCGGCTCTGCCTTTTAAACGGGCTAGATATGAGCACACCGATAACCACGTGAATAATTACCTCTCGTTCCTTAACCCCCCCCCGCCTCTAAAGTTCTTTAATGCACACGGCATTAACTCGAGGAACCTCTTTAACGTTTCTTTAACAAGAAACATCACAGTCAAATAGGACTGCTTTAACTTACTATCATCTTTCAACTAAAATAAAACTGAAAAAGTTCCCTCTAAAACTGAAAAATATTCTTTAAATTTTAACTTCTCTCTTCTTTTAAGAAGGAACTTTCTTAGGCGCTTAACAGCGTCCTTTTTGGCTTTTAAAAACCGCAATGACTAGCGGTCAAAAATAAAATGAAACTTCTCCCTCCCAGCTGATCACTGACAGAACCACTTTTTCAACCTGTAAACAGGTTCCCCCCTTCCCCCCCCCCACCTCGAAGAGCGCGCATCGGAATTCCCCTGCGTGCCCTTCATCTGACGTATGCCAAGAAAATGATTATCAAGGTTCAAGGAAACTTCACCTTTTATATTTCTAGTCAAAATTTTTATGGCTGCCCCTATCTAAATTATTCTGGCCCTTTTTCGGCGCAAAATTAAGACCTTCTGAGTTTTTTGCCTTTTTTTGACTCAGTGTGAAGGCACTTACTCCAAGTCATTCGGCTTATCAAAATTTTTACCCTATTTGACAATACCCTCTTTCGGATGATTAAATTTCCTTTGAAGATGTGGAGGTAAAGGCGTAATTGCCTATGAACTCCGTAAATTGCACTTCCTTGATCCTTGATCCTTGATTGTACGCGAACGATTAAACCACGTGACATTTTTCCTCTTTTTTCTTTTGGAATGTATCTCAATTGTATAACATGTTCTATAGCTATCTACTAATTTCTTACTGTACAAATAGTTAAATAAAATAAATACCTCTGGTAAATATAATTCACAAACACTGATATTTAGTAAAGTAGGAAAATTAAAACCGGGTCAAATAACTTGTGTTTCTACGTGCAAAAAGTAGGATAAGTTGAAATTTCATGCGTTCTTCGTAAATAAGATGAATAATGTAAATATGTGTAGTAAAAAGAAACTCACAAATTTTTGTCTATTACGGTTAATCTCCTTCTTTTTTTAATTTTGCGTATGTCAAGGAATTTTCGATATTCGTTCGTTTCGTATTGCAGAAATTTAATTTGCAGTATTCGTTTCTGCTACATTTGGGCCAAGTATAGCAGACGTATATCAGAAGAGTAACGCGGTGATCTTGCGTCAGTTCACAAAGGGAAACAGGAATACAAGGAGGTTAGATTATAGATGTTTTTTAACCTCCTTTGCAGAAACACAAAGGAATATTTTCATGCTGACAGTGGGTCTTGGTTAAGGGTGACCGAATCTTTGACAGCCGTGTCCTGATGTTAATATATGTGTGATAAAGAAATGTAGTTCTTCAAACTAAAGTGGGATCTTTTTGGTACTAGGAGGTTAGAATACAGGTAGATGGCATTTCTGCTATCGCCAAGGAGGTATTCTAACCTTGCTTTTCTATTTGCATCCAGAAATCTTAAAAATTGCTTTAATTTCTTTGCTTATAGCATTGATTTTGATCACCACTTTTTGCATAGCTTCCAATTTATCAGTTTTAAGGAATGTGAACTGGCTCTATCGTTGTTCTCCCCATGTACACAGAATAAAATTGTGTCGAGCAATGTGCAGCGTTGCTTAAACGCAATGTAGCACGTGCGTTATTCAAACAAATGTGAATCCGCTAATAAAGCAATGTAGTGCGAAGTAATTTTGTATATGAGGACTGAGAAGCGAATGGGTGACCTTAAGAGAAAAATCTCTTCAGTTGTGACATGATTTTTTAATAGACGTAGGAAGGTGGTATCTCAATGGAAAGAAAATAGGTTACTTTGTTAGGTTTCGTTTATTGGTGTTTGGTGTATTTAATTATGGCAAAGCACACTAAGGCTATCTGCCTAAGAGGAGGGATCACTTTCTAAGGGAAACTGGCTCGTATACACGTTACACATGGGGCAAAACCACGAAAACGCCCATGCAGCCAGCTCGTTCGCGTTTGGTTTATTGAGATTACGGCAAAGCACACTAGGGCTATCTGCCTAGGGGGGAGGGATGCCTTCGTGGAGGACTTTCTAAGAGAAACTGGCTCGTATCACGTTACACACGGGGAAAACCACGAAAACACCCATGCAGCCAGCCCGTTCTCGGGATTCGAACCGAACTACCAGTGTTCAGCGACTTTACCTCTCGGCCGATGGTGGGCCTGTTACTTTGTTAGAGTGACGTTGGGTTGGGTTGGGTTATTCAATTATGGCAAAGCACGCGAGGGCTATCTGCCTAAAGGGAGGGATGCCTTTCGTGGAGGACTTTCTAAGGGAAACTGGCTCGTATACACGTTACACATGCAGTCAGCCCTTTCGCGGGATTCGAACCTCAGACCGAACTACCAGTGTTCAGCGTCTTTACCGCTCGGCCGCTGGTGGGCGTTAGAGTGACGATTTATATTTCAACCATCATATTCATTTGAGTTTAATTTTATGTTGTTATCTTGCATTATAATCTGATTCTTATTAAAAACTAATATATTTAATTTTTTTGTAACAGAATTGAATTTTGGTATATTCATTCTTAAAACTACCAAGTATATTTAATGCATTGATTTTATTCTTATCTGTTTCAAATTTATTAAACATGATTGAACGAATTACTATAAAATTGAGCTTGTTTAACAAAATCAATACTTAACCAATTTCTCATTTGTTTGTTCAAATGCTCAACTATGAAAACTGAATTTTTTAAAAAATTATTACGCTTTGTACATGCATAATTCTTTAGTACCTGTTGGGAACTGTTACATAATGTAAAGAAAATTTAACAACTGATCTACTGAAAAAATGCATTGCCATTTTTAAAAAGTAATCCGTAATGATAAGTAAAAAGCAATTAGTAAAATGAAAAATTTTGCACACTTTTTATTGCAAAAATATGCACCACGAATGTCAGTGATAGTTCAAAACCTAATACGTCCAAGCGGTGCAAGTTTTATGGTAGGCGGGTCTTAAAAATAATGTGCTGCTAAAGATTTGATATCTTGGTTACTTTTTGAGAAAAAGATAGCAAGCAGATTTAGATTTTACAAAAAAAATCAAAGTATGGTGTTAATAAAAGCAACGAAGAAACTATAAAATAACATTATACAGCAGGTTCATTTTTTCAGCGGTAACCTTTTTAGGTAATATTTAAAGAGACGTGATCAGTAAAAGTCACAGAAAGACGGTTCCGAGTGCAGTATTTGTAAATTGCATCTCATGAAGATGAGAAGTATCTGCATCGTTTTCATAAGTCTTTTTTAATTTAATAATATAATTTATTTAATTACTTCCTTGTAAATAATATTTGAAAGTTTGCTATGAAAAATATCACTAAATTTTGCAAGCGACAATTTACTTTTTTAATTTTATTTTGAATAATAAACTACAGCTAACACTGGAAGACGCACTTTTCTAAGCTTCTTATCTATTAAAATTGGCAAAATGCACCTTCTTCCTTTTATAGGGTTCTATATCACGTACTCTACGCACTTAGAAGCATTTAGAATGGTTTCAGCAACATTGCCTAAAGACCTCGAATATGTGCATAAAGTTTTCTAAGCCCCGCCTACTCGGTAGCCTACTCCCTCGGTAGGCGAGAAATTTCTCGCCAAATTATTACACAAATGTTTTGTCTACACTTTTACTATCAAACATGAAAAGCCGATTTGAATTAATTAACCTTGCTGGTATTTCACAAGATGGCATCCTTGGGCTCTAATTCAACATAATTAACGTTAACGATTTCCCCAGCTTTCCAGATGACGTTAACATTCTCCTAGCATGCCTCTACGCCCGCCGGCAATTTTTTCCAAATCATGTCGACCAGTTCGTTCAGTTGCGGGATGCCTCTACCCGAGGCTGGGTGCATTATGAATAAAGACAAAAAATTCTTAATAAGTCATTCTTTATTTCCATCAAAACAGTATCACTCTTACGAGATCAGCTTTCGTTCCGTCTAAAAGCAAAACATTCGAAAACACTCAGCACGCAGGCTGATGTCACAAGCATATTCACAAAGCCTACAGACAATTTCGCTACGGGCTGCTCTCATTGGAGGAAACATCTGCTTGGCGGTCATATTTGGAATGGCGAGTTATCGCCCTGTAGGCGTGTTAATTAACGCCAAACAAACGAAAACAACAAGCGTTTATTTCATTCAATATTTTTTTAGTTTATGAATGAAAGCTTAGAGGAATTGTGTAGAATATATCTTAAATAACCTACTGATCTTATTAATAGTTTATTTGTATTTGAATTTAAACTTTTAAAAGTACGTAATTGTTTTACAAGAAAAGGTGTTGATATCGAGACAGCATATGCACTTTTTCGTTATTTCGCTTAGGAAGAGTCTATTGTGTAAATTTTCATAGCGCATTAATTTATACAAATAAAGGAATATTAAAAAATTAACCAAATGAAAACATTCAGTAAACATTTAAGGGTGTCGAATACCTATTCTTTTTACGAGTAAGTATAACTAAACTTATATTTTATTCCATTATGCGCTATATCTATTGAAACGCTTTTCGGGATCTTGGATCGTAATCTTGCTTACTGGTACCTACTACAAAGAGTACAAACTAGTAAATAAAAATAAGAAAAATTAACATTAACAAAAATAGAGAAAATAAAAGCGTTTAATTTTTAACACCGTACCCGAAGGCGAAAAGACAAATAATGACAAAGTCATTCAATAAAGTTAAAATAAAAATAAATCCATATAGAGCAGAGTTTATGAAAGCTACGAGCGGGGACAGAACTGGCGACCTAGAAGTCTGAAAATTATCCTCGCGCTCATTACCACTGGGCTGCGGTTTCTCCGGTGTGATATGCTCACTTTTTGATACACGACGCTCAGATACAAATTGTAAAGGCGATGAACCAAAAGTCGCCAAGCACTAGATTCTGTAACCCTACCTCTTTTAACCAATCGGAGCAAACAGCAGAAGAAACGGTCTGTAGGCTTTGTGAATAAGCATGTCACAATCAGTATCAGTATCAGTATCAATCTTGCCTTTTAGACAAGAAGAAAGATGATGAGGACTTTGGCGAACGCCGTTTCCTCCCATTCGTGAGGGTTAATATTGAAATTAACAACAAACGTTTTTACAAATTTTTATTAAACATATACAAACATCCATGCCTTCTCCGGGATTCGAACCCGGACCCTTCGGCACGGTAGTCAGCAACGCTAACCACTATACCGGTTGGGCGGCAAGCATGTCACAAACAGCAGCGCCTCGCGCCAGTTATTACTTCAGTTCATTTCACAACATTGCCTAAGAGACAAACATCTAAAGAAGTAAGAGATTTAAAAATACTTTCGATTTTGAAGTGTCAACTTTGTGATAAATTCCAGAGACTTGACGTATGCCAGAGTGCTATATCGCAGCAGATTTTGCAGACTGAAGATGGAGAAAAATTATTTAGTGATGATTTTCAAGAAGCGGAGGATTACCGAGATAAGTTTCTAGAAAAGTGTGCTCAAATAGATGCGGAAATACAAGCCTCCTCTCTTTCAAGTAATTCTGAATCTAGGAAATTTAAATTGCCTAAAATTGAGCTTAAAAAATTCAGTGGTAAAGCTAAAGATTACCTGACTTTTTGGAGTCAGTTCCAGAAAATCCACGACGACAAAATTATTGCGGATGAAGATAAAATGCAGTATCTGTTGCAGGCCATAGAACCCAAATCGTAAGCAGAACGCCTAGTCCTTAGCTTCCCGGCAACGGCAGCTAATTATCCTAAAGCCATCGAACAACGAAGAGAGCGCTTTGGACGCGAAGATTTACTTGTGCAAATCTATGTGAGAGACTTGTTAAGCCCAGTGATGAAGAACGCTGTAACCGGAAGAGCGAAAACTGATCTGCCCTCCCTGTATGATGAACTAGAAGGAAAACTGCGAGCGTTGGAAAGTTTGGGGGAGAACACAAGAAAAATATGGGGATTTTTTGACCCCCTTAGTGGAAAGTTGCTTACCAGAAGAAGTACTGATGGCATGGGAAAGAAGCAGAAATCACGACTCCATTGAAACTAAAGGGACTCGATCCTTACAACATTTAATGAATTTCCTAAAACAGGAAGTCAAGGGAGAAGAGACGGTTCAACTCGCAAAAACTGGTTTCGCTTCCCAACATAACCATCGGAAGAAAGATTTTAACCACGAGCAGATAAAGCAAAATGAACCCGTAACAGCATCAGCTCTAGTAAGTCTAGAGAATTCAGGTAAGAGTGTTCCGATCTGTAACTTTTGTGAAAAGAAACATTTTAGTGAAAAAATGTTACTCTGCAAAAAAAAATGACTTTAGCTATTAAACAACAATTATTGTAGAAAAAAGATGCTTGTTTTTCTTGTCTGAAAAGAGCGAGTCACATTAGTAAAGTTTTTCCTTTGAAAGGTAAATTAAGTTGTTCTATTTGCAAATGTTGTAATCATTTTGATGTAATGTATAATCAAAAGCTAAAAAAATAATGATTAGATAAATGTTTCAAAAGAGAGTTCTCTTTCTAACTGTGGCAGAAGCGAAACTGTATTTTTGCAAACGCTTTGCGTTCGAATTCGGAATCAAGGTCGCGAGAAAATTATTCGCTGCATAATTGATAGCGGAAGCCAAAGTAGCTACGTTAGTGAAAGTAGGATGTGTCACCTTAAAGCATCTCCACTTAGGAAGGAGACAGTTATACATGCACTGTTTGGAGGGGGGACGAAACGAAAGCTAAACATGAAGTGTTTTCGGTCGAGGTCAGCAATTTAAAAGGAACGTTTGCATGTAGTTTTGAAGCACTTTCTGAAAAAAGGATTTGCGGTTTTATTCCTAAGGTTAAAGATAAAGAGATTTTGAATGAATTAAAAGAAAAGGAAATCGAATTTTCTGATCCATTGCGAAAGGAAACTGAAATTAACCTTTTAATCGGAGCAGATGTTATAGGAAAATTATTGACGGGAAATTTTATTGAATTACAGTCCCGAGTAACGGCTGTTGAAACGAAACTTGGGTGGACGGTATTTGGAAAACGAAATTCGGGTGAAAAGGATAATATTTTGAAAACATTTTCTATGCATGTCAGGAGAATTCCTCTGAATGAGTTATGGGAACTTGAAAAAATAGGAATATGCGCTACAATCGAAACTTTTAACAAGAAAGAAAGTTTTAATTTATCTGAATTTGAGAATAAAATGAAAATTCTTCCAGATGGAAGACATGAAGAAGAACTTCCGGGGAAATGTGATACGACACATTTAACCGATAATAAAGAATTATCCTGGAAAAGGTATCAAAAGATGATCTATAAACTCAGATGTAGTAAATTTTTCAAGGTATCAAAAGATGATCTATAAACTCAGATGTAGTAAATTTTTCGATGATTATCAAAATGCGTTCAAGGAATGGGAAAGTTTGAATATTATTGAACGCGTACCAGAAAACGAACTGAATAATGAATGTCATTATTTGCCGCATAGGCCTGTAATCAAATAAGGAAGTGAAACCACGAAAATTCTTCCTGTTTTTGACGCTTCTGCATCTCAGAAAGGGAAACTCTCTGTGAACGAATGTTTGTATAAAGGAATGAATCTTATTGAATTAATACTGATATTCTAGATCGTTTTAGAATGTATCCGATTGGTATTAGTGCCGATATTGAAAAAGCTTTTTAATGTCATCCGTCGCATCTAAAGATAGAGATTTTCTCAGATTTTTTTTCCCATGGAATGAAGGGCAATTAATTTATAGGCATTGCAGAGTTGTGTTTGGAGTTTCTTCGAGCCCCTACTTGTTGAACGCATCTATAATGCATCTATTAGAAAATTGTCCACGTCAATATAGTGAAGTTGCTCAAAAATTGAAATTGTCATTTTATGTGGATAATTGTTTATCTAGTGTTTTTAGGATTGATGAATAGTTTACGTTTATTGAACATTCCAAATTAATCATGTCAAATGGATGTTTTGACTTGCGCGGTTTTGAAAGCAATGTGGCTGGTTCAAATGTTGACAAACATTCAGGGAATACTTCCGTATTCGGGGTAATTTGGAATTTGGATAATGATACGCTGAGGTGCTGCACAGATACAGATACATTGACCTGTGATACGAAAATCACAAAGAGGACAATTTTGGCAATTGTGCAGTAATTTTATATCCCATTGGTTTATTAACGCCAACTAAATTGCTTCCGAAACTGTTGTTGCAAAAATTGTGGAATTGAAAGTGAAAATTGCATGGGATGATGAATTGTCTCCAAATGATGTAAATATATGTAGAATTTGACTTGATTCACAGCATGAGAGCACGAAGTAATATTTAAATGTTTATTTAATATAAAGAAATAAAATAATTAAGAAAAGTATATAAAGATGAAGTTAACGGTATGCAGGATTAACATAAGATAAGTCCTTTTAAGGCATAACATCAAGTTAATAACTCTTGAAGACGTGTGAGCCGTCTGCTCACGTCTGCCCTCCACTCTCGACCAGGTCTCAGTGCTGTCTGGGATGATTCCCACTGCGCTGGGCCGCGATGGCACACTGATGACGTCATAATCCTGGTATTCTAATTCAGCATTGGACGTTGATGACTTCCACAGCTTCGGCCAGCCTGAAGAGGCATCGTCCTCGATGTCTGTTGAATGGACATCACTATCACGTACCTGCAAAGAGAATTAAAAAAAACAAAAAAAGAAAAAGAGAGTATCAGGTCCTTAGGTTTTGAGCTGATACAAGCATTAAATCAATTTGACCATGGCTTCATATGATCAGCCGCAGTAGATGTCAAATTCGGTCCTTCATGGCATCCTACTTTCTCGACTTCATATCTGTCATTTGATCGAACAGCTATGATTTTATACGGTCCATGAAACTTAGGTCGTAGTTTCAAACCAGTCCCATATTGAGTTCTCTGAATGGCTACCAAGTCGCCAATCTTGTATAGTTTCGGTTTCTTACGTTTCTTGTTGAATTGTTTACGATTCTCTTCTTGAATCTTCAAAATGTTGTTTTTCGCATCTTCTCTCATTTCATCACGTTCTTGTATCAATTGCTTTAAATATTCTTCATTCAATATTTCACTAATTCTCAAATCTTCTTTATTCTTCATTTTCGTGCCTATGAGAAGCTCAAACGGTGAATATTTCGTACTTCTCGTAGTTGTACTGTTGATTATTCTCTGAATATCTGGAATATACTTAAACCATTTCGTTGAATCTTCATGTGATAATTTTGACAAAACAGGAATCAAAATTCTATGAATTCGCTCAATTTGTCCGTTACCTCTTGGAATACCGGTAGTAATTTTGACATGTTCTATTCCTTCTTCAGTACAATAAGCTGAAAATTCTTTCGATGTAAAGGCACTACCTCGATCTGAAATGATTCTGGTTGGATTTCCAAATACAGTCTGTTGTTGCTTCAATTTTGAAATAACTTCTTGCGTAGTTGGTGATTTCACTGGATAGAACCAAGTAAATTTCGTAAAAGCGTCGACAACAGTTAGAATGTGTTGGTATCTCTTGTTCGTCGATGGAAGAGGTCCAATAAAGTCGATATGATACGTACTCAAGGGAACGTTTTCTTTTGGTACAGGATGAAGAAATCCTTCTGCTTTTCCTTGCTTCTTGTTGTACAGTATACATTCTATACAGTTAGCAATTACTTTTTCAACTTTGCATTTCAGTCTGGGAATATAGAATTCTTGCTCTACAGCATTCACAGTTTTATCTACGGCAAAGTGACCTTTTATATGTACCTTCTGTATGATTTCATTCTGTAAGGATTCTGGCACTACTAGAAGATCTTTACCATTTTCAAATTTGTACAAAATATCATTTCTCACGAAGAATCCATTCTCTTCTCCCTTCTCAACTAAATTCTTGATTAACTTCACATGTTCATCTTCATTCTGTTGTTGTGCTAACCGAATCTTCTCAGTTATATCGGATGTGCATGATGTTAAAATTAAAGCATTTCTACTTAAAGCATCAGCATGTTTCATTTGGCTTCCTGAACGATGTACAATTTCGTAATCGAATTCTTCAATAAACATTGCCCATTTCGCAATCTTAGGAGTTAAATCTTTCTTATCTAAAGTTTTCTGAAAAGCGCTACAATCAGTTACAATTTTGAATTTAGTCCCTAACAAATAGTTTCGAAATTTCTTCAGAGCTTCTATTACTGCAAGGGCTTCTAATTCGTAACTACAGAGTTTCTCTTGCTGCGGTGAAGTCTTCTTACTCATATACTGGATTGGGTGATAATTACCATCATCAGACAATTGGAGTAATACCGCACCAAAGCCTTGACTACTAGCATCAGTATGAAGTTCTAATGGATATCCTTGCCTAAATATGTGTAGAACAGGTGCCTGAGAGAGAATTTCTTTTAATCTGCAAAACGCTTCCTGTTGTTCGGAATCGAACTTAAAACCAATACCTTTTCTAAGCAAGTCGCTAAGAGGTTTAGCTATTTTAGCATACTGAGGAATGAATTTACGAAAATATCCCGTTAGTCCTAAAAAGCTTTGTAGTTGTTTACAGTTACGCGGTTGTGGAAAGTTTCGAACAGCAACAGTTTTGGAAGGCGATGGTCGAATAGTTCCGTTTTCAATTACATGTCCCAAAAATTCAATTTTACGTTTTAAGAATTGGCACTTTTTGAAATTTATTTGTAACCCATACTCCGAAGCAGTTTTGAGTACTCTTTCTAATTTGTCTAAACATTCAACTTCATCATTAGCCGGTATGACTATATCATCCATATAAATAATTAGTACACCTTCATTTAACAAGTCACGAAATACTGAATAAATGTACCTTTGAAAAACATTTGGACTAATACATAAACCAAAAGGAGCTTTAAGAAATTCGTAGATACCATTATGTGTTACAAATGCGGTATATTTGGTGCAATTTTCATCTATGTCTACATGGAAAAAGCCATTTTTCAAATCTAGTGTCGTGAAGACTTTGGACTGTTCTAAGCGGTCAAGTACTTCCGGAATTAAAGGCAGTGGAAATTTGTCTTTAATAATCTTCTTATTTAATTTCCGATAATCTATACATAAAAGTTTCGAATTATTACGCTTGTTACACAAAACAATAGGCGCCGAATAATTAGAATTGCTAGGCTTTATTATGCCCTCTTTTAACTATTCCTTAATTTGATCGTCAACAAATTTTTGTTCCGCAAAAGACATGTATCTTCTATTTTGACAGACAGGAATATCATCGCATAAATTTATTTGCATCTTGAAGTCAGATTGTCTATTTTTCCGAGGCTGGTACGAATTAATTAAATTACACAGTCTTTCTTTATGTTCTGCATTCGAAATATGCGATAAATCAATCTCGTTGACATAAATAGCATTCAACAGATGTGAAAGGTAATTAAACGTCGAGCTACTTCCGCTTTCGGGACTTTTGTTTACTTTAACAGAGACGCCAGACGATTGCGAAGGATCATAAGCATTCTTCAATGAGATAGCAATATTCAAATTTCCCATAACGCAACGAACGTTAGAATTTCGAGATGACTCAGCAATTATCAAGTTTACATTACTTTTATTCCGATGAGAAATTATTTGAAGGCCATTCTCGGTAAAAGAGAAGTTAAACTGACTCAATACGTCCAAACCTAATACAATTTGATTACATAATGACTTAACAACATAAATTTTCGTACGCAGTGAAAAACTATCAATTGAAATATCAGAAATGAAAAAGCCGATGGGGTACGTTTGCTTTGATTCAATTCCGTTTAATGTGATATCGCTACAATTTAAATTAGGAAAACCAATCTGCTTGTGTAACTCTACACTGCATATCGTTACATCTGAACCAGTGTCAACTAAACTATTAACTAAATGATTATTTATTTCTACAGTCTTCATAATTCTATCCTTGTCGGAAATTCGTTGTAATAAAGCTGCTTGATGTGTCTCGGTGGTCTGCTCTGGACAGTTCGTTGAATAATGCCCGAACTTCTTACATTTTACACCCTTTGATTTGTTTACACAATGCTTTGAATAATGCCCAAATTCCTGGCAATTAAAACATTTGACCTTATTAACGTTAGATTGATTTCGGTTTGATGACGAAAGCTTACTTCTATCTTTAACTTGAGTGTCTACTTTCGTTTTCGGATTTTTAAACTTATCATTGTCCGATCTCATTTTATCATAAATTTTAAGCCTTTGTTTAAATTCAGCTATTGTTTCGCAACCATATAATATAGTTTTCCTAACCACAGAATCGGGAATACCATCAATAACATATTTAATTAATGAAGCATCTTCAATGTTACCTCGCGAACACATTTCTTTCATTTTCAAAAAATACTCATCTAGAGATTCATTAGGCATTAATTTACGTTTACATAACATTTCATGCAACTCAGAAGAATTAAAAGCTTTACCATATTCAGATTTCAAAAGCTTTTTTAACTTACACCAGTCATTAACTTTAGGTTCACTCTGAATAAATAGTTTCGCTTTACCTTTTAATGATCTTTTAGCAAAAACTAATTTATGCAAATCACTCAATTTCAAAGAATTTATAACATCTTCAAATTCATCAATCCATTTATCAACATTTTCATATGCATTACCAGAAAAAGGATTAACAATACTTTCAATATCAGAAAAACTAAGATGAGGTTTAAAATGATCTTGAATTGGAAGCTGCATACTGTTGTTTACTTGAGACTCATTAAAACCAGGATTGTCTCTTTGATTATCATCTAGCATTACTTCAGAAAATTTATTAATAGTTTCATCTTCAATATCACTATTTTCTTCATGCAAAACATTTTCAAATAATACAGATAAATCACATAGCTAAGAGACAATTCGAGTTACGACTTCCGTTTTTAAACCTTCTGAATTTATGCACAGTACATTGCAAATTTTAATTAACTCATTCAAAGTAAAACTATTCTGCACTGCGTCTATTTTCTTATTAAATTTTTCAGAATCTGGTTTAAATATAAAGCCAGAAAATTCACGTAATCGTTTCCGGTTATTTCGATCTCCATCAGTATTAAAAATAAGCTTACGCAAACTTTTGATTTCAGAACTTTTACTGTTCTTTAAAGCTGCTTCCAATTCTGGAATTTCTACTAACTTCATATTGGAAAGAAAGTTTTGTACTCACCCGACAGATGATCGTCGTCAATTGGGTAATCTACACCTTATACGAGTAATCCAATAAATAGAATAACTTTCACTCAGTAGTTCAAAGGACAGTTCTACTACTCGCACATTTTGGAATTCGAGGCCCCACGTTGGGCGCCATATTTTTTTGTAGAATTTGACTTGATTCACAGCATGGGAGCACGAAGTAATATTTAAATGTTTATTTAATATAAAGAAATAAAATAATTAAGAAAAGTATATAAAGATGAAGTTAACGGTATGCAGGATTAACATAAGATAAGTCCTTTTAAGGCATAACATCAAGTTAATAACTCTTGAAGACGTGTGAGCCGTCTGCTCACGTCTGCCCTCCACTCTCGACCAGGTCTCAGTGCTGTCTGGGATGATTCCCACTGCGCTGGGCCGCGATGGCACACTGATGACGTCATAATCCTGGTATTCTAATTCAGCATTGGACGTTGATGACTTCCACATATATTTTTGAACTGGTTTAAAGAACTTAATGTTTTGAAAGATGTTACCTTGCCTCGATACTTGTTTATGAATGCCACGTCTGAACTACATGTATTTGTGGATGCTTGTGTTGTAAAGAGAGAAGTAGAGGGCGCTGCTTGGCAGTAGCGTAATGCATGTAAGTAGAAACGAAATGTCGTTTGATTAGGCAATATGGTTTCTGTGAAGGTAGTCCGCCTAATAATAGGACAGTTGTAAATATGTAAATATAACGAATAATAAATAGCATTAGAAAAACTTAACCATCAGATGTTTTGTGATTGCTCTACGGGCCGCAATGGATAAATGCAGGTTCGTCACAATGGTGCATCGTACGGCAATGTTTGGATTTGTTAAAGTGAACTTCACGAGGAAATATGTGTCCAGACCATGCCCTAGGTAAGAGCATGATTATTATTAAATTCTGAACGTGTTTGATTTGAATTTTGATAATTTGCAGTCTTAGGTACATTTGTGTATTAACGCAAAATAATGTCAGAACTAGATTGATTAAAACGAAAGAGAACCGCATTGAGAACGGTAGTATCTAAACTACTAAAGAAAGTCGAGGATAGCTTAGCAAAGAAAGATACAGATGAATTATGCGAAGTGCATGAATTATTAATAGAAAAGAAAAGTAATTTGAAAGAATTAGACGAGGCAATTCATTCCGCAATTGAGATAGATTCTCTAGAAGCGGATGTAGTTAGTTCTGTGGAATAGTTCTGAGTTAGAATGAGGTTAGTTCTGAGTCTGAGGAAAGAAAAATGTTCTCGAGCTATTAAACGAATTAATCGAATGTTGGAAGAGGATAAAATAAGTATTAAAGATCCTGAACAAAACTTGGTTAGACTGCAAAATGTACAAAGTACGGTAAAACTTCCAAAACTAGTTTTAGAGAAATATTCAGGTGATCCTGAAAAATTTACGGAGTTTTGGAACAGTTACGAAAGCACTATAGACAAAAACGAAAGTCTTAGTAAGATAGAAAAATTCGCATACTTGAAAACATTACTTACGGGTGCCGCGAGTAATGTAGTATCTTCATTAGAATTAAATGCAAAAAATTACGATGAGAGTATAAAAACTTTAAAGGATAGATTCGGGAAAAAAGAAATAATAATTAGTCAATTCATGAACAAACTGTTAAATTTAGAACCAGTAAGGAATTCAAATAATATTAAAGCTTTACGTAGGTTATATGATGAAATCGAAATTGCAGTTCGGAATTTGGAACCGCAAGGAGTTACGAAAGGTTCATTTGGTCAGTTATTAATACCTGTGTTGTTTAAAGCTATTCCAGAAGAGTTCGTTCTGGAATTTAATCGACGGAAAAACCCAAATGAAGAAATTAATATATCTGACTTGTTGGACTTCATAAAGCGAGAAATTGAATGTCGTGAAGCGTCGAGTTTATTGACGCGAGATAAAAGAAATACCTTGCCTCCACGTTTCGAACATGCTAAGTCTGATTATAAGAAAATACACAGAAATGTACCTACGGCTGCCAGTTTCAATGCTGTTGATAATCGTGCATGCATCTTCTGCGAAAAGTCCCATAACTCATTTTCTTGTGATAAAAGCATTAAAGAAAAATTGTGTAAGTTACGTACTGAAAATAGATGCTTTATTTGTTTTCGAAAATATCACATTTGGAAATCGTGCAGGAATAAAACTAACTGCTTAAAATGCGGGTTTAAGTCGCATCATGAGTCACTTTGTACGAGTAGTTCAAATCGTAACAAAGCGCGAATGGCTTCAAATCAAAACATGTATAAAAGAATTGTGCGAAAGCTCGCGAGACAATTCAGTAGATGAAACACAAAACTCCCCAAAAGAACACACGCTTTCTGTTGTTCCTTGTGATAAATCATTGAAGAAAAATGCTTTATTGCAAACCTGTTCAGTGTTAGCTCATTATGACGGAAAGTCAGAGTTAACTAATTTAATTTTCGATTGCGGTGCTACACGAAGTTTTGTTCATATTAGTGTAGTTAAGAAATTAAACTTAAAATTTGTTGGAGAAGAAACATTGTCTATTTATTCTTTCGGAATGAAATACGCAGTACCTAAAACATATAAGGTTGTCGAATTCTGTGTTTCGGATGCGAAGCAAAAGAACAAAATAAAAATCAGCTGTCTCGTCACTGACGCCATTACGGCTGCGCATATGACCACACCGTCAAAACAAACACTAAAAATGATGAATGAGTGTGGATTGCGAATCGCTTGTTTATGTAAAAGAAGCGTTGGAATTCTAATAGGTGTGGATTATTACTGGAAGATGGTAAGGGGGGGGGAAAGATTCAATTAGGAAAGGAAATTTATGCGATTTCTACTATGTTTGGATGGGTCCCAGTCGGCCTTCAAGATAAAGAGAGCGAAATAGTATCTCAAAACACGGCAATAGTAAACCTTTCTTCTTGCGTAACTGATTCATTGAGATCGTTGTGGACTTTAGATTTGCTGGGCCTTACCAATGACTCAGCGATTTCTAACGAGGTGAGAGAAATGATTGAAAGCTTTGAAAAGGAAATACGGTTAGAAGGTAATAGATACTATGTCAGCTTATTATGGAAATCGGAAGCAGGGCAGTTAGAAAATAATTTTGGAGTCGCATTAAGACGATTTGAAAGTCTTAAAAATAGACTTATTAGAAATCCTGAGATTTATCAGCAATATAAATCCGTAATTGAAGAGCAAATGAAGGAGAGTATAGTTGAGAAGTGTTCACAGGAAATAACGGAGGCATCGTATTTTATGCCGCACAGGGAAATAATAAAACCTAAGGAAACCACAAGGTGTAGGATTGTTTACGACGCGAGCTCTTCTAGAACTAAAGGTGTAAAGTCCTTAAATGATTTTTTAGACATTGGACCTAATTTGATCCCCGTGGTTTTGGACATAATTTTAAAATTTCGGAAGTATGAAATTGCTTTCAGCGGAGATTTAGCTAAGGCCTTTTTAATGATAGGAATCTTAGAAAAGGATAGGGAATATTTAAAATTTCTTTGGTTCGGGAATAGTGAGGAAAAATATAAAGTTTTAAGGTTTAAACGTCTTCCATTCGGACTTTGCTGTAGTCCAACAATTTTAGCGATGACTATAAAATTCCACATTAAAAAATATAAAAGCACAAATCCAGAAAGTTATGAAATGTTAGATTCCTCGTTATATGTAGACGATTTATATTACGGTGCAGACACTATTGAAGATGCATGTCGATTATGCTCAGACGCGGTTAAGATTTTTAAAGACGCTGAGATGAATTTGAGAAAATTAAGGTCAAATTCCGAGGAACTTAATTCCTGGTGGATTGGTAAAGGTTATAACATAGAACCAGCTAAAGAGTCAAAATTTTTGGGCATGATCTGGAACTCTGAAGCAGATAAGATCAAGTTGAATTGCGAATTTTTAGGAAATTTATCCCATGACAGTGCTGAGGCCACAAAAAGGACTATTCTCCAAAGGGTGGCCAAAGTTTACGATCCAATTGGTGTATTTCAACCCTTTGTGATGAAAATGAAAATTCTGTTACAAAAAATTTGGACATTAGGTGTGGACTGGGATGATACCCTTCCATTAGAAATAATTAAGGACTGGAGTCGCTGGCAATCTGAATTAAAGGTGTTGGAGGAGTTTTCTCTTCCGAGAAAATATTTTGGTAGTAGTGAGAAATCTAATGTTAGCCTTCATGTATTTGCTGACGCTAGCCCTAAAGCGTACGGCGCAGTAGCATACCTTGATTCAGAAAACATTATTTGCACCAGTTTCATTACCGCGTAGCTCCACTCAAGACCATGACTTTACCTCGTTTGGAGTTGATGGCTGCTTTAGTAGCCGCCAAATTGTCTATGTATTTGACAAAGCTGTTTCCTGAACTGTGTCATCAAAAGTTTCTTTGGAGTGATAGCCAAATAACTATCTACTGGATAAAGGGGTGGGCAAGAAATTGGAAACCCTTTGTATCAAACAGAGTTTCTGATATTCAGTCACTCACGGATCCTGAATGCTGGTTTCACTGCAGTGGGAGTGAAAACCCTGCTGACCTTTTATCTCGAGGAGAAAATGCCTTTAACCTTGTGAGAAATTTCCTTTGGTTACAGGGACCTAGCTGGCTTTCTCAACCTGAAAGTGTTTGGCCAGTAAATCAACAGATCAACATCGACGAGGAGAGCGTTCAGAACGAAGCAAGGATGCAAACATCTCTTCATGTTTCTGTTCAAGACGTAGAATCTTCGGCATTACTAGAGTTAACGCGATTCAGCAGGCTGCTGAAGGTGTATCGAATTACGGCTTATGTTATGCGGTTTACCAACAATATAAAACGAAATTCAGCGAAAGTCAAAGGTCTATTAAGCTCTATTGAAATTTCGCGAGCTGAGCTCTATTGGGTAAAAGTTACACAGCGAAAATACTTTGCGAGAGAGATTCTAGATCTATCAAGTGAAAAATGCTTAGAAAAGACATCGTCGATTTATTCACTTAACCCAGAATTCGATACCCATGGTCTTCTGCGTTTAAAGGGCAGACTTCAATTCTCAGACTTTGCTTTCGAAGAAAAACACCCATGGCTGTTACCTTATAAAGATAGATACAGTGAACTAGTAATTTTTCAGTCTCATAACAAATTGTTTCATGCTGGAGTCGAAGCTACCTTAGCTGATATTAGAGAAAAGTTTTGGATCATAAAAGGACGCCAATTCCTCAAGTCCACGTTAAGTAAGTGCTTTTGTGTAAACGATACAAAGTGCGTGCCGGTACACAGGAAACCGCTCCTTTACCACTTGATCGTGTTCTTCAATCATCTCCATTTTCTGTAACAGGGCTGGATTATACTGGTCCCTTCTTTACAAAGGACAGCAAGAATAAACATTATCTGCTTTTGTTTACATGTGCTACAACTCGAGCTTTACATCTGGAACTTGTCCCTTCTATGAGCGTGGAGAATTTTATGCTTGCGTTTCGCAGGTTTATTTCTCGTCGTGGATTGTGCTCAACGATATATTCGGACAATGCCAAGACATTCAAATGTGCTGATCTCGAGTTGCGAAAAATTTGGAAGTGTATTCAACATCCATCTGTACAAAATGTGTTTTCTTCCCACGGTATAACATGGAAGTTTATTGTGGAAAAAGGAGCATGGTGGGGAGGGTTCTGGGAAAGGCATTTTAGAACGATCAAAACTTGTTTAAGGAAGATAGTTGAACGTTCTAGTCTCTCTTTGAATGAGCTAGAAACAGTCTTCGTAGAAATCGAAGCCATAATTAATTCAAGGCCCATAACGTATGTCTACAATGACCCTTCAGAACCCTCACCGCTAACTCCTGCTCATTTCTTAATTTGTAAACGTTTACTTTCTCTTCCAGTTACAAAAGTGTGCAGAGAAGACTTGATTGGGTCTAGACGTTCCTTGATCAAAAGGTATAAACATCAACAAACCTTGTTAAATCACTTTTGGAATAGGTGGAGGAAGGATTACTTGCTTTCTTTAAGATCTGTGAATTTATGTCCACCTACTAAAGTGTCTGGTCAGTTTAATGTTAATGATGTAGTCCTTGTACATGACGACCGTTTACCTAGGAATTTGTGGACACTAGGTAAGATAATAGAAACTTATCCTGGCAGAGATGGTCAGGTTCGTTCTTGTCTCATTAAAACTCAAACAGGTAATCTAAAGAGACCAGTACAATTGCTGTACAACCTTGAAGTGCATAATTAGTAGTAAAGAGTTACACTGTAATAATCTAATTTGTTGTTTGCACTTATGTCATCTTCAGAGTATCTTTATTGATTGTTGCTAAATGTAGTTTAGTTTATATAATTCTTGCGAATTTTGATTTAGTATAATGTTTCTTATTTAGTAATTACTTTATAAGTTGATTTAATGTGTTTAAACATTACTTAATTGTTATTTATAATTTGATGTAGTTTATATAGTATTCAAATGTTGTGTTTGATTTAGAAATACTGGTTTATTTTGTATTCGGTTTGTGTGAACTTTGAGTTCACAGGTGAGGAGTGTTGTAAAGAGAGAAGTAGAGGGCGCTGCTTGGCAGTAGCGTAATGCATGTAAGTAGAAACGAAATGTCGTTTGATTAGGCAATATGGTTTCTGTGAAGGTAGTCCGCCTAACAATAGGACAGTTGTAAATATGTAAATATAACGAATAATAAATAGCATTAGAAAAACTGAACCATCGGATGTTTTGTGATTGCTCTACGGGCCGCCATGGATAAATGCAGGCTCGTCACAGCTTGCAAGGGGGCGTATGCAGCGTGCGTCTTTGTTCGATCAATATTTAATTCTGAAGTAAAAATAAATCTCGTACGAGCGAAGTCTAGAGTATCGCCTTTGAAACCTTTAAGCATTCCTCGCTTAGAATTAATGGCCTGTTGAATAGGTTCTAAACTTGCAAATTCTATTATCAAAGCTCTCAGTTTGCCCGATTTAAAAGTTACCTTCTGGTCTGATTCAACCACTGCCCTTTGATGGATAACAGAGCAAGGAAATTGGTCCGTTTTCGTCGAAAATAGGGTTAAAGAGATTCGAGAGTTGACGCGAGGTCATTCATGGGGACATGTCCCAGGGAAACTGAATATTGCCGACTTGTTATCGCGCGGATGTTTTGCGAAGCAAATGCTTCGGTCTAGATCAGGGATGGGCAAACTACGGCCCGCGGGCCAACTCTGGCCCGCAGGAAGGTTCTATCCGGCCCGCGGATATAATTTTAATTTGCCGGTCAGAGGCAAATTAAAAGAAATATTTATATATTATATATCCATCTCCTTTTCTACTTTGTTTAAATATTATATTTTTTCTTCCTTTTTTTTCAGAGAGCTGGTAATCTTTTTACATTCTCTATTTTTGTTCTACAAAACATAAATCGAAGGAAATAGCAAACACAGGCAGTTTTCAATCGGTAAAGTGTTAAAAGCGGAAGTTATTTATTAGTTATAGCTGTAGATTGGCGCCAACAAGCGTTATCTTTTTCTTGTGGAACAGACATATGGGAATTCAATATGGGTGAATTAGACCTCACATGTGGCAGACTGCGCATTTTAAGCTCCATCTAACGGCTTTTTCTTTTGGCGCGAGTTCTAATATTATTGATTGCGTGTTGAAAGATTGTGGGCATATAGCGTCATTGTGAATAGTGGTGAAATTATTAAAAGTATAGCGTAGCTAGTGCTTGTTTGGGTTATTCGTAAAATATTTCAACCCCAAAATGGCTACTAAAAAACGTAAAGTTGATTCAGAGTGCCGCGCTTTTAATGATGAATGGACATGGAAATATTTTTTTTCAGTTGTAAAAGATAAACCAGTGTGTCTTATCTGCAATGAAGCTGTCTTATCTTCAAAGAATATAACATTTCCCGTCATTTCACATCTAAGCATAAGAATTCCAATTACGAAGCAATGTCCGAATATGAAAAAAAAAAAAAAAAAAAAAAAAAAAAAAAAAAAAAAAAATGCAGAAAGTCTTCGTAAAAAATTATCAGGCCGGCAAAATTTTTTCAAGAAGGTGAACAGTATTCAAAATGCAGCTACACACGCAAGTTACATTGTAGCATACAATATTGCTAAAAATAATAAAGCTCTCAGTGATGGGGAGTTCGTTAAACAATGCATGCTCCAAGTTTGTGATGTTTTACGTCTGACTGACTGATAACTTATAGCCAGAATACAACTGAGATCAGTAGTTTATCTGGCTCAATCAAATTTATGCCGGATGGGCACAATAACATAGAACTATCTTCACATAATTTTACGTGTAGACAAGAAAAATAATTTTGAGACTGTAAGCTTATCTCGAAAAACGGTGACTTCCAGAATGGAAGCCATCGATAAAAATTTGGCATCACAATTAGAGTCAAAGATTGGCCAGTTTAAATTTTGTTCCATAGCTATGGATGAAAGCACTGATATAAATGATACTGCTCAATTAGTATTATTTATAAGAGGTGTTGATGAGAAACTACAAGAGGATATGATATTTTTCATGAATTTCAGGAAGGGCGTTTAACTTTGAAAGTGCCTATAACAAATATATGTAATATTACAACCGACAGAGCACCAAATATGATAGGAAAAAAAAACTGGATATCTTGGACTCTTTAATCAAAACTATCCCGGGAACAATGTTGTTTTTCTACATTGTGTTATACATCAAGATGCTCTGTGTAAATCTGCATGGAATATGAAACCCGTGCTTGATACAGTCGTGAAGCTTGTAAATACTATTCGATCTCGTGGGCTTACTCACAGGCAATTTCGAGATTTTCTTCAGTCAGTGCAATCTGAATACTCTGATGTACTGTATTACACGAAAGTAAGGTGGCTTAGTGCAGGATGTGTTTTCGAGCGGGTTTGGCAGCTGAAAGACGACATTGTGTCGTTCTTCCATGAGAAACAGTATTCTGCGGAGTGCGAAATGTTAGAAGATACAAAATGGCTTTCAGACTTTGCATTTTTCACAGATCTTCTTTGTCATATGAACAACTTGAATGTCAAGATGCAAGGGAAAAATCAATTTATCGACGATATTTGGTCACATCTCAAAGCTTTTAAACTAAAACTTAATATGTTTGCTGGGCAGCTAGGTAAGAACGACTTATCTCATTTCCCGAGGTTAAATTCAATACCCTCAGTAAATGAAGAGAACCTTAAGAATTATGAAGATAGCTTGAAAAACTGCATTTTTGAGTTCGAACGCAGATTGGATTTGGATATTTTTACCATGCCATTCAACGTAAATTGTGAAGCAGTGAGGTCAGATTTGCAGCTTGAATTAATTGAGTTGCAATCTAACAATCATCTCAAGCAATTGTTTCTAAATATGCCAAAGTTAGAGTTTTACAAATCATTATCGAAAGTAAGTTTCCCAAATTTAATATCTCATGCCCAGAAAATCAGTGCTATGTTTGCTTCATCTTATATATGTGAACAAGTGTTTTCAACTATGAACCTTAGAAAGAATTATTTCAGAAGTAGACTGACAGATGAGCATTTATCCTCGTTCCTTAGAATCAGTACATCTCACTTCGAACCTCAATATAAGGAACTTTTAAAAATGAAATCTCAATTTCATTCATCTCATTAATATATTAAATTGTAATACTTGTATATTGTTTTTAAAATTTTAGAAAAATTCATCTTGGCCCGCCAAATTTTATTTTTTCGATTTTAGGCCCGCGATCGAAAAAGTTTGCCCATCCCTGGTCTAGATGGTGGGAAGGCCCGTTGTGGTTGCGAGAAGGCCCTGAAAACTGGCCCACTGGCGAGATCATTTGTTTGCATGAAGAAGTAGAATTGGAGAGGAAAAAGATAAAAATAGTGAATATTGATCTATCAAAAGACGCACCCCTTGGCATCGAATCAGTGTATCCAATTATGATAAAATGATTAGAATATTTGCATGGATATTTAGATTTGTAAATAATTGTAAAGAAGGTTCTGAAAAGAATAGAAACATTGAACTTTCACAGTATGAAATTGAAAATTCTGAGAAAAATTTAATTCGTTTGGTTCAAAATCCTTATCTGACTGATAAGAAGTCTTATAATTTTATTGAAACGCTCATTGATGATGATGGTATTCTGAGAGTTAAAACGAGAATACTAAATAGAGATGACCATGAATATTTTCTGTACCCAATACTGTTACCAGAAAAATGTGATTTCACTAAGTTATTAATCAGAAATGTGCATAATAAGAACTGTCATGCAGGTCCTCAGATGATGCAATGTATATTACGAGAAAGATTTTGGATAGTCAGAGGTAGAAAGGCCATTAAAAATGCCCTCTTTAACTGTATCGTTTGTAAAAGATTTAAAACTAAGGCTATGTCAAGCGAACCGACACCTCTGCCACCAGACCGAGTTACGGATTGTGCGCCATTTGAAATCATAGGGATTGATTTGGCTGAACCGCTGTTTTTAAAAAATGGAGGAAAGGTATGGATCGCGCTTTTCACGTGCGCTCTGTACCGTGCCATTCACCTTGAACTTGTAAATTCTCTTTCTATTGATGCGTTTCTCCTGGCGCTTCGACGATTTGTTGCTAGGCGCGAACGCCCTAGAATAATCTATAGTGATAACGGGACAAATTTTCGTGTGCATCTAATGATTTATCAAAACTAAATTGGGATAAAGTATTAAAGGAAACGGGAACTGAAAAGATACTCTGGAAATTTATTCCACCTACTGCAGCTTGGTGGGGCAGCTGGTGGGAGAGGTTGGTTCGTACAGTAAAAGAATTGCTGAAACGTACTTTAGGTAAATCAGTGTTATCATATGAAGAACTTTATACTATTATTTGTGATCGTGAAACTATAATTAATTCTAGACCCTTAACTTATGTTTCTGAAGATCCGCAAGAATTAGTACCTCTGACACCCGCCATGTTTCTTATCGAGAATAGAAATTCCAATGTTGAAGATCTTGATGAATTAAATTCGTCAAGTCTTAATAAGAGATTAAAGTATAGAACTAAATTATTAAATGATCTGAGACAACGATTTAGAAAAGAATGCCTTTGTCAACTGGTTCAAAAGCATAATGAAAAACGATCTCGGGAACCTGTAGTAGGAGAAATAGTACTGATGGGAGATGATAACAGAAAACGTTTATTTTGGCCTTTAGCCCAAATTACAGAATTGATCCCTGGACGTGATGGAAAGATTCGTACGGTTAAACTTAAGACCCGGCATACGACCAATACAACGCATCTTTCCTCTGGAGATACAGGCCAATGACGGAAACATAATTCCTGATAAGAAACTGGGTGCAGAGGAATCTAATTCTAGTGCTGGGTGTACGTTAAAAAGGGGAATTGCACCTGATAAAATGGTGATGCAACAATATTCCTCCTCTGGACGACTTGTAAAAGTTCCAAAAAGTGTAGATCAAAAGTAATTTTAAATCTCTTACTTCTTTAGTTAATTCACTTTCGGTTTTCCTTGAGGTTTGAGAAAAGGCAATTCTAAGTCCTTTTCTTTGCGCTTTTAAAGCGATCAAATCCATCTTCAAAGTATACTCAAAATCGAAATTCAAAATCAAAAGTTTAATCAGAAAATACTAATCCATAAGCACCCGGTCCCGCCGAGGGTATCACTATGTTATGAAGAACACAGAAAATATATAAATCAGATATATTCAAAACAGTTGCGGGCTGCCTCTACCCGAGGCTGGGTGCATTATGAATAAAGACAAAAAAATTCTTAATAAGCCATTCTTTATTTTCATCAAACCAGTCTTACGCTTTCGAGATCAGCTTTCGTTCTGTCTACAAAGCAAAACTTTCGAAACACTCAGCACGCAGGCTGACGTCACAAACAGCAGCGCATCGCGCCAATTATTACTTCAGTTCATTTCACAAAATTGGAACTGGAATTAAAATGAATGAAGCGGAGAGGAAAATGAATGACGAAGCTCTTACCCTATTATTCCTCATAGTTGAAGATACATTTCTAGATGATATCGGAGATTGCGTTAGAGACGCCTGAAACTGTCGAAAAGAAATGAATACAAAATTTGGTTTGTTTCACGTACTGCACCTTATGAGAGAATTCTTTAACATAAATATGAAGCCAAATGAGTCTGTCCAATCCTATCTAGCAAGATTAATGGACTTACATAGAAAATTGGCTAATAATGGATATGCATTTACAGATAGAGAAGTGGCCCTAGTGATGCTATTGGGACTGCCTAAAAGTTATGAATCTCTCATCCTAAGTTTGGAAAAAAAACGAAGCAAATCTGACAACTACGATTATGAAACCAAGGCTACTTGTAGAAGAGAAACGTATAGTTAGAAATGAGAGTTCAGCCAAAGTGTATGATGAAGAACAAGCTCTTCACACTAAAAGTTTTTACACCAACCAGAAGAAGCCTGCATTTGGAGAACCTGTGAAGAAGTATGCAGCTAAAAGGCCAAATGAAGAAGAAACTAACAGAGGAAGAAATACTAAATGCTTCAGCTGTGGCCAATGGGGGCACATCTCTAAAAATTGTAAAGAGGCCAAATATCAGAGCCAAAACAGTGCCAAAACTGAAGTTGACCTCAAGACAAACATTGCACTTCTGGCAAACGAAGAAAAATCAAGGAAAAGTAATCTGTGGTTTTTAGACAGTGGCGCTACAGAACACATAACCTCTGATAAAAGAAAATTCTCAGACCTTAAGAAATACACATCTGAAATTGAAGTTGCTAATTCAAAAAGAATAAAGGTCACTGGAATTGGAAATATTTCACTTTCTGTTGGAGAAGAAGATGGAGGAAAAAAATGTCACTATTGAAAATGTCCTATATGTTCCAGAACTAGGAGGAAATCTATTATCCATTGGTAAAATTGAAGAAAGATACATAAAAGTAGAATTTGCTGAAGGTAAAACCAAAGCGATTGGTAAGAATGGAGACTTCTATCTGATGAGAAAAAAGGAAGACTGTACATAATCTAAGAAAAGATGGCAACTGCCTACGTTACGAAAACTGAAAGTGCCGACTTGTTGCATCGTAGATTTGGTCATCCACACTCTTATAGAACAAAAAATTGGCAGAAACCTGAAATCAACAGTATTAGTAAATGCACCTTGCTAAGTCTACATCCAGGGGAAAATGAAAAGGAAGAAATTTCCAAAGGCCGCCAGTACAAAAGCTAAAGACATCCTAGAGGTTATACAATCAGATGTTGTTGGTAAAATTTCTCCCCCTTCCTTTGGAAGCTCGAATTACTTTGTGACTTTCACCAATGAATTTTCTCACTATACAACGGCATTCTCTATGAAAGCCAAAAGTGAAGTACTAGAAAAATTTGAGGAGTACCGTTGCATGGTAGAAAGTCTCCAAAACAGAAAAATCAAATTCCTGAGAAATGACAATGGTGGGGAATATATAAGTGAAAAGTTTGACAAGTACCTCGCTGCGTATGGGATCCAAAGACAACTAACTGTACCTGACACACCCTAACAAAATGATCTGGTAGAAAGACTGAACCAAACATTGATAAACACGACAAGATGCTTACTTATAGAGTCCGGAGCAGATCACAGGTTTTGGGCTGAAGCAATGGCACTGCGGCCTATCTCCACAACAAGCGCCTATTTATGGCAATTTATGGCGATATTCCAGAGGAAAGATGGTCAGGATCTGGAAGCGAAACATACCACCTCAGAGTTTCCGGCTGCAGAGCCTGGAGTCATGTTCTCTCACACTCAAGAGGAAGCAAGCTTGATCCTAAAGCTACAGAATGTGTTTTTGTGGGCTATCCTAAAGGAGTTAAAGGCTACAAATTGTATGACTTGAAGAAGAAACATTTTTTTGTCAGCAGAGATGTCATTTTTGAAGAAAATGTTTTCCCCTTAAAACTAAGCAAGTGTGACAATCCTGCAAAAGAAGCTACCCTTAAAATTGAAGACTTTGAATCAGAATATCCCTTGGACCTACCTGAGACAGAAACTCGTGATTCATCTCTAGATCACATAACTCCTGATGTAAATGACTTGGATGAAACCCAATGATCCGATTGACCAAAATTCTGAAAGATGTCAAGACCTACAGCTTGAAAATACTCCAGATTACGAAGATGAAGGCAAATCAGTTACACAGATACAAGACGTTGTTAACAACCTAAACCCTGAAGTTGAAGCAGCAGCCAGAAATCCTACCCATGGGAGTGAGAGAGGTGAAAAAAGAAGCATCACAATTCCTAAACATTTCGAAGATTTTTATCTGTACGGTGCCCAAGAGATACGACAATATGAAGAAAAGGACCTAGTAACTTTAAAAGATGTCCTGAAATCACCCGAAGCTGACATGTGGTTAAAAGCCATGGAGGAAGAAATTCAGAACCTCACTGAAACTCAAACATGGGAACTAACTACTAAATCACCAGGAGCCAAGGTAATACCATCCAGATGGTTGTTTCGTAAGAAAAAAGACGAGATTGGGAACCGAGCAAAGTTCAAAGTCAGATTGGTGGCAAAAGGCTATCTGCAAATACCCGGAGTGGATTTTCAAGACACCTATTCACCAGTCATCAAGCTTAAATCTATAAGGTTACTGCTTGCCGTAGCTGCAGAGAAAAAGGCAGAGGTTCACCAAATGGATGTGACAACTGCATACCTTAATGGGATTCTAAAAGAGGACATATATATGGCACAGCCGGAAGGCTGCATTGAGAAAGGGAAAGAACAACTTGTCTGCCACCTAAAGAAAAGCATTTATGGTCTCCGACAATCAGGACGTGCATGGAATACTTGCTTGAACGACTTCCTGATCCAGTTTAGATTGAAAAGGTGAAGTGCAGACCTTTGTATTTACTTTTGTCATGAGAAGAACATCATAACTGGAGTTTATGTTAATGACCTCCTGATAGTTGGAAACATGCCAGAGATAAATGAATTCAAGAAAAGCATCAAGAAAAGGTTCAATGTCAAGGACCTAGGTCCTGCAAGCCCTATCTTATCCATGCAAATGTGCAAAGAAAAAAATGATCATACACGCTAGATCAAATCGTTTATGTGTTAGAGATCCTAGAAACATTTAAAATGACTGAAGCAAAATGTGCATCCACGCCACTGGATCCCAGCATAAAACATAAGAAGCTAGATGAACAACAGTGGGAAGAAATCAAAGAAAACAGCAAGGAAATCCCTTACAGACAAGCTACAGCTTTATCTGACTTGTTGTACTCGCCCAGACGTGGCTTATTCTTCCACCTACATGAGCCAATTTAATGAAACACACACTAAAGATAATGACCCAATTTAATGACACTGGAGAGGTGTGAAACACATTCGAAGATACTTAAAGGGAACACAACACAGAAAGTTGAGATTCCAGAAGTCAGGTAAGCCACTTCAAGTCTACTCAGATGCTGACTGGGGAGATGACAGAACTGACCGTAAATCTTACAGTGGTTATATAATGCTACTACCGCAGGTGCTCCAATCTCATGGGTGAGCAAGAAGCAACCCACAACAGCTTTATCGTTGACAGAAGCAGAGTATGTGGCGATGTGTCATACTGCCAAGAAAATCTTATGGATTATAAATTTGATCAAGGAAATCTGTAGTGAATTAGCTGCTTCACCTCAAAAAGTGCTAGTCGACACAGATTTTTCTTAATTATTTCTATGTAAACATTATGTTTCCTGGTATAACTTAATATGTGTTCATTTAATTATACAAATTATAAGTAGAGGTCAATAGTGTTTAAGCATGTAATAGCAGCTACATTGTTTTTCTGTAAATGTGTACAACCACAGCGTGATTAATTTTTTATTGAAGTATGTAAATATCTTGCACGTAGTGTGATTGACAAGGGGGCGTGTTAAAAAATAAGATATGCATACCAATCACAATATTTACTTAATGTTAGTTGGAAACAGCAGTGTTGTCATGTTATCCTTATCTGATGTGCATTGCTGTGGTTGCTTGTTTTCATGTAACCAAAATATTCCCATTATATTTGATTGTTCAACCTGGGCTATGTCATTTCTTTACCCACAAATAATTTAAATTTTAACAGAAAGGCCTACAAAATTATGTCCCCACTATTAAAATGTGAACAGCTATCTACAGCCGAAAAAGAGACTCCATCTTACAATCATTCGACTGATTCTCAGATACGCTTTCCCTGCCTGGGCAAATGCAAAAGACAAGGACTACAAATAACTTCAAGTCCTTCAAAACAAGTTTTTAAGAATAATCACCAGACTACTTCATCAGAAATGATAGTTTGCACTCGGATGTAAACTTAGAACAAATTCAAGAATTTATTAATCATTTTAATGAAAAATTATTTAGTAGAACGATTACCTACAACCCGGCTAATTTCGCTAACATCGTAAGTTACGAAATACTTAATGAAGATAAACTTCTTCGCCAATTCGCCGCTCACTTGTTACAGTCTACCTAAACCGACTAAAGAGAGCTTAGCTTACTCACTCAGGTCTTAATTAAATTTGATACTTTTATGGTTTCTCTGTGAAATTATGAACTCACTGTATATTTATATATGTTGTCCCCATTTGTACGAACAATTTTAAGGGGTCATTTTTCATATTTGTGACTGTATTTCTAGTGCTGTGAACATTCGGACTTTGCTACGCCGCTAATCCTTGCTACCAGAAGCCAGAAAACTCATAGTGTTTTGATTGTTTTGCCCTTAAAAGAGCAATTTTAAAATTTTGTTCCTGTACATAGGTTATCCCATATTATTTTTCCTGTTATTTACTCAAGAAGCAATCACTTCAATTAATTGCTGTTTTGTCAGAACAGATGATATTTTATATTTTACATAGAATTTGTCTTTAATGTTTCTGCATACATGTATTGTTTTGTGCATTTTACAGTACTTTGCAAGCTCATCACGTTTCAGATTCTACATATCTCTTCACGTGTTCCAGCCAGCTTTTCCCACCTGCCTGTCCTTCTGCAGATACTCCAGACATGGCTTGCTGATCACCGAAGCTTAGGGCTTCACTTATCTTTTTCTTTTATAAGGCTATCTCAATTGGAGAAGCTTCATTTTTGGACTTTTACATACGTCAGGACACTAAGGTCCTGATCCAGATTCAGTAATCTGGAAACAGCAGGTGTGGTGCATCTCCTGCTGCATGCCAGAATAGCCAACAAAGTATTAAGGCATCCAAAAGTGCAAATTTTGAAATTAAATATTCTGTCAATTTTTGTCATACGATAATGAAACGCCTTATATAGTACAAAGTCCGTAATCCGGACTCGTCGGGACTTCGGCGATTCCGGATTAGGGTTTTTTTCTGGATTATAGATCATCAATTTAAATCTAGTAAGATAACATGCAGAAATTTTACAATTAAAAATATGAAACCGTTATTTATGAAAAAAAGAGCAATTAGGATCCAAAGGGCATCAAAATGTACAAAGAAAAAAAGGCTTAATATTTATTTGTTTACTTCAGTAAACATTTCTATCAATGTAAGTTGTTTAAGTTGCTTCGTTTTTTGTGCTAATACTTCCTCTTTAATTCTATAAACAGGCATAATTTCTTGTACAGTTACAAAGTTCCACTGTTCAGGTCCTGTAATTGCTGTGTCGAGAATACCAACTAACTTGTCAATCGAAATTTTTTCGTTTTCAATAACGTTCTCTGTTACTTTCTTCACTATCGGAAGCGCGCATGGGTAAACGCTTTACTAGCTTTATGCGCATGCGTAGCGGACGCGCGCATGCGCATGCATGAGTTTGCGGCTTTGAGGTCCGGATTATAAATCATTCCGGATAATGGATGTCCGGATTACGGACTTTGTACTGTAATTTTATTTTTTCATAATGAATATAAAATTTTCCCAGATGTAATTATAGGAACTGCGAAACTCATTAAAAATTATTACGTTATTTTTCACCACTATATATATAGTATATATTTTTTAATTTGACATTGAAAACATCTATGTAATTGGAAGTATATGACTACTACTAACGACTGCAAAATCAATCTCGAAATAAAAGCAAGGCAAATACAGAACGTTTACCTGAAATCCGCATAAATTAATTTAAAATTGTTTTATGTTTTAATTTGTCATTGTACTTTGTACAGCAATTCCTGTTTACGGTATTATAAATTTTGAATTAGGCGTTTAATATTCAAGTGGATAACAAATAAGATTACTTATTATAATTTTAAAGAAGAAATTTCTTCTTTCATTAATTTTGCTTTTCTACGATGGGTTGCACTTTTTATGCCCTTGACTATCTAAAAATTTTACTTACCCGACAGTCGACATTTCCGGAGCCTTCTGTCAAGCGTTTACCATAAATAACAAATGTTATGAAATAAACCAAGTTTTATGTAGTGAAAGTATCAGAAGAAATACATTAAAAATATATTAAAATAAATTTCTGAAGCTTTATGAAGAATTTATTTATCAAAAATCTTTAATGGAATAAATCTGAATGTTTATTATTTCAAAAATGTTTGGAATATTATTTACGAAATTTTTAATACGGAATATACCCTCAAAAATTGAGAAACGAGAACCAGAATTGAGTCTATTTAGTATCAAAATTAGAAAACGACAAACTTACAAAGAAAATAAAGTTCTGTAACTATACACCTTACTATTTTTTGATTTGTTGTCAATTTACAAATTAATAATATTCAGAAAACTAATCTCACTTTCCTCTAAGATATATAAATTATCATTACCAGAAATATTAAAATTAGCTTGAGTCAATCAATATAGTAGCATTAAAAAGTATAGTATTTCAAAAATGTAAGCAAGTAAATAAGTGAGACTTTTCTTTACATCACAAACTTGAATAAATATATTTCTTTAAAAAAGTTAAACATGTAAAAGAAATGAATATAAACTTTAAACAGATTTGAAAAATCACAATATATACACTCTTGCTTGAATTACTACTGTTAAGCAGGCTTACTCATTCGGCCACTGGTGGGAATTCGGTATACTGATTAGACTGCTTTAATTTTACCTTGCGCAGATGATTAAGTAATTGAATGTTAAGAGTAAAATTATTAAAACTATGTTAAGACTGGACGTGTACATAAAGAAAAATGTGAAATAAATTGCTTACGATTTTAAGAAACGATACAAAACATACTGGTTTCAATAGGCATAAAATACTGAACAATTATTAAATTTTTGGTTTTGATTCATTAAGTGGTGAATTAAATGATTTATTCTACTTATATCTCTTTTTATTTATAACATTAAAAAACAAGAAGAACATTAAAAAAATTCTTATAATATGGAGAAGAAAGCTTTAAATGGGACGCAAAAAAGAAAGAAAAAAAATAATTATGCAATGGTTTACACCAGGCAATGAAGAGAGGCAAGACAGTTGATCAATATTTCCAAGCTGAAGATTCTAGTTAAGATTAATAACAGGCCTCAGTTTTGAGCTGACAGGAACAGTCGTCAGAAATTAGCGAACATTTAAATTCACCAAGTGACAGCTAAAACACAATTTTAAAAATTAAAAATTGCCAGAAATTATTTCGACTGTAGTCACAGAAGAAGACAAACTGTCAGAAAATAATTCAATTACAGTCATAAATGGTGATGAAAGGTTAGAAAATGTCCCAACTGCTTTTTAGAGATGTAAAAAATGAAAGATATTCACCCTATTTTGGTCTTTATTCAGAAATTCTTACAAAGGATAGGAAGAGAATTATTTTAAATTTTGGCCTTTGTAGACCAAAAGATGCACACTTCCCCAAAAATTAAGACTGCAGATCTTTTCCCTTCTGTTCATTATACAATGAATAAAAACTCTGTTTTCGAGAGGTTTTTGACTTTGTTATTCATTTGAACTTAACAAAGACTATTGGGTACCATGTAGAGTAATTTCAAATAAGGATACAATGTGTTCGACGGGAATACAACCACTGGCAAACATTATCCATACGAATAAAAAAAAGGCGAGAGAAGTTCTCATCAAACCGCAAACAGTATAGAAAAGAAAAACTGGAAAAAATAACTGTATTGATCAGATATTGGAAAAGTCTGTAAAAGGTGAAATCAATTTCAATTACCGTATTTGACGTCATATAAGACGCACCCTTATTTAGAAGGTCACACACAAGGAAAACAAGTTTCAATAGTCCGCGCGCAACTGCGCGGTACCACAATAACTTAAAATGTGGTTTCTTTTCGTTCTCACGTTTCGTGAAAGCCAAATAAACAATCCTTGAATGCAATTACCAAACATATTTTTATTAAGGAAAATTAACAAACGGCAAGCTATTTTGAACATGATGTGTAAATCTCAGTAATGAATAAATGGCAAGCAATCAAACATAATACAAAATAAAGCAGAAACAACAAAAAACGCAGATTCAAGGAAAAAGTTGTCTATCATGAAATTAGACTTTAATCACTTTCGAAACCATAAAAATCCTTTTCACTACGATCATCATCGAAAACGAGAATATCGTCATCACTACTGTTTCCGTCATTGCTAGTATCACCTTCTTCGAATAATGCGTCGTCTTCCGTTCCGTCAAGAGTATTACTGATTCCGCACTTCTTAAAGGACTTAAAAATTACTTCAGCCTTTACGTCCTCCGTAGACTTTTTTACCCACTCGCACACTTGTGAAATAGAGGGCCGCTTCATCCTATCTGAGGGTGTGATGTGGCTCTCTTGTCCACTTGTTCCATCGTTCTCGCACTTTTCCCTTAAATGGCTTATTCATCGATACATCTAAAGGCTGCAATTGACTAGTCAGTCCACCAGGAATGACAGCTATCTGGGTTTTTAAATCTCTCGCTTTATTCTTTACGGTTTCATTTCTATGGGTGCTAAACTGATCCAAAACCAAAGGAGAGGGTTTTTTTTAACCCCTTAACTGCCGCGGGCGTATATATACGCCTTGCTCAGCCGATGCGTTAACTGCCCCAGATGCGCAGCCGATGCGTTTTGCGAATAATTTTAGGTGTAGCAGCGCAAAGCAAATGATAGCAGTTTGGAAGGACGTATATATACGCCTGGGGCAGTTAACGCATCGGCTGAGCAAGGCGTATATATACGCCCGCGGCAGTTAAGGGGTTAAGAGTCCACCAGGTCGCCTCGCCCATACGTTCTGTAACCACAGTTTCATTCCAGCTTCGTTCATCCAGCCTTTCGGATGAACGTGAACAATTACACCCGTTGAAAGTTTTTCTTGCGGATGAGTTTTTTTTTTTTTTTTTTTTTTTTTGAATATGTAAAATGGCGGTAGTTTTGTGCCATCAGCACAACATGTTAGAACTACCGTATATCGGGTTTTTTCATGACCTGTGGTTTTTTACTGTTATTGATTTAGACCCTTTAATACTCACAGTCTTGTTGGATGGTACATCAAATGTGAGTGGAATTTTATCCATATTTCCTATTTGACCGAGCTCAAAAGAAGTTTTCTTGCGTGCATTTATAACAAACCTATGAAATGCTAGTATTTTTTCTTCATAATCTGCTGGCATTTTCTGTGCAATAGTTGTTTTTATGCGCATTGATAAGCCTTGCCTTTTCATGAACCTGTAGCACCAGCCCTCAGACCCTGAAAAGTTCTGATTTCCATGTTTTTCTGCAAATCCTTTGGCCTCGTTGATTATAATTTTAGTCGAAACACTTATCCCAGATTTCCTCTTAACTATCACCCACAGTTTTACGGCATTTTCAAGTTCAGGCCAAGATGATGCTGGGCATCGAAGGTTATCTATTTGTTTTTTAGCAGTTTTCAGTTGATCTTCCTGCTCGCCAAGTACGTATCATTTTTTCGGTAGGTGGTGGACCTTGCTGCTGCTCTGTTTCCATGCACTTTGGCGTAATTTAACACTCCTAGTTTATACTGAATTGTATAGCTTAATTTCTTTTTTCCTGTAGTTTCTTAATCTCCTGTTTTCCAGGATATTTTTTTTAAACAAATAGTTTTAAGCACCGATACCGACACGTGTGTCGGCTGAGTCAAAGAAAGTCTATGTAAAGAAGGAAAGGCTCCATAGACGTAATGTGACCGTCGAACCTGTTCGAACTTCGACATCAGCTTCGAGCTTTGGCGCTTTTTGGCGACAGATATTTCACGCATGCGCAAAATAATTATGACAGATGTAGAAAAGGTTATAGGTGTCTAGACCTTTATCCGGGCTAAAAATAGCATTCAGTATTGAAAGTTAACCTGTGTCCTTCACGTATACGACGCAGGTAACTTTTCTGAGACCAAATTTAGGAAAAAAAGGGGGTCTTATATGCCGTCAAATACGGTCGTTTTATAGAAATAACTTTAATATTAGCAAAAAATAGCAATAGTTTTTTTTCGTAACTCAGATACATAGATAGGAAATTTTTTTTTATCTGATGTCAAATTATTCGCAGACTATGACACTGTAATAAATGAGGTTATAAAAATATCCTCAGGCAATAAATTAATGATTAATTGATGATTAAGTGAATTAATTGATTGTTTAAGTATTTGAAAACAAATCTTTTGGATGAAATAAAAGTTTATTTTTCACTTCCTTGTACGAAGTAAAAAGGAAATATTGTAATCGCGAAAAATTTCAGGTCTCATATTTCAACGAAAATATTCAGTTTGACCGCTATCAAATGCAATTTAACGATGTTTTTGAGTGACATCTGTACGAAAGGACAGAATAAAGGACTCTTTTCCCCAAAAAAAGTTATAAAAATGATTTAAAATAAAGATTTATAGAATTACAGAATTATAGAATTATAAAACAAAAAAAAAATAAAATTATTTAATTTAAAAATCTTAAAATAAAATTAAATTATAGAATTTTTCGTAGCGTCTGTGCGTACACGTACGTACGTACGTATCTCGCATAGCTCAAAACCGAGTAGCCTCAGAACCTTGAAATTTTGTATATAGGATTGCTATAACAAGTAGATGTCCACCTCGTATTTTAATTACAATCGGCCGCACCCAAAGTATATATATATATATATATCCACTCAGTTATTCGGCTTCGTGATGTCAGTTTCTTTATTCTTATATGTTTGTAAATTGTGCATTTTTTGCTTTAAAAATGATTGAATTGTGTTGTTCTTATCTTCCCGTTAAGTTTTTTTGCCTTTAATAAATCTACATGCAATATTTGTAGAATTATCAACAATTTGAAAGCTGTTTAAGTGCGGTTATGAATATGAAGACACAGAGCTTAAATTGCGCCTGAGCCCTTCTTAGTTTTGGGGACATATTCTAATTCTAGTCGGAGCGCACCGGAGCCCTGAATAAGAAGACTCCGGTACTTTTATATGTAACGGAAAAACTACTTTAGTAGAAATTTGATCTAGAAAATTTTATTTTTAGTAACAAAATTATATAAAAATCGCTCATTAAATTTTAATTTATCTCTTTACATTTTATTTAATTATTTTAATCTTTAATTACTTTAATAAATAATAAAAAAGTAATTGTTAATTAATTAAATAATAATTAACATGTTAAATAATAATTAATAAATATTAATTATTAATATCAATTAAATAATTGTTAATTAATTTGATACTCATTAACTACTTAATTTTTAAATTATTAATGATTTTAATAGTCATTTTCTTTATTTATTTATTCTTGTTCCTCATTCGTGATGGTCTTTCATAGGGCTCCGGCACTTCTACTCTTAGAAATTAAGCCCCGCATAGACGTTCTTTGCCCCAGGTGCAGCATCCAGGAGGTGCTAAATTGCTGATACAAAATTTTAGAATTAAATGTTTTCCATTCTTAGCAAAGAGGAGGGGGGGGGATAAAATCTTCAGTTGTCCCCAGGCACTGAAAAGCCTAGCTACGATTCTGGTTACTTTCTTGAATGTTATGGATATAAATTTCACAGAACCTTAGTGTAGGGTTCTATGGAACACAGTTTAAAAAATATTATCTTAAAATAAACTTCTTATTATTGCATTGTGATGCCATGCTTATCCATTAATCTGACTGTTTAGTGATAATGTATATATGTTAATAATATTCTAAGCTCTAGAATGGCATCACAAGTCTTCCATTTACTAAACTTTTCATGGGAAAATGTTTTTCTAATATTCTTAAATATTCCGGTTAGTTGAATGCCCGATAGTCAGGTTTTATTTCAAATAAATCTTGGCTGCATGACCCAAATATGGCAGGGCTAATATTAAAATGATAAAGATCAAGTTTTATTCTTTATTATATGGCTGCTGTGCCCATCTATAATAGTTACACTGTGGTAATTGTGATGTAAACTTCTTGTCGCGTGGCTTTAAAATGTTGTTGGAAGGCGATTTTGTTATCAAGTATTCAATATTTTCATTTCTGTTATCCTAGAATAAGATAGGTAGTATGAGGAGGTATATAGTATGTTGCATAGATTTTTTAGAATACGATGGCTTTTGGATTTTTTTCACTCTTTTAGGGCTTATATACCATATTATGAACCAGATAAGTTTTCAAGTTTGGTGAGGTAATTTTATAACTGTAGTCTGAGGACACGAAATTTTAAGACTTGTTATGAAACCGCAGTGTCATCGGCAAATCATATGACTGCTATATAGAGATCTTTTGAAAAATAGGGATTATAATGTTGTATGACAGCGCGGTACTTTACAACACATTTTGATGTGAAATACAACTACTACTATTAACATATTCTAATGTAACTCAGTGAATTCCTTTAAAGACTGGCTGGGTCCTCATGAATGAAGTCTTGAACCTGAGAGGCCTTCACTTCTTGTTTTATGTTTTCCCTTGAGAAAGCTTGATTTCAAGTTTAGTGTGGCAAGTAGTGGTAACCAATCGATAAAAGCAATGAAATAACTTATATTAGCTATTTTAGAAAAAGTTATTTATGTTTAAACAATTCTAGTATACTTTATTAAACTTATGGCGCTTTTTTCTGACTGAATACACACTGTTGCAACTCCCAGGGCTACAACGTGCAGGTTACAAATTAAATAATCACAGCAGGGATTATTAATATAAAGATTTAATATGGATATCTCACACAGGCTGAAAACATTACATTACTCTATTCAGTGCATACATATAACTGAGTGAAAAAGAGAATTTCCCCGCTTAGTTCGCAGTTAAAGAAAAAGTAAGAATAATAAAAAATAGTCCAATCAGATGCCGCGCTCCTTCTGTTGACCTTCGCCGAACCGTTATGTAATCGCCTGTCTGCAGCCGCCGTCTCCAACATTCTCCCCCTCTTTGAATCGACTTCAGGTTGGCTCAAAGACATACAGTATCTGGTCGAAGAGATCCAATTTCTGAGGCACCTTGATCACACGTCCAAATCTTGACACTTTAGCACCTTGCAGGATGTTACTAGAGTCAATTGAAGAGTTATTAGAATCTGAATGCTCATCACTAGAAATAGAAGAAATAGCATTAGTAAAAGAGTTATCGTATATGGGATCAGTGGGTGTGTCACTTAACTGCACTTCTAATGGAAAGACTCGCTGAATGGGACGAAGCAGCGTACCAGCTTGAGTCTTCAATTCTACAGTTCTCACCTTGTCATCTTTCCCAGGAATTAGTCGAATGACCTTAGCTAAAGGCCAATACATACGTTTATTGATGTCATCTCCTATTAGGACAATTTCACCCAACCGTAGAAGTTATACCTGAACTACAGGAAATACAGTGACCTGGAACATTACTTTTCCAACCCCGTAGGTTAAAACATCCCCAAGCCATTACTTCTGTAGCCTTAATTATAAAATTTTCTTGCTGTTTGATATCGTGAACCCCAGTGACACAATTGTCAACATAAAATGACTGCTTTAATTTTTGGGTCACATCGTCAAACTCGGCAGGGGAATTATCCAAGAGATGCTCTATCGATGCAGAGAGTTGGAACGGAGACGAACAAACGCCGAACACCACTCTGCAGTGGGTTCTTCAACAGTTGGAAGAAAACACCTCAAATAATCTCTGTGTTCTGGGATAATACTCAGTTTAAGAAATGCTTTTTCTATGTCCGATGATAAACCAACGGAATACAATCTAAACCTGTCAATTATATCAGGTATGAGTTCAATTAAGTTCGGCCCTCTATATTTAAACAATCATTTAGGGACGGTTGATTTCTCTCTCGGGCTGAAGCGTCGAACACCGGCCTTACCTTCATTGTCTGACTAATATGCTTTATAACAGGTCTATGGGGCAAATAATAACTCAAATTATCAACTTCAGTTTCAGGCACCTTTTCTATTACTTTTAGGTCTTCCCATTGCTTAAAAACTACCTTATATTTATCTAACTGATTTTCCTCATTAATTCGTTGAGACATTCTTTGATGCCTTTTAAAAGTCATAGACTTATTGCTAGGTAACAGAATTTCAGATTTAAAGGGTAGTGGCAATTCATATCGGCCATCAGGAAGAACATTTAAATTCTCTTTAAATTGCTTAACGGTGTCAGAGTGAGCAAGTTTACGTTTAACATCTTCAGTTGGATCTGTTATGCCAATGGCATTCAAATTCCAGAGTTCAGTTACGCTAAAATTAGCACAATGCAACGAAACTACATTATTGCACAAATTATTTTGTAGTAATGCTGGAATAGTAGCTGAAGTAGATTCTTTAGATAAGCTGTTTACTTTACCAATCACAGTGTATCCGAATTTAGTCTCAACTACAGTTACACCAGAGTTCAGTTTCAGAGAACTGCCAGTAATAATGTCCCCAATGGCATCTGCTCCTAAAAGCAATTCAATGTCATATTCCTTAGCTTGCAAATCAGACAAGGTAATATTTCTTTCTTTTAATTCTTTTAGGGTATTGGGATCAACTACTTTTGGAACACATCCACATATTTTGTTTTGAGAAAGTATTTCAAAGTTATGGTCATAAGTACCCTCAAAATTTCTTAAATAACACTAAATGGGAATGAGGACGTGTCTCTCTCTCCCCAAACAAACCGTGGATAATGTTTGTTTCGATTTAGGACGCAGTTGCAAAAACGCGATAACCCTTTCTGAAAGATAAGATTTCTGAGAACCACTGTCCAAAATCGTACGAACTGTAAGTTGTCTACCCTCAAAAACTATTTTTAAAACAAGTGTTTGCAAATACACATTTTCATTAACAGTTGACTGATTAGACAACACATTACTGGAAATAACAGTACTGTCAGTTTCATTTGGCTTTACAGGTTCGCCATTTGAGCACATAATGGTATAGTGAAATCTATCACATGTTAAACATTTTACTTTATTTTTGCATGCCCGTGAACTATGTCCAACTCGCAAGCAGCGAAAACAGGCGCGCTTTTGCACCAAAAGTTTTCGTTTGTCTTCTAAAGACATTTTGTGAGCAGAAAAACATTCGGCAGAATTGTGGGATTTCTCACAAAAAATACAGCGTAAATTTCTCCTACCTGTATTGTCTTGAACATTTACCAAGGCAGCAGCTGTAGAGCAACCCGGATCATCACAATGGTGAGGCGAATGTGCAGAATGTGAAGCTCCCAACCCGGTACGAGCGAGCTTAATCATTTCCTCACTTTGCACTTCATTTCGAAGAAAGCACAAAAGTTTATCCAACGAACGCGCACTATCTTGTTGTGACGCAGTATCTTCCATCGAGCGGCTTCTTTTCCACGCACGAAGAACAGTCTCTGGTAAACAGGACTCAACAAGTGGCTCTCTAAATTCTGCAACTTTTTCCTTAGTTCTGCTGAGACTTTCAAGAGCCATAAGCTTGCTCTCAAATAAATCATAAAGTTCAGCTAAATCTACTTTAATCCTACCAGCAGCATTTTTCATTACTATGGAAAGTAGATCCCGTACATAAATCTGAACCAAAAGTTCATCTCTCCCGAAGCGTTCTTTAAGTTGTGCGATCACCCTTTGAATAGTTTTCTTTAGTTGGCGGAAAACTTGTTACGAGTCTTGACGCTTTAGAATCTGCTACCACACATTGTAAAAGATATTGAAATTTATCTTCATCGACAATGGAGAGGTCGTTGTGAATTTTTTCAAACTGGGACCAAAAAGCAAGAAAGTCTTTCGGTTCTCCACTAAATTTCCTCAATTCAAGTTTCGGAAGCTTGAATTTCCTTTTTTGCTCGGTTGTTGTTTTTTCCGTAACCGAATTTCCCTTCTTTGCATTTTCTAACAGCGAACAGATCAAGCAGAACTTGTCACGGTATTCTTCTGCTTTCAAAAAATCTTCGGAATATTCTTCTTCAAGAGCATCATCACTCAGCTACAAATTCGAAACTTCTTGAGTTGTGTCCAAACGTGTGAATTTGTCTTGAATCTGCCGAAACAACGTACTGACTTCGTCACTTTTTAAACTTTTGTTTTCGATCTTCTGAGCTATATCGTTGCAGCATACCGTAAAGCAACTTTCGTTTTGCTTTCAAAACTTTTACATCCATATTTCATCAAAAATATAAAGTAGCGGACGCCAAATTTACTATGTTGCAACTCTCAGGGCTACAACTGCAGGTTACAAATTAAATAATCACTGCAGGGATTATAAATATAAAGATTTAATATGGATATCTCACACAAGCTTAAAACGTTACATTACTCTATTAAGTGCATACATATAACTGAGTGAAAAAAGGGAATTTCCCCGCTTAGTTCGCAGTTAAAAAAAATAAGAATAATAAAAAATAGTCCAATCAGATGCGGCGCTCCTTCTGTTGACCTTCGCCGAACCGTTATGTAATCGTCTGTCTGCAGCCGCCGTCTCCAACACACACTATGTAAGAAAAATTGCTCTACCTTTCCATAAATAATGCATAACAGCCCTTTCTAAGCAATCGACAATTTAGTAATTGAAGGAAATTCTTTTAAAATTTTGTGATATGGTGTATCACTAAACACAGTTTTTACTGAATAAATGTCTGCATTTTTCACGCAGCCGACGTTATTAAACTGCGTTTTTAAATCTTTGAGACATTTGTTTCTGAGATCAGGCACCAATTCAAAGAACTGGAGAAAATCTGCTCCAAGATCTGCTACTAACACTTTTCGCTGCTAATTCTTCTACTATTCATGTTTATGGTCAAAAAATACTTTCTTTGGATTTCAAATTAAGACGACAGTTTACATGGACTTTTCTTATAGTAAATGTAAACCTTTACATAAATAATGCATAACAGCCATTTCTGCACTCTTGTTTTGCTTAGCATTTATGTTTCCTCAGATATTGGGCATCATTCAAAACTATTTAAAAGTGAGAATAGCTTGGATACAAAATATACAGACAGTTTTTTCCAGAAAATTCCTGAAGGCACGTAGGTTTGAGGAACACAGAAATGTGGGATATCTTCTAGGAAATGCAACTATCATTGCTTCCTCATTTTACTTATGATGTATACATCTGGACAAGCTGTAATACTCAAAACAAGAAAATTTTCAAGTCCTAGAATTTTTTATGTCAGATTTTTGTCTGAGGTATAAAATAGTGTCAAAGTATATAAAGTTATTAATTCTTTGTTTAATGAAATGAAAATAAGTTCGTGATATTTGAAATTTCACTATAGTACAATTTATTAATCACTAGATGGCAGCACATGCCTTTCCATTTAATTGCTTAATGGGCGGAGTTCATTCCCTTGTATACGCCTTCCAACAATTTGGCAATTTATGAATGGTTTCCAACATCGAATCATGATTTTTGATAATGCAAATATTTTCTAGTTGAAAGTTTCGATAGAAAATTTAAAATCTGTGAAGTGAATCTTGGAGGTGTACTTCAAAAGTAAAGTAAGCATTAATTACGGAATTTGTCGTAGTTACTAATTTAGTTGTGCATAACTAATATATTCTATTTAGCTGTTTAACAAGTTCATTTAAACAGATGCTTGAATTTGTAATTTGTATGTAATTTTTATTTGATATAAAGGGAGTTTGTGAAATCTATTCCACAGAATTTCCGAATATATTCTCGAATCCAAGAGAGAATCTTTTTCTGTGAAATTCTAGCTGTGAAATACGTGACGATAGTAAAATACACAAAATGCCTATAATAATAATAATAATAATAAAAAGCTGTATGCTATCATTAGTAGGTAGTTGAATTTTTGCTGTATGCTCTAAGTATGACTGCTAAATGAAAACTAACCAAAATATGTATCACTCAGGTATAGTCAGTTAGAAAATTTAAGACGCGAAAAAAACTAAAAATGGGAGATTAATGTATAATTATATAAAATGTTGCCTTTCTATTCCTGTTAAAGTAAAGAAGGTTTATCGTTAAATTTTAAATAAAAGTGCTTTATCATACAAGCATTTTCCTTCTATTCTTGCAATACTTGAAAGTATTTCTTCGAGATATTAAAAAAAAAAAAAAAAAGAATTGTAAAGATTAAGCTGTGTTCAAAAGTGTGAAGGAAAAATGCAAGGCTAAACTTGCATATAACCCCATCTTCTCGCCAACTCTATTCTTACTCGCCAAGTTGCAGATAATGCGCCAAATATGGTAGCCGTGCCAGAAACGCTACAGAAGGCCGGAAAGACGAGAGCATTTACTTCTTTATGTAGTTTTTTCTTTACGTGGTGCGTGTGCCAGAGCTCTTCTTGTTTTTTGTTATGATTAGTTTTTTTTATTTAACATTTGCTTTTTTTCTTTAATCTTAAATATTGATATTTTGTTACCATTTCAGTGTATTATTATTTATTGTATTTAATTTTATTTAATTTTATTTCATTGTAACATTTAATATAGTTTTTAATTATTCATTTTGATCTTATTCATCTTATTATTGTATTATTTATATATTATTTATTTAGTTATATTATATTTCATTATATTTCACTTTACAGATATTGTGCTATTATAAAAATTATATTACATATTTATTTTGATTTTACATTCTTTTACTTATTGTATTTTCATACATTATTCTAACTGTAATTTTATATTAAAAACTATTTAAAGAAATATATATTGTAGTAATATGGCACCACTAAAGAGTATAATAGAAAAATATCAAAGCATTATAGCCAATTCTTGTCAGCTGCCAGCCATTGGTAATTGTTTGGGGGAAAATGATAGCCCCACTAGGCTATTCTTCGTGTTTCTGTGCACAAAGCAAGACATTTTGCTTGAATTTTTAAAAGAGGCTGAGCTAATTTAGAGTAGTATGCTGTGTCCTAAATGCAACTGTTCGATGGTTCTAAAAAATGATCCCAAACTCTCAGATGGCATAACATGCTACTGTGGGAAAAAAACAAATAACAGCAGTGTTTGCTATGCTTCAAAGACTATTCGAGTATCATCATGGTTTTCAAAAGCAAACTGACCATAGCTGAAATCTTTGTGTTGACATATGATGTGCTCGAAAAAATTGCTACATCAAAGATAATGAAAGAATATGGTTTTGGATCAAACACAATGGCCTCCTGGAGCCAATGCATAAGAGAGACAATTCTGAAGTACATTGAAATGAACAGCCAGATGATTGGTGGACCTGGTAAGACAGTTGAAATTGATGAAAGTAAATTTGGAAAAAAAAAGTATCATCGGAGCCATCATGTTGAAGGGCAGTGGGTGTTTGGAGGTGTTGAACGTGATAGTGGAGACTCTTTTTTTGTGGCTGTGCATGATCGTACAGCACAAACACTTATCAGTGTTATTCAAGAGTGGATTCGTCCAGGAACAACTATAATAACAGACTGCTGGAGGGCTTATCGAAGCTTAGACACCCTGGGATTTGACCACTTAACTGTAAACCATAGCATTTCATTTGTGGATGAAATTACAGGAGCACACACTAATACAATTGAAGGTACATGGCGGCATATCAAAACACAGCTACCCCAATATAACCGAAATGGAGACTTTGTTTGTATTTAGCAGAATACATGTTCTCGAAACAATGTGCAGCAAAAGAATTGGACATAGTCCCAAAATTTTTAGAAATTATTCGGGAAATTGAATGGTGACTTTTGCTTGGTTAATCAAAAGCATCATTAATAAGTATTTGTGTATATATTAGTATTGTGAATAAATTTTTGACATATATGATTATAAGTTTTCTAAATTTGCATTAAGGAAATAATTTTATGGTGGAAATCAAGGTAAGTGGTCTTTTTTTGTGTGTGCATATGTGTGCTTTCTCAAGGATAAAATATACTGAAATTTATTCGATGTTCTTCAAAAATAATTTTGCCACATCAGGCAATTTTTCATAAAATTAGGGAGTATAAAAATTTAAGTGAATAAAATTGAAAGGAAATTTCACTCTCAAGAATGGTTATTGCATAAAGTTAAATAATTTTAAGGATTTGAATCAAATAAATTGTTAGTCATTGAATAATTTCTCCCATTAAAAATGATAAATGCTACAGTTATCAAATCTTATTGTCTCTTGCCATTTTAATAACACTGGAAATCTAATAATAAAAATAAAATCCGAGTGTTTCATGCGTGAAAATTCAATTCTACTGCTTACATCAGGTTGCCACACAGTGTTACAGATTGGCAAGAGTTTTGGCGATGTTTACCGTTGGCGAAAAAATGGGGTTATACGCAAGCTGTTCCAATTTTAATTCAAAATAATGTAAAGCTGGGTTAAAATTTAGAGATTACATTAACTTTACACAGATAACTTCTTAGTATATTATTACTAGCAACATTATTAATACTATTCTAGTATTGAATGATCAGAAATTACGCTGGATATATAATCCTGAGAGTGATGCACCATTAAAAAGGTGGAGCTTCTGCAATGTTTGTTCAAATTGTATTCCCGTGTTTATGCACCAGTAAAACACAGGTTCTACCTTAAAAGTTTCACATCACGTGACCTGCAAAATATGCTATCTTATCGTTCTCTTGCGATTTGAAATAATTTGAGACTTGTAAATATTATTTCTTTACGTACGTCTCTATCTAATCAAGTTCACCTTCATTTTCTACTTGTATTTACTTGTTTATGCACCAAAATTGTTCTGTAAAGTAATATAGATTCGATCTTGAAAGTTTCACGTCACGTGACCAACAAAAATTCTACTTTCACCTCCAGCGATCATTTGGATAATTTTACTCTCCTCACCACATCGCTTCGATGCCATTATTCACTCTCACTTAAGTAACAATTTCATATTCATCCTCACAATTATTTTACTCAATTATGTTCGTCCAGTTTTTTACAAAACTTCAAGACGTTATTAATCCTACAGCCAATAGATGGAGACACACTCGCCTTCCTCTGCACCCAAAGAAGAAACAATCACCTTTTTTAGAAACATTTATGCGTACTATGACTGCCCCAGTAGGAGTGAAGACCCTTGAGTCGAATAAGTCGTCATTACCGAAATTCATGGCGTGTGTATTGTGTTGAAATTTTAAGGGGACTTCCCGTTCTAATGGGGATTATTATTTCTATTTTTCTTAAGATCAGGGACGGCGCGAACGCAGTCCCAGCTACCAAAAATTATGCACCCCAAACAACCGCAATTTGCGGATGTGGCGAACGTCAACCCCTCGAAGTGCAATGAGAGGCCTCTGCTCGGGGGAGCCTCCTTGATGATCAAGGCGTCCCCAGTGCCAGGTAAGTATGCCGAAAATGCTTCAAGAAATATTCTAACTCATTTGTCTTTATAAGCATACTGGTGGTAGCAAAACACGTTCTAATATGTATTGTGTCGATAGATGGCGCAGACCATTGTAGTCAGTTTCTAACATCAGAAATACGAGTTGCTACCTTTTGCAGGATATTCACGGAGGTCAAAATAGAATTTATTACCAAAGAGAGTTGAAACTAATGGCCCTTGTAATAATCGCAACACCGCATTAGTTTTTAAATTACATGACGCCTTAAGCCATGAACAAACACCATCTGAAATACTGGAGAATGAAAAAAAGACTTCCTAGAGGGTGTATAGGCTTTTTTTCAAAGCAGAAAGGAAATACAATTCAGTAATCGTCTTAGAAATTAGTACCCTTCACTTGTAAAATGTTAAGCACTGTAATGAATTAATGCTTTCAGTTCGTTCATTGCCTTCTGTAGATTTAGTAAATTTCATTGTCAATATTTAAAAATGCTGATTCATTTTTCGATAGGATTATAAACTCTAGGATAGCAATAATTAATAAACCAAGTTATCTTTTTTTTTTTTTTTTTTTTTTTTTTTTTCTCTCCTGTGTTTCATTGGTAATATTTTTGTTCTTGTCTTATTTAGGAATTTTAATTTCCCTATACAGCATTGGACATTATAAAATTGTTACCACATCAAAAGAAGTATGAGTAGTAAACTAAAAATATAGCTCAATTGTATTATAATGAAACTTTCTGTGTGATAACTTAACCACCTCTGAAATGACCAGGCTTTCTAAAAAAATATACATAAACATTGCTTTCAGTATCATTTCGTTTAAACAATCGTCATGTGGAATATATGCATCATATCTCACCAGTGGCATAGCTAGAACATTTGCTGTGTGTCTGAGCAGTCTTTGAATTTGTCTCTCCTCTTTGTATAAGCAAATGGCTGAATGTAAAAATGGCACAGAGGAAAATAAATTTAAAATTTCCTTTATGTCTGAAGAAAAATTTAAATTCAATCATTAAAAATTTTATTATTATTATTATATTTGTTTGCAAAGCCACCTATTACAGAATACTATGCTCATACTACAGAACTATTTCTTAAATGCAAAATTAAACATTTGTTCTAAAATGATTTTTATTTAAAAAATCCTATCACATCTAGAAACACTTAACAGCTATTATGAAAATATTTCTCAGCAGTAGTACATTATCCAAAGACCTGTATTTTACAACAAATAGCATAACGTCGCATAACGTCAACAGGACCTACCTTCCACATTCCTGTTTCATTTTCTTTAGTATTAATAATGGAAATAAAACTTTGAAACACTTCTCTCTAACTGCAGAATTCTTCCTTATTAACCTTTTGATGGTAAACACAAACTCATATACACCATACTGATACATGACGCTAATTAAAATGAGCTATGCACAGTAAAATTTTGAAGCTAGTACAGACAGTATTCAAATGTTCCTGGAAACAAGTACAAGAGATGAAGAGTAATAAATTTCATAAAAAGGTAATGCAATTAACATTTCTTATAAAATATAAACATGGATGCATTCTTAAATTTTAATTGCATTAAATTCACTTTGAGAATTAAACATACCTCAGATATATATGGATACAGAGTTTATCTCCACTATGATAGAAAATTTTACTTTTTGTTTTATTTTTACAGCATGAAGATAAAAAAATGACATGAAGCTGAACATAAAAAACTTTCTTTATATACAAAAGCTGAGGGGGAAAATATTAAAAAAAAAAAAAAAAAATCAAAGCTTTAAAATTTTACGTGATGATGGCTTTTGTTCAAGAAATTTTGTATTACGCATTATTTGTATTACATGTAACTTATGGAAATGCTATCCGTCCATCAGTTACATATTGTGAATAATTACTAAAATACAATCGTAAAAAAATTGTTAAAAGGAAGAAAACTTTTCAGTATGGCATGCAACAAAATACAATCCTGTATTACTATTAGCAAACAGCAATACTTTTTAATTAAATACACTTTTTGTTATTAATGAGCTATATTACAAACGTTGAATGTATAGGCAAAGTATAGCCATGGACCTTATAAGAAATAGACTAACCCAAATGGGTTTTCTCCTTCGTCTGAGGCGTTCCTGGCTGTCACCTTGATCACATCCGGAGGAGTAGGGACGAATTTAACAGTGGTTGCTTTTGCACCGTCTATAATTGTCAAGAAAAAGCTGTTGTAGTGCCTCATTTCACAAATTAGAACTTCTCCATATTTTTACTTTTGAAATTGAGATTGATTTTTAAAAATTTAGCGTATTTATCAAGCATAATTAACGTTCCAAATAATTATAAAGCTATTGCATGCTTTCAGGGCTGGATATGTTTTTAGCTTTTCCTATGCTGTAAGGAAATTTGCAACTACTTCTTTTAGAAATTAACATTGTTAATCTGAACTAATGGAAAATTTCAAACAAGCAATTTTCTCTTGCAATTTTTATGCTTTTTATTGGTGTAAATAAGTAAAAAATACTAAAATATTTAAGAACGAATTTTTGAAAGTTTTGTTTCAAATTCTAAATTGTTCTGCTTTTTTAAAATTATAGATGAGTATTATAGCACAATTTCTATAAAGGAATTTTATTTCAATTATACTTCATAATACATCATAGTGATAAAAACTTTTGACTCCTTAATTTTTATACATTTAATTCTAATATTAAAACTGTATTTAACCGTAATAATAAATTTTGCTTGTATTTTATAGTCATTATTTTTTAAATTTATTTTTAGTTCTGCATAAGTTTTTTTTTTTTTTTTTTTTTACTATTAATTTAATTTATTAGCCCAAAGGGGCGGTAGCCTAGAAAGCATGTTAGTTTCGAAACGGAATTTTGCGCTGTTTTACTATAAATGTCCGTGTCTCCTTGCAAATTGTTACCAAATATTATCGCCCTGTATTATATTTAAAGAAATTAAATAATGAAGAATCTGCATGAATACATGTATGTTTCTCGCACTGTGACAAAAACGACAGCATCTATAGCCATCAAATTTTGAATAATGTAATCTTCCACCCCGAACATGGGCATCTGGATGGCCAAATTTCGAATTTGTTTTAATCTATTTCATATTTTGTAAAACTTTAACGAATTTTTGATTAACAAACTCAATGAGTTCAGAGCGAACACTGTCCAGAAAATAACAGTTTTATCTCCAGTGCGGAAATTCTAAAGACATGCTGTTTTCAAATGTATGTGGTTTACGGGCGATGAACATGGTATTCAATAAATATAGGTAATACACAAAACGTTAAAAAAATGTTCCTTTTGGGCGTAATATAAAATCTGAGTGCCTCTAGATTTTATTTTACCTTTCCCCCCCCTTCATTACGCTCAGAAAATTTTATGCTCCGAATTTTATAAATTTCTAAAATCAATATTCCACTTTGATGTTAGTAAGTTAATGATGATATAATCAAATAAATGATTGTTATGTAATGTTATTATAGTTATGAAAATCACTACCTGAAAATGGTCATTAAATTTAAAAAAAAAATTTATCAGATCTTGTTTAATTTAACCTTATTTATTTCAAAGCATCACGTACTATCAATCTGATTTAATATTACTTTATTTGTACGGAAAATTAAGTTCATAAATTTTGTGCTCATAGTTTTTATCGTTTTACCAAAGTAAAGATGTTTGTACAAGAATCACGCGTGAAAAAAATGCGCAAAATGCAGTAAAAAGTGCTTTAATGAGATATATTAAATCCTATTTTGAAAAAACTGTGGCTTTCATAATCTCATCACTATAAAACGTGTCACATTTAATAATTAAAAAGAGTTATGTGATACAAACGCCATAGGTTTCAGTGTTAAAGTAAACCAGATCGTCCCTACTCTTTCTTGCCGACATGTCGGTGACGCGCGCCCCGCATACTGGGTTAGTCTATCTCTTATAAGGTCCATGAGTATAGCGGTATGCGAGCGCCACATAGTGATAAATTTCGCGAAACTGACTTGAAGCTAGGAACCGGAATTTTGTCTTATCTGACAGGCCTATTGTATAAGTTGGCCTTGTTAATCTTACTGTAGATAATGGAGAATTAAGCTTCCATGCCGTCGAGGAGTTCAACTAAACATAGTGCCAGTAAGAGTTTTTCTGCTACAGTCTGGAGACCTTGAGTATTAGTTGGCCTTGGCCCATAGGTAATGAAATCAATAATTTTGATTTAGTACATGTTTTTATTATGAATAAGAAGAACACCCAAAAGGAGGTTTTTTCGTCCTTGGATGATATAGAGGCCATAGATTTTTAAGGCGTGAGAATAAAACTTAGTAATAAAAATTCAAGCCTATCATTAAAGTTAAGCAACATTTATGTTGTTGTTGTGACTAATCTCACTTATCTGATAACAGAGCATGCCCTCGAAGCAAGGAGGTAAGATTGCAACTGTCAATGGCAAGAGCCTTGGACTGCACAAAGGTGCTCATTTCCCCCACCCCACTTTTGGAGGTGAACACCCCTCAGGGATGGGTTCTAGAGTCTCTCTTCCCTCTTTTCGTTCTAGAAACTTTCCAGAAGACCGACTCGCCACAAATTTAGCGTGCTCCTATGCCGCACAGACAGACCATGCTTTCTCTGGGATTCGAGCGTAAGATTTCCGGTAAGGCAGTCAGAGTCACTAACCACTATCCCGATTAGTTGGCAGCAACATTTAAATTATGCATAATGACAACTAGGCTAATTTATATAACTTACTATTTTATAATTGAAAGAGATTATATTGTATTTTCTGGAGTAATTCCAGCTAAGTTCTTAACAGAAAAGTTGAAAGTCTTTGCTTGTTTTAAATTAACACTGTATAACAAATTAATTATCTCACTACAAACTTTCCATGTGATATTTTATACGGTAGGCGTGGTCAACGACAACAATAAAAAATCGCGGAAAGCCGTGTCTGGTCCCTAAAACTCCATGTGTGTGAGTTGTCCATTTCTAGTTTACAAAGCTATAAAGTGCAAGCTATAAGTTATTTAACACTTTGATTTTCTTATTCTACAAAAATTGTCTTAAGATCAAGCTTGAAGTTTTAAACAAGTTAAGATCTGAATATTACAGATCCATAGAACTCAGAGCAGCTCATTTAGGTGGGGCTTTAAAATAAAAGCTGTGCAGCTAGATTTTGATCTTCTACCTTCTCTGAGAAAGTAAATTCAGTTTTTTTTTTTTTTTAACGTAAAATTAGAGCTAAGTTCTTAATAGAAACTTAAAAGTCTTTGCTTGTTCTAAATTAACACTGTATAACAAATTAGTTATCTCCCTGCACACTTTCCATGTGCTATCTAAAGCGGAACAACTAACTACTAAAGATATAGTGGAAATCTTGCCTTATAGACCCTATCTTAAAACCAAAGCCAACTTACACTCAGTAGAAGTTAAGCTATTAAGCCCACGCCATTCTGTTGCTCCAGGACAAGGAGGAAGGAGGACACTCAGCCGTAGTACCTACGAGGAGAAAGTTATGCCAAAGTTTTTATGCTACAGATGTGTTAAATTTCTTTTACGATGTGAAAGTTATGCTTCAGATGTTAAATCGGTATTTTGCCTAAGTTATGCCACTGTTACATACTGCCACATTGGATGTCATTCAACACTTCAAGTGTACAGGTTTATTCCAATATTTGGTATTTTTCTTTTTTTTTTTTCCACTTTTAGGATTCCTACTAAGGACAGTTATAGATAGGTAAAGACTTCAGAGTCGTATACCTATTGAATAAGCGAAGACCTAAGACCTCAGCTGTACAAAGTAGATTCATGAATAAAGATTAAAAAAAAAATAATAACAAATAATTGAACAATAAATTTAAGTGGAGAAACACATTTCATTTTGGGCTCTGTCTGATTTAAGAGAGTCAATCAAAATAATGTAATTACAAACATATACAGTGGATGGAAAAAAATATGGAAACACCTTGTGAAATGCATGTTTGAAAAGAAAGATTGATTTTAATGAAATATGTAGGTGGCGCTGGCGTTTTTGACTACTGACGCCACCTATACAACTTTGTAAACGTGCTAAACAGTTCAGTTGTTGTCGGAGTACTGTTATGTGAGGTTGTCATTGCATTATGTCAGAGTTAACAGACTTCAAACGTGTTCAAATTGTTGGAGCACTTATGGTAGGTGCTTCCGTAAGCAAGGTAGCCGAGGTGTTTAGTGTTTCAAGAAGTACTGTATCGAAGATTTATTCCGCATATTTGAAAAGCGGAAAAACATCATCTGCTAAATCACAGCGCAGACGAAAGTGTGCCCTGAGTGATCGTGACAGACGATCATTAAGGGCAATTGTGACAAAAAATAAGAAGACCACAGCTGCAAAAGTTACTGCTGAAATGAATGTTGTGTTACCGAACCCTGTGAGTACCAAAACAATTAGAAGGGAGCTTCATAAACAGGGAATTGCTGGCCGTGCTGCAATTGAGAAGCCACTCATCAGTGATGCTAATGCTCGTAACAGGAAAAGGTGGTGTTTAAGTCATAAAGGCCTGGTGGACTATAGAGCAGTGGGAGCGAGTAATATGGTCTGACGAGTCTTCTTTCACATTGTTTCCCACTTCTGGCCGAGTTTACGTCTGGAGAACGCCATCTCAAGCCTATAATACAGACTGCTTGTTGCCAAGAGTGAAACATGGCGGGGGTTCTGTTATGGTTTGGGCAGCCATATCGTGGTTTTCTGCTAGCCCCATGATAACCTTGTCAGGGCACATGACTGCCAGGACTTATGTGAACATTTTGGCCGATCAAGTTCATCCCATGGTACAAACTTTGTTCCCCGATGGTGATGGTGTCTTCCAAGACGACAAAGCCCCTGTTCACACACCTCACATTGTCCAGGACTGGTTTTCTGAGCACGAGAATGAGTTGTTCCATCTCCCCTGGCCACCACAGTCACCAGACCTGAATATTATCGAACCTTTGTGGTCTACATTGGAACGGAAAGTGCGTTCTTGTTATCCACCGCCAACATGGTTATCTGAACTTGCCACCGTTTTGCAGGAAGAATGGTATAATATTCCCTTGGCAAAGATACAGGAACTGTATTTATTCATTCCCAGAAGACTGCAAGCTGTTTCGGATGCCAACGGGTTTCCTACACCATATTAAGCAAAGAAATATGTTTTTTTAAAGGTGTTTCCATATCTTTGTCCGACCCCTGTACATCAATAAATTTAAGTGGAGAAACACACTTCATTTTGGGCTCTGTCTAAATTAAGAGAGTCAATCAAAATAATGTAATTACAAATATGTTCAATTATTTGTTATTATTATGTATATGTTTGTAATTTATTGTAATTTACAATAAATCAAAATAATTGTACATTATTTTGATTGACTCTCTTAATTCAGACAGAGCCCAAAATGAAATGTGTTTCTTCACTTAAATTTATTGTTCAATTATTTGTTATTATTATTATTATTATTTTTCCCGTCCAATGGGCTTTTGTCTGGGAACCACTCTAACTTGAATAACATCAATATAATGACTCTGTGGGCGTGAACGTGTTGAAAAGGAAAATGAGTAGCTATGACAGTAGCTAACATGGAATTCAAATTAACTTCTCTACTTCGTGTTCATTATGAAAGCTCTAATTAAAAAATTTCTAATAATTTACTTAAAAAATGTATGCTTTTATGATTTAATATAAGGAAATGTTAAGGAAACGGTGACATTATTTTACACCATGCTAGAAAAAAATTACCAAAACAGGAGCGTTTTTTTTTTTTTTTTTTTGATCAAATGATAAAAATGCAGTCCATTCATGATATATTAGTTCAAACAGAGTATTCGTACAAATATATATATATCGCTGATATCAAGCTTCCGATTATCGCGACGCTTGCGTCTCATAAAAAATATAGCCCTGTGGGCACAATAAAAGGGAGAGAGGATAAAGGGGATTGACGATGCATCACCAAGCCAAAACAAGGTGAAAATCGAAAAGTGGAAAACGACCCCAGGAAGCGCTTAAAAGGTGAAGCAGGACTGCATGTTTGCGTTCTGCATAAAAAAAAACAAGGATAAACCGTTACAGATAAACATGAGACATAATTTCACCGGAAGTATATGCACTGAAATAGTGTTTTGATAGAATTTTCTTATCAGAATGGAATTTTTATAAAATTTCTTTCAAGGTTCTCAAGATGGAGGTTCTTTAAAGGTTCTCAAGATGTATGTGAAAATCATGTCTAAGCACATGAAAAAAGTTTATTTATACTACACTCATGTCCAAAATTGTTTACATGCATAAATTCACGGATTTCTCAGAGACTATGACTTATAATTTAATGAATTTTCGTGGAATCATACATAACATGATGACACATAAATGCAAAAGAAAAAATTGAAGATCACCTCATATGATATAAAATTGTAGCATGAAACAATAAAAATGGTAATAAAGTGTGACAAAGAGAGTTAAGAAAAAAAGGAATGATTCAGAAAAAGAATTAAGTCTTACGAATTTAATATGGAATATGATCTCCCTGACTTGTACACACATATCACAACGTGTTTTAAGGCTGGAAATAACGTTATTAACCACAGTTTGAGGAATTAATCTCCACTCTTCCAGGAATGCCGTCTTCAGAGCATTTACATCTCTAGGAGGAGGATGTATATGTGCAATTGCTCTTCCAAGGTAGTCCCATAAGTTCTCTATTGGGTTAAGGTCAGGAGAGTTTGGTGGCCAAGGTATTCACTTAATGTCTTCACTTTCAAGGAATTCATCAACGAGGTTTGCTCGATGTGGACGGGCATTATCATCCATAAATAAAAAGTCAGGTCCATATGCACCCCTGAAAAGTCTTACATAAGGATCTAAGACCTCATTCCGATATATCTGGCCTGTCACAGATCCGCTGCTGAACACGTGTAGGGGCGTACGTCCATCGATCATTATTCCACTCCATACCATCACACCTCCACTACCGAAACAGTCACGTTCCACAATGTTCGAGGGATCATTTCGTGTTCCTGACTCCCTCCAGATGTAAACACGTTTAGAATCACCAGTTAAACTAAACCGCGACTCATCAGTAAAGAGAACATGGGACCATTGATGTTCAGCCCAGTTTTGATGTTCTTTACACCAATTAAAGTGATCCCTCTTTTTCTGTGGAGACAGTAAAACACATACCCTTGGCTTTCTGGCATAAAGGCCTTTTTTATTAAGCCTTCTGTATATTGTTTGCCGTGATGCAACAGTTCCAGTGGCGGCTGCAAGCTCTGAACTTAACTGGCGAGCAGTAGCCTTTTTGTTACGACAGGCAGTTAATGCCAGATACCGATCTTCAGAAGCAGTTGTCATTCGTTTCCGACCTTGTCCAGGCCTCCTTACAACACTTCCATCATTTTGAAACTGTTTCCATAGCTTAGAGACTGTCTGTCTTGAAATATTCAGACATGTGGCTGCTTCCATGATTGACTGCCCTGCTTCTAAACGGCCGATAATTCGCCACTTTAGAGATTCTTCCAAAAGATACTTCGAAGCCATAACAAACCGCTTTGAGTCCCTACCAAGGAGGTTAGAATACATGGAGATGGCGTCTCTGCTGTCGCAATACGAGGAGAGTGAAGCCGGGTGAAGCAAATAAGCCACGCCTCGTGATTCCGTAATCGTCAAAAACGGATATTTCCGTTAAAATATGATACCCAAAGTTTTCTCGATTACAATAATTACTACCATTTTATTTGATACAAGGAAGTAAAGAACCTATATTAACCTACATATTCTTATATAAACAATACCTAAGTGCAGTATATAAATATTTTAAATCAATAAAATCTCACTATGGCACGCTCAAGAAAAAAAATAAATAATCATCTAAATTTTCAAATTACAAACATAAATAGCAATAGTAAAAAGCAAATACAAAATAACGCTTCACGCTATCAAAATTGCTCATCTTCTTAAACATCAACAACTAAACTAAATAGTATTTCAACTAAAACACATAATGTAAAAAAGAAATTGCCCGATGCCCAAAAAAATTCAAAATTATCTATGAAAAATATGTGCACATTGTAACGCAACCGCATCATTCGCATTCGCATAGAAACCGCATCATTCGTATTCGCATAGAAACCGCATCATTCGTATTCGTATAGCAACCGCATCATTCGTACTCGAACAAACCGCATCGTACGACAGATGCGAGTAACGAACAGATGCGAGTAACGAAATGAATTTGTGAGTACCGAATCGGTACTTCGAGTCAACCGATGTACCCGTTACTCAGTAACGAATACATGCGGTTTGCTCCAGCTCTACTAAACGTACAATGTGGAAACAAGGAGGTTAGAATACATGGAGATGGCATCTCTGCTGTCGCAATACGAGGAGAGTGAAGCCGGGGGAAGCAAATAAGCCACGCCTCGTGAGGGCAAGAAAACGCTTGCCTTACTATGTGAAGTGAGGTTAAACGTCAGCTTGTTTGAAGTTTTGAGTGTGTTTTCTGATTTCTTATGTGAAGACGTGAGAGGGTTATAAGGTACTGAATGGTTACATTGAAATAATGTCTACATTTCGGATTTCATTTCCATATAAAAGAATGTTTTTTTAACATGCATAAATAAGTAGAATAATTGAAATGTGCGTTTGAAAAGCCGTCAGAAAAGAGTTTGAGTATTTTCTCGGTGTGACGTGCGCGAAGAAACATCTATAATTCTCAGATTTTTCTTCAATTAATGGTTTGAGTATTATACTCGTAATTAACTGAGTTGTAAAAGCAAAACGGTAAGTAAACAAGGGAAGGGGGAGTGGTCAGCTCATCGTGGAAAAGAAAACGCGTTATTTTAAAGGTGTGATCATATTATATTACAAGTCATATTTCATGTATTTAATTTTATTTTCTGTTCAAGTAAATATTTAATAACAGACAGGATTTAATTTGGGGTGAAATTTGTGATTTGTGGGAGTTTTAAAAATAACAATGCAGAATTTAAATATTATTTTTTATCATTGTTCATGCAATTTAATATTTTTCAAAACGTAAGTAGTATTTCTAACATGGAAAATTGAGAATTATACCTGTATATATTTAGAATAACTAAAATATAATCAATTAATGGTTTGAGTATTTATTTATTTATTTTCACAATACCTTTATTGCTAGCATTCATTAATGACAGCATGTAATTACATAATGCATTTCTCATTTAACTCATTTTAATGGAATCAGTCCCTTAGTACATATATTTTCCCTCTGCATATCCTGATAATCATTAGAATTGATACAATTATCAGAACTTGCAGCCGTTTCCTTGGATATGTTTTAAATATGCACAGCAAATTTTTATCAAACTTTGAGCAAAGTATAATTAAATAAATGATAGTATATATGTTAAAAGAATATTTACCTGTGAAATGTAATACCGGATCCTGCTATTCTTCTATTTGTACAGCCGAAAGCGACGCAGGAATTTACCATTTTGGCAGGAATAAATATTGCTTCTCGGAACAATATTGCAGCCGTCTACAAGATGATAGAAAATGTAGAAATAAAATGAAATGGCGGGAAAAAGTGAAGGAAAAAGCGCGCGAAGAATCCACGGTCTTTAATTTACGAAACTGGGTGTGGCTAGGTTCTGCCTCATTGGCTGAAGAGCTCGTCAATCTTTCTAAAGCCACGACTACTAAGGGCATGCTTTCCCCCACTTTTTGGCTTCACTTGGACTGCGCGCAGGGCATCTCCATGTATTCTAACCTCCTTGGTCCCTACACACTGAAATCAAACGCTATGTTGGAGAAATTCACTCAAATATTGAGTTTGTGCAAAGCGCTTGATTCACCCTTGGATGACGTAACGCCTAGATTTGCATATCACAAACCGTTTGATTACTTTTGATTGGATAATGCTAATTAGGCTTGGTTTTCACACATTCCCTGCAAATATGGATCACATTGATTCGATATTTCATTGAATATCATCATTTTTGGGTATGTAAAGATAATTTTGGACATGAATGTATTAGAATAATTTGTATTTGAACTGAGAATTTTGTTTAAAACCAAAATTTTATAAAATAAAATTCACCACTTTTTTAAAAATTATATAATTATTAATACATTTCAAAGTGATGCAACGTTAGAATCTTGATTAAGCGTGGCGCTCTCGTAAGCTGTGTATTTCTTGGTGAAATGCGTGGCTGTCTGAATTGTTAAAGCAAAGATATTCGGAAAACGAGCCATATACCCGTGCGTGCGCGAGAGAGCGTGGTCTGAGGAAAGGACGCGTCGCTCTTGTTATCTTTTGATACCGCCAGAAGGCTTCCCTGTTATTTCTCCGAGCGAAACAAGTAATCTGTTTTTAAAAGACTTGAGTAGTTGTAAACATAATAAGCTACTGAATCGCCATCTGTTGGTAAGTAAGAAAAGCAAATTTGAACAACCAAGGCCAACTTACACTCAAGGCCTGCCAGTGTGAAAATATTCTTTTGTGTTTTCGGTTGCCTCTGTGAAATTTCTACTGACCGCAGGAGGGCGCTACAATTCCGCTACGCTTTGCGACGTTAACAATGAGCAGAATGTACCCGAGACAAATAATTGTCTTGTTATATGCAAAATTTAAAAACGATTAATCTGTAGTAGTCAGAAATTATACACTTCTTTTTATTAAAAATATTTTTATTTAGAAAGGAAGCATGAAATTTCAAGTTATCCCATTTTTCTTTTTCATATATAACCGTCGGATGCTTGATTCTGGTTTTAATTCCTTCTTGCATCTAGATATACGCTATTTTTAATTGTACTTATTAGAGTTACCTATTCTAATTTAAGAGTAATTTAGAGCACATGTTTTACTTTAAAATTATTTATAGAGTATGAAGTTAGCAGGTAGCTTCAGAACATAAACTATTTCAGCGCAAATTTCTCATCGTATTAATATTAGTTGTGCTGTGCAACAAAATAATTTGGAGCCACTATTAAATATGTAATTAAGAAATGATGGAAGTAAATTTGTTAATACATAAGAGAAAAAGTATTTCTAAAAGAAATTTGGTTTTAGGTACTGAAAATTTTGCTGTTTTTTAATTAATATAAAATACATTTTTCGGAAATATTAAAAAATAAAATTTTAAATAGTGCAAATTTGGAGCTCTGAAGAGAAAACGTGACACTGTTGATATTCGAAATAATACCAAGCATTTCAATATCACCTACAGCATATAATAATAACATGTATGACATTAATCACAATGAATCATATACTCCCTCTGTCCCAAATTAGTTGCTACATTTGAGTACTGATTATTGATACTGAAAATTTTATGATTTTGTTTGCACATTTTCCAGAAATTTCAGGGTGGTACGTAATCAATCAACATCAACTTTACATACCAAGCATTTCCTCCTTAAATCAGTATCAAAATAATTTCAAAAATCCAGCTTTCGCACACCCTTAAGCCACGCCCCATTTCATACGGACTCTTCCATAAGTAATCGCTTAAAATCTTCAGGCTAATTAAATGTCAATTCAATTATCTGTCTTGTCTATACGAGCCAGTTCGCCTTAGAATTTCTTCCACAATAGCATCCCTCAGCATAGGCAGACAGCACTCGAGGCCATAATCACATAAACACGATCTTTCTGAAATACGGGCGGTATAGTCCTTTCAAAATGGGGCGTGGCTTAAGAGCGTGCGAACCCTGTAAATTTGCGTGGACAAAATTGTCCTAAAATAAGTGCTACATTTGTGGAAAGTAAAAACTGAGAATGAAAACCTAGTATGCAAGCATTACAGTCCTTGTAGTACGCCTTATAATTTTACTGATGTCCATGTACTAAACTGCATCGAAAGTTTTTTATGACTCCACCTACTTGAAATGTAGCAGCATTTGAGACAAAACTTTCAACCGAAGTGTAGCAACTAGTTTGGGACGAAGGGAAAAAACAATTTTGAGACTGCTAATTTCAATATCATTAACAGCATATTTTAAAAAATAAAACCATATTCCCTAAAACAAAAAGTATTACATCTATTAATTATATATATCTATGGATTCGACTTGAATCCCTATTACTTCAAGTGCAACCACAAAACACTCATCCAGGTAGACAGAAATTTATGTACAGCATCACACTAATTAAAATGAGATATGCGCTTTAAAATTTTGAAGCTAGTACAGACAGCATTCAAATGTTTCTGGATCAAAGATAACGAATATGGGAGCTAAAAAGTAATAAATTTCGTAAAAAAGCTAACGCAATTAGCATTTCTTATAAAATATATATGTGGATGCATTCTTAAATTTTAATTGCATTAAATTAATATATATATATATATATATATGTAAGGTTAAAATATCATTTATGCAGAAAACAGAGATTATCTCCAGAATGATAAAAAAATATTATGATAATTTTATTTCAGGAAGACGAAAACATAACATGAAGCTGAACACACGTACTTACACATATTAAGAAGCTTGTTTATATTCAAAAGCAGCGAAAAAAACGTAAGAAAAGAATTTTAAAGCTTTAAAATTTTACGTGATGATTGCTTTTGTTTAAGAAATTTTGTATTTGTATTAAATCTGTATTGCATGAAACAGATAGAAATGCTTCCAACAGTTATATGTTGCGAATAATTATTTAAATACAATCGTATAATTTTTTTAAAAGGAAGAAAACTTTGCAGTATAGCACGCAACGCTATACCATTCTACGTTACTATTAGTTACAGCGGAACTTTTTGTCAATAACGAGCCAGATTACAAATAGAGAACGTGTAGCAGAATGCGAGCGCCACCTAGTGATGAATTTTGCGAAAGCCACTGAAAACTGGGAACCGGAATTTCGTTCAGTCTGGCAGGCCTTGAGTAGAAGTTGGCCTTGTTAAAACCAAGGAGGTTAGAATAGATTCTAATTTAGATTTAAAACAGAGTAATCATTTTTTGTTCATTTGATAGAGGGCGCTTTAAGCAAGGAGGTTAGAACTAATGGTGATACCTTCCACTCAGTCAAAGCGAAGCCAAAAAAGGGGCAAAGTACGCCCTTAGTAGTCGTGGTTTAGACAGATTGACGTGCTCTAACCACACCCAATTTTGTTCCTAGTAGTAGTTAAGGCTCGCAGATTCTTCACGCACTCTTTCCTTTTCTTTCCTCGCCATTTCATTTTATTTCTACATTACGTAATTGCTATAATTTCTACATTGTGTAATTGCATCCTGTAATTAATGAATAATAGCATGAAAAGTATTGTAAACACAAAACTGTAACTATGTACTCAAACTATAATTTGATTATACTTTACTTATTCTAAGTATATATAATTCTCAAATTTCTCATGTTATAAATATTACTTATATTTCGAAAAAACTTAATTTGAATAAACAATGATAGAAATATGTAAATTTTACGTTGTTATTTTAAAACTCACACAAAAATTTGTGACTAAAAATCAAATCCAGTTAATATATATTTACATGAGCACAAAATAAAGTGTGGTTAAACTCATAATAGGTAACACACTTGTAATGTAATTATGATCAGACATTAAAGCAAAGTGTTTTCTTTCCCATGGAGAGCTAGCCGCTCCCCCTCCCCTTGTTTACTTATCGTTTTGCCATCACATATAAATTAATTACGAATATCACTTTTACTATTATTATAAAAAGGTAAATCTAAGAACTATATATATTTCTTCCTGTACAAAGAAAATACTCAAACTCTTTCTTGAAGGCCATTGAAACACACATTTCGATTATTCTACTTTTTTATGCACGTTCTAAAACATTCTTTTACATGGACTTGAAGTCGGAAATGTAGACATTATTTCGCTGTAAGAATTCAGTGCCTTTTAGGCCTTTCAGATCTAGGCATACAAAATGAGAAAACACACTGAGAACTTGAAACCAGCTGGCTTTTTACCTCAGTTCGCTTAGTAATCGTATTCTTGCCCTTATGTGGCGTGGCTATTTCCTTCCCCTGGCTTCACTTTCTTTGTACTGCAATAGCAGAGATGGCATCTCCATGTATTCTAATCGCCTTGGTTTTAAGCCATCGAAATCTTGATGATGTTCATTTAGAATCTGTCACTTTTATCTCTGACGTATAATTCTCGTGTATTTTATATTTAACACTGGGAAGTGTTTTTTTTTAATATATCTAAAACTGCGTACAAATTTTAGCATTCATGGAAACTACCTAAAATCGAAAGAATGAATATGAAGCTTTATACGAATTCATTGGTACACTACTTGATAAGAGCGAAGTCAAATCTACACGGCGTTCAACTAACTGGTATATTTTAGAGACACCTCACCGTAAATTAACCAAATGAGAGAATTTTAAAGCTATAAATTCCGGTCTTTTTTTTTGGAAAAAGTGACATCTAACTCCAGTAATGCAGAACGCGACTACAGAACACAATCATTCCCTTGGTTTTATTCGTTATTCAAATACCATAGGATTCTAAACAGAATCATCTCTTCAAAAAATGTGAACCTCTTCGTCGATTTTGATACCTGAAAGATGATAGAATTAGGGCTTCTGCGGTGCATCTCATCGACGCCTCATCGCATTAACTTGACGACGCATTCTCATTTCCATGCAAGGATGTTAGAACTCATGGAGATGCCCTGTAGGCAGTCCAAGTGAAGCCAAAAAAGGGGGAAATCATTCCCTTAGTAGTCGTGGCTTAGAAAGATTGACGTGCTCTAACCACACCCAATTTTTTTTCTCGTGGTCGTAAAGGATCGCAGATTTTTCACGTCCTCTTTCCTTTACTTTTCTCGCCATTTCATTTTATTTCTACATTATGTAATTACTATAATTTCTTCTTTATGTAATCGCATTAATTTCTACATTATGTAATTGCATTCTGTAATTAATGAATGCTAGCATTAAAAGTATTGTGAACACAGAACAGTAACTATGTACTCAAACTATAATTTGATTATAATTTACTTATTCTAAGTATATATCAAGGAGGTTAGAATACATGGAGATGCCCTGCACGCAGTCCAAGTGAAGCCAAAAAAGGGGGAAATAATGCCCTTAGTAGTCGTGGCTTAGAAAGATTGACGTGCTCTAACCACACCCAATTTTGTTTCTGGTAGTCGTAAAGGATCGCAGATTCTTTAGGTTCTCTTTCCTTTACTTTTCTCGCCATTTCATTTTATTTCTACATTATGTAATTAATATAATTTCTAATTTATGTAATCGCAATAATTTCTACATTATGTAATTGCATGCTGTAATTAATGAAAAGTATTGTGAACACAGAACAGTAACTATGTACTAACTATGATTATAATTTACTTTTTCTAAGTATATATAATTCTCAAATTTTTCATGTTATAAATATTACTTATGTTTCGAAAAAACTTAATTTGAATAAACAATGATATAAATACGTTAATTTTACGTTGTTATTTTAAAACTCACACAACAAATTTGACTAAAAATCAAATCCAGTTATTATATATTTACTTGAGCACAAATTAAAATGTAGTTAAACACATAAAAGGTAAAACCTGTAATGTAATTGTGATCAGACATTAAAGTAAACTGTTTTCTTTTCCAAGGAGAGCTAGCCACGCCCCCTCCACTTGTTTACTTATCGTTTTGCCATCACATATAAGTTAATTATGAATATCAGTTTTATTATTACTATGAAAAGGTAAATATTAGAACTATATATGTTTCTTCGTGTACTTTACACATAGAAAATACTCAAACTCTTTCTTGAAGGCCATTGAAACACAAGTTTCGATTATTCTACTTGTTTATGCACGTTTTAACACATTCTTTTACATGGACATGAAGTCAGAAATGTAGACATTATTTCGCTGCAACAATTCTGTGGCTTTTAGGCATTTCACATCTACGCATACAAAATCAGAAAACACACTGAGAACTTGAAACCAGCTGGCGTTTTACCTCACTACCCTTAGTGAGGTAATCGTTTTCTTGCCCTCACGTGGCGTGGCTTATTTCCTTCCCCCTGCTTCACTTTCTTTGTACTCCAATAGCAGGGACGCCATCTCCATGTATTCTAACCTCCTTGGTATATATAATTCTCAAATTTTTCATGTTATAAATATTACTTATGTTTTGAAAAAATTTAATTTGAATAAACAATTATAGAAATATGTAAATTTTACGATGTTATTTAAAAACTCACACAACAAATTTGACTAAAAATCAAATCCAGTTATTATATATTTACTTGAGTACAAATTAAAATATAGATAAACACATAAAAGGTAAAACCTGTAATGTAATTATGATCAGACATTAAAGTAAACTGTTTTCTTTTCCAAGGAGTGTTAGCCACGCCCCCCCTCGCTTCTTTACTTATCGTTTTGCCATCACATATAAGTTAATTACAAATATCAGTTTTATTATTATTATGAAAAGGTAAGTCTGAGAACTATATACGTTTCTTCGTGTACTGTACACAAAGAAAATACTCAAACTCTTTCTTGAAGGCCATTGAAACACACATTTCGATTATTCTACTTGTTTATGCATGTTCTAACACATTCTTTTACGTGGAGATGAAGTCGGAAATGCAGACATTATTTCGCTGCAACAATTCTGTGCCTTTCAGGCCTTTCACATCTACGCATACAGAATCACAAAACACACTGAGAACTTGAAACCAACTGGCGTTTTACTTCACTTCCCTTAGTGAGGTAATCGTTTTTTTGCATGGACCTTATAAGAAATAGACTAACCCAAACGGGTTTTCTCCTTCGTCTGAGGCGTTGCCGGCTGTAACCTTTGTCACATCCGAAGGAGTAGGGACGACTTGCAGAAATTTAACATTGGTTGCCTATTGCAGCATGTGTAATTGTCAAGTAAAAGCTGGTTGTAGCGCCTCATTTCACAAATTAGAATTTCTACATATTTTTATTTTTGAAATTGAGATTGATTTGTAAGAATTTAGCATATTTATCAAGTATAATTAACGTTCCAAATAATTATAAGTGGAATATTTATTTTAGTAATTTATAAAATTCGGAGCATAAAATTTTCTGAGTGTAATGAAGGGACGAAAAAAAAGGTAAAATAAAATCTAGAAGCAGTCAGATTTTATATTACTCCCAAAAGGAACCTTTTTTTAACATTTGTGTGTTACCTATATTTACTGAATATCACTTTCTTCGCCCGTAAACTACATACATTTGAAAACAGCATATCTTTAGAATTTCCGCACTGGAGATAAAACTCTTATTTTCCGTGCAGGTGTCTCTCTGAACTCGTTGAGTTTGTTAATCAGAAATTCGTTAAGTTTTACAAAATATGAAATAGATTAAAACAAATTCGAAATTCGGCCGTCCAGATGCCCATGTTCGGGTGGTTCCAAATAATTATAAGGTCACCTCCTCTGACCTACCTCCGATGCCTCCTTGGCCCGTCCTGTTTTTACCGTCATGTGCCCATACGGATAATTCTATCATTGAGCAGGACACGTCGCGCTCCGCGCGATATTTCTGCGATACCGGTATGACAGAGTGACAAACGCGTTTTCTCCCTCGTCTGAGGCGTTGCCGGCTGTCACCTTGATCACATCCGGAGGAGTAGGGACGACTTGCAGAAATTCAACATTGGTTGGCTATTGCAGCCTGTATAATTATCAAGAAAAAGCTGTATGTAACGCCTCATTTCACAAATTAGAACTTCTATATATTTTTATTTTTGAAATTGAGATTGATTTTTAAAACTTTAGCATATTTATCGAGCATAATTAACGTTCCAAATAATTATAAAGCTATTCCATGCTTTCAGGGCTGGATATTCTTTTAGCTTTTCCTATGCTGTAAGGAAAGTTGTAACTACTTCTTTTAGAAAATAATATTCTAAATCTGAACTAATAGAAAATTTCAAACAAGCAATTTTCTCTTGCGATTTTTATGCTTTTTATGGGTGTAAATAAGTAAAAAGTACTAAAATATTTAAAAACGAATTTTTGAAAGTTTTGTTTAAAATTTGAAATTGTGCTGCTTTTTTAAAATTATAGATGAGTATTATAGCACAATTTCTATAAAGGAATTTTATTTCAATTATATTTCATAATACATCATAGCGATAAACCCTTTTGACTCCTTAAAAATTTTTATACATTTAATTCTAATATTAAAATTGTATTTAACCGTAATAATTAATTTTGCTTGTATTTTATAGTGATTATTTTTTTTAATTTATTTTTAGTTCTGCATAAGATTTTTTTTTATTTACTATTAATTTAATTTATTAGCCCAAAGGGGGGGGGTAGCCTAGAAAGCCTGTTAGTTTCGAAGCGGCATTTTGCGCTGTTTTACTATATATGTCCGTGTCTCCTTGCGAATTGTTGTTACCAAATATTATCGCCTTGTATTATTTTTTAAAAAAATAAATAATGAAGAATCTGCATGAATACATGTATGTTTCTCGCACTGTGACAAAAACGACAGCCATCAAATTTTGAATAATGTAATCCTCCACCCGAACATGGGCATCTGGACGGCCGAATTTCGAATTTGTTTTAATCTATTTCATATTTTGTAAAACTTAACGAATTTCTGATTAACAAACTCAACGAGTTCAGAGAGACACCTGCACGGAAAATAAGAGTTTTATCTCCAGTGCGGAAATTCTAAAGATATGCTGTTTTCAAATGTATGTAGTTTACGGGCGAAGAAAGTGATATTCAGTAAATATAGGTAACACACAAATGTTAAAAAAAGGTTCCTTTTGGGAGTAATATAAAATCTGACTGCTTCTAGATTTTATTTTACCTTTTTTTTCTTCCCTTCATTACACTCAGAAAATTTTATGCTCCGAATTTTATAAATTACTAAAATAAATATTCCACTTTAATGTTAATAAGTTGATGATATAATCAAATAAATGATTGTTTTGTAATGTTATTATAATTTTGAAAATGGTCATTAAATTAAAAAAAAAATGATCAGATCTTGTTTAATTTTTCCTTATTGATTTCAAAGCATCACGTACTATGAATCTTATTTAATTTCACGTTATTTGTACGCAAAATTAAGTTCATAAATTTTGTGCTTAGATTTTTTACCGTTTTACCAAAGTAAAGATGTTTGTACAAGAATTACGCGTAAAAAAAAAAATGCGCGAAATGCAGTAAAAAGTGCTTTAAGGAGATATATTATATCCTAATTGGAAAAAATTGTGGCTTTCATAATCTCATCACTCTACAACGTATGACACTTAATAATTAAAAAGAGTTATGTGATACAAACGCCATAGGTTTCAGTGTTAAAGTAAACCAGATCGTCCCTACTCTTTCTTGCCGACATGTCAGTGACGCGGGCCCTGCCCACTGGGTTAGTCTATCTCTTATAAGGTCCATGTTTTCTTGGCCTCACGTGGCGTGGCTTATTTCCTTCCCCCTGGCTTCACTTTCTTCGTACTGCAATAGCAGGGACGCCATCTGCATGTATTCTAAATTCCTTGTTTCCATGTAAGTCTTTGAATTCGATCCGCCATTTTGTAACTTTTTATTGACCACACCTTTTGCTTAAGATATTAAGCAGCAAGTTTATATTGAAAGAACTAAACATTTATATTATAACGTTAATTTAGAGAGAAAAAAGGATTTAACCTTTTTACCAAGAACCTAGCTGGAACTTCTGAAAACACTAAATCTGTATTTTCAAAATAGCTCGGATTTCAAGATCTGGTTACACCTACTTTTATATTTAAGCTTCGGCTACTAAAAGACATGTACTTAGCTGGGCATTTAAACTTCTGACTTGATGATAAGGTAATTTTTACTACCATGTAGATAAATTCGTAATAAGTCATAGAAATGAAATGAATTAACTAAATTTCAAATAGCTTGAATTTTGCTTAATTAATAATAATATTTTTTCAGCCTCTTTTAATAGAGCTCTTATAGAAGTTAAGCTATTACAAGAGTTATAGAAAAGCTCTTTTAATACAGGAGAGCAAAATACACAGAGAATGTTTACATAAATTCTGCATAAAAATTGTTAGAATATTGAGATTGCACAACTGTCCCTGATTATATAATACATTAAGTACGTGGAGTGAAATTTTTCATTAAGCGTTTGTATTTAATTTGATAGCAAAGAGATTACGTTTCGTAATTTTAGAACAGATATTTCTTCTTCATTCATCTTGCTTTCTTACCGGTAGTTGTACTCTTTATCTACTTAACTATTCGAAATTTCCCTTATCCGGTATTCGCTATATCGCGAGTTTTCTGACTCGAACTTTTAGCATAAATAACAAAAGTTTTTGAATGGTTGTAAATATTTGCTTGAGTGAGTTTTATATTCTGAAAATATCAGAACAAGTATATTAAAATAAATTTATGGAGCGTTATGAAGAATTTGGCAACCGAGAATGGAAGAAATTCTTAAGTTTATTTCTTCTATAAATGTTTTGAAATATATTTAAGAGTATTCAGTACATGAATTAGGAGATAATAAGCTTACAAAAGCAATAAACCTATCTAATTATTCCATTTCCTCTAATTTTAATTTTTGAAATGGTACTTACGGAAAATCCCGTCGACTACAGGAGACGACGTCAATCGCGTAAAACCAAAAACCCCATTTACTAAATACAAGAAAAAACATTTTATTCTTATTTTTCTTTCAAATTTAATATATTATCACTTATGTATATTTAATTTTTTAATAAAAATTTCGATTATTTTTTTATTAAAGAGCTACACTGTAAAAGCAATTAACGTTGCAACATCATAGCCCCTCAGTTTTTTAAATAAAGCGCCATTTCGTGGCCATTAACACATTTTTTTTAGGCTGGTAAGATTCCATAACTGTAAATATTCAATTCTTCTGTAGTAGGCAGGTCCCAAGTTTTAATTTTTTTTTTTCGAAAATGCATGATAGAGGAGTTGGGAAGGGAGTCTTTACTCAAGAATAATAACTAACAGGTTTAATCAAGGTTACACCAAACTTGACGTGTTTGAAGAAGACTTTTCCATTTTAGGCGAGTAGATCAATACGTAATTATTCTAAATATTTAAAATGAGGCCTAGCCTTCCGTGTAGCGGTTTCTTTCTAAATTAATTCTCGGGGCTTTAACAATAATCTGTGCATTTACTCGTATATCTTTCTCGACGCTTTTATGCATGATTTTAATGAAGGAGATACTGTCGGTTGCTAGTAAGAACGCAAGTCAGTACAGAATACTTAATCACAGTTATATCTTTTCTTTAATGACCGGGAACAGCGCGAACGCAGTCCCGACTACCAAAAATTACGCGCCCCAACCAACCACACTTTGTGGAAGTGGCAGCCGTCAGCAGTCCGAAGTGCAATGGACAGCCTCCGGCCAGGAGAGCCCCCTTCTTGATCAAGGCATCTCCGACGCCAAGTAAGTATGATTTTCAACGTTTCATCCGTAGTAGCTACTCCACTTTTTTTATAGTTTTAGTGGTTGTTAAAGGTAAAATGAATAAATTTTTTTCATAAATTGCCACTATACTCTAATCGACTTATTTTTTTCAAATAATAGCTTTCGGACCTTTTTTCCTTTGAGGGACCTTCAATTGCAGATATATTTGCATCATTGCTTCATTATCGTAGGAACTCTCAACAGTTGCTTCCTTCCAGTATGTAAATTGAATTACCCTTCCTGTATGTTTCGGAATAGCTGATGAACACTGGAATACTCAGTGAACAACCGTTACAAAATCTCATGCTCTGAGATTGAGTAACTGTAAGAGTAACTCCTAACCTCCTTGAGGAAACCTCCTTCGCATAACTGGGCTCGCCTTCACGAATTTAGGAACCGGACTTGGATATACGCGGAAAATAATGTTACATTCGTGTTCCTATGTACACTGCGGAAAAAAAAAGGGGGGATAGTTCTATATCTCTTGTTCTACTAGGCCGTTTCACCAAGTTTTGTAAATATCGCACGTGTAGTTTTTAAAAAATTAGTTTTCAAAATTTTCAAAGAAATCAAATATTAATTGAATTTAGTATATATTTGTTAATATCTCTTTTGTAATTAAACTTATTTGATTCTTCCTTTCAGATTTCGAAATTTAGATTCATTCCAAATAAAATTCGTCCATTTTTTATGATTTTCTTTTAAATTGTGTTTTTAAATAATTTTTATAAATTTTTCCAAAAAAATATTTGAATTATAACCTATAATATTTTTAACATAATCTTGAAGTAGATGTATTTCTAAGCCCACCTGCAAAATATTAGAGTTTTTTATTCAAAATTTTCTAAGATATGCATGACTTTACATATTGGCGCGTTTTGAAATTTGGCATATTTGGTGAAAGCAACAATAATATCCAATGTGGTTTACGCACTTTGTTAAAATTATTTCAGAGTAGGAACAATATGACTTTTTTCCTCTCATGCACGATATAAAAAGGGAAAGGAAAATAGTTTGCCATAAATTAAGAAGTTCGCCAAGTAAATTATTCTTTGCCCAAACTGAAAAAGATTTGCCAAGATAAATTTTGGAAGTTTTTCGTAAATTTCGCACCAAATTTAACAAAATTTTAGGCATAATTTGAATTGTAGAATCGAAATATGGAAAAAAATTGGCATGCCATTTAAGAAAAACTCTGATTTTGTGTTAAAATACCTATATTAAAACAATGCTATACATAAATCTAATATATATCCTAAAGTCGCTCTTTCGAGAGATAAAAAATGCAGTTTAAATCTCGTCAATCAGCCCAGTAGGACAGGAGATACAGAACTGTCCTTTCTTTTCTTTGCTTTCCTCCTTTCTTTTCTTTTTCTGCTGCTTCTTTTTTTTTTTTTTTTTTTTTGTGAGCAGTGTACTTATTCATAAAAGCAGTGTTCTAGTCACTCATATGTTCATTCATGTAAAATCATATGCTACAGAGTACTTTTATTAATTGAGAGTACTCATGTGAAACTTAACTATCTCGAGATTTATAATTTTTGAGTTAGTATATTTTAATTAATTTATTTTATTTTCCATCTTTAAATTCCAAAAGTTCATGTTCCCATGATATGGCGGCTTCCTTAATTTCATATTATTTCTAAATTTCATTATTGAAGATTTGTTATTGCCTTTAATATGAAAATTCCATATTTCCAAATTTGCTATTGCACACTATACTTGGTTTCCTTGAAAATTAACTATTAGAACCATTTAATTAAAACATCCCGCACTTATTTTCAGGCACACACACACAAAAAAAATCTTCAAAATTAATTTTGAATTATTGTCATATAGAATGAATCTTATCTTTATTTCTATGTCTCTTTAATTTGTATCCTCATCCTGTAAATATTTCAGAACACTGCTACAATGTACTGGAAGATAAAGTGAGTTTATCGCCTCATACACCTCTTGTTGAACCAGGGCAATAATTTTTTGTCAGTTTAATAAAGAATGCTGTTAGCACATGTGCCCCCATCGAAATTATGTTAATAATCATTTACTATTACTGACATCAGTCACTTTCTTTTATTATCGAAATATTTCTCAGGTATTTTACTTTTGACACTGAATAAACTTTCATTAGAAAGAAAAATGTATACAAGGTTTAGGTTTTTAGCATTAATGTAAGTGACCATACTGCTTTATATAAATACCATTAAATGAAAGTGTGACCATACTGCTTTATATAAATTCATTTGCTACACTGCATTCATTTGGATGAAACAGCAGATATAAATGATACTACTCAACTTGCTGTTTTTATTAGAGGTGTCGACAGTCAAATGAATATTACTGAAGAACTACTCGAACTTGTGAGTTTGAAAGGTACTACCACTGGAAGAGATATTAAGGATGCTGTCAATAAATAGCTCGTAAAGTCATCAGATTTGAAAAATCATGTAGGCATTTCAATAGATGGAGCCCTTCAATGGTTGGAAAAAATGTTGGTGCTATTACATCAATTTTCTATCACATAAAAGATTCAACAGCTCAAATGATTTTAAAATGTTCATTTTTTGCACCTCGAGAATCTATGTGCACAAGTGTTAAATATGTCTCATGTGATGAAAGTTGTTATAAAGGTAATTAATTCAATTAAAAACAATTTATTGAAACATCGTCAATTTCAAGGAAATCTTAGAGAACTGGAATCTGAATACGGCGATTTATTACACCAAAATTTGGTGGTTAAGTCGCGGGAACTGCTTATTGCGATTTTGGAAATTAAGAGAAGAAATTGAAACTTTCATGAACAATATTGGTCTTAATATTAGTGAACTTTCGGATGTTTCTAGATTTATGTTTTATAACAGATATAACAATGAAACTGAATGAGCTAAACCGGAATTTACAAGGTGAAAATAAGTTGATTACCGATTGCTATCAAGATATAAAAGCATTTGCAGCAAAGCTTCAGCTTTATGAAAATGAATTGTGGTCAAACAATTTGATTCATTTCCCATTGTTAAATGACTATAAAAGTGACCATAAAAACTTCTTCAAATATTCTAAGGAAATCGGAAAATTACTTGAAGAATTCAACACCAGATCCTCCTACGAGGGCAATCCCCCAAAAAAAGGTCTCCTATATTTTCAGGTATACAAAGAACCGTTTATTTTCTATAATTGCTACATCACTTTAAAGATTGAAGAATGCTTTATTTTTCAACATAATCGCCATTTCGGTCGATGCATTTTTGTAGACGCTGTGGCAGTTTTACAATGCCCATGTCATACCAGCTTGCCGCCACGCCCTTTAGGAAGCGTTGAACCTCCTCTTTCACCTCATCATCAGAGCAGAACCGCCATCCAGACAAATGTTCCTTCAACTTAGGGAGCAGGTGGAAATCGCTGGGTGCCAAGTCCGGACTGTAGGGTGGGTGTGTGATGATGTTTCAACCAAAATTTTGCAGGAGATCGACGGTTTGACGGGCAACATGAGGACGGGCGTTGTCGTGGAGAATGCTTACACCATTGCTCAACATCCATCTTCTCCGGTTCTGAATTGCCCTTCTGAGTTTCTTCAGTGTTTCACAGTACCTGTCAGCATTGACTGTTGTCCCAGCAGGCAGAAAGTCGATCAACAGTACCCCCTTCCTGTCCCAAAACACAGTTGCCATGACTTTACCGGCAGATTGTGTTTGCTTGAATTTTCGTGGCTTGGGCGAAGAGGGATGCCACCACTCGCGTGACTGTTGTTTTGTCTCAGGTGTAAAGTGGAATGCCCAGGTTTCGTCACCTGTGACAATTGAGTCCAAGAAGTTGTTCTTTTCGTCTCCATAGCGGCGAAGAAATTCATGGGAAGAATCAACCCGTTGCCATTTATGGTCTTCTGTCAGCATGCGCGGCACCCATCTTGCACACACCTTCTGATACTGCAACTTTTTCGTTAAAATCCTGTGGATGGTACTTCTGGAAACCTCAGGAACCAAAATGCAGAGAGCATCCAGAGTGATCCTCCGATCTTTACGCATGAGATCCTCAACTTTCGCGATTGTCTCGTCGCCAATTGTTGGCCTCCCGCTCCTTTCTTCGTCATGAATTTCAGTACGACTGGCTGTAAACTCTCTACACCACTTGCGAACGTTTTTGACATCATTGCACAACTGTCCATACACTTTTGCCAATAGGCGGTGAATTTCAACCGGTTTAACGCCTTTTGCGTTCAAAAATCGAATAACTGAGCGCACTTCGCACTTGTCAGTAACCTTTATCGGGAGCTCCATTTCGAATGGCTGCCAAGCCAAGACTGAGCATCCGAGCGAAACACCTGCGTGCTTATGCGGTAGTGGAGAAGGCACCACTCACAACAGTGTTGCCAACAACCGTATCAAAACTTTCTCTACGTCCCCAAAAAATAGGAGACCTTTTTTTTGGGATTGCCCTCGTACATACACAAGTTTGAGGAAATGTTTACTTTATTTTTAGCTTCATTTGATGTACAGGTGGAATCAGCACATCCAAATTTACAAATGGAGCTAATAGAATTACAATCAAGCATCGAGCTAAAAAGCCTGTGCGAAGTGAATAAGATTGAATATTATCACAAATATATCCTCCAAGATAAATTTCCAATTTAACCGACACCACTTAGCCGACAGGTCATTTAGCCGACACGGACAGTTAGCCAAGAGGACATTTAGCCGACATGAACAATTAGCCGAAAAGGACACTTAGCCGACAGGACATTTGCCTGACACAAGTCGTCAGAACATTTAGCTACAGGACACTTAACTCATTTAGTCAACAGGATACTAAGCCGACAGTGACGTTTAACTGGCACATACCCAATAATTATTTAAACTTACTATCAATTACAAAATTTCTCGACTTCTCCATAAGTTCAATATTTAAGTTATTTTTTCACCTATTAGTAAAATTCTTTTTTCGATTCTTATAGATCTCATATGTGCTTTTAATTATTGTGTTAATTTAGCGTTGTTTGATATGTATTGTCCTGTTTAGTATATATTGGCCAAACAGGAAAAGCGCTGAAATTTCTCGTCAGGGAATATGAATTAAATTTCGAAAGGAAAAAAGAATTTTTTTAGCTAGTACGGCGGTCACTTAATTACATTTGGGATCTTCAAAAATTATCCGTAAAGCTTCTTCATTAAATCAACTGGGTTCTTTTGAAGACTTTCACATCATTAATAATTTTCTTGTTTACTTTAATGATATCAATTTTCCAATCTCGCTCTTCCAAATACTTTCAAATTTCTAATACCTAAACGTTTCATTACTATTTTACTCACAACATCATGTTACATTCTTTACAAAATCGTTTCGCTCCTCTCATAAATAAAATTTCCTTTGGCTGTTATGATAAATCTAAATAATGCACTAAAAATTGTTATTCTTGAATTTTACTTTTTATAGAAACATATGGTGGTGAAGGGTTAGTTTCGAAATATATATTATTTTATTATTAGAAACCATTAAAAAAAAGGGCATCAAGACAAACAAAGGTATAAATTATTGACCTCTATAATGAGCTGTCCATGCCACCATACTTGACATAAAAATTCTGTAACATTTTATTGACCACGCCTCTTTCTTAAAATACTTACGTTAATATTGTAGCACTAAACTGGTGCATTATATTTAATTTAGAAGTAAAGTATTCTTTACGGTTTTATTTCATTCATTACTGAATTCTATTCTCAAAAACTACCTTTTCCACTCTTCATATAACGAAAACGTTGCTAATATGCAATTCCGGACGTTGGAACATCTCGGAAGAGAAATCGGAGGAGTCTGCGGAAGGAGGAGCACCAAGCAGGGCGGAGCAAAGCGAGACATCCTGAAAAGTCACCGTAATGTGGTGCCATCTATCAAAGCTAGATTTAACTAGAACAGTCATGTAACTAGATAATATTATGTATTCTTTTTTGAAAGTCGCGGTGTGTAATTTTCAATATAATATGTTATATTGTCTCATGTTTTCCTCATAAAATGTAACTTTCTCAATATCTGTTAAAAATGTATAAATTTTTATTTCACTTTTCATTAACGTTAATTTTTTTTTCCTCTTTCATTTCTTCTCTTTCTCGTTTCTGTTGTAGATACATGGTAATAGGGAAATTTTTGGTCTGCATTTTCCTAAATGCATTTATAAAGTTCTAGCCTAAAAAGGCAATTTTATTGTAAGAAACTGGTTATATATTAAGTAAAAGGCCCAGCAGCAGCCGAGCGGTAAAGTCACTGAACGCTGGCAGTTTGGTCCGAATTTCGAATCCCGTGAACGGACAGGCTGCATGGGTGTTTTTCCCATGTGTAACATATATACGAGGCAATTATCCTTAGAAAGTCCTCCACGAAGGTATCCCTCACATTAGGCAGATAGCGCTCTGGCTTTGCCGTAATTACATAAGCCAAACCTACTTCTGGCCGCAGGCCACAAGGTACGAATTCCGGTGCTGGAGTACTATCCCATATTAATAAATATGCGATGCCTAGCCTCTAGTTGTAGTAACCTGTAATAAATATGCGATGCCTAACCTGTAATTGTAGAGGGTGTATATAGCATTTTAGATAAAAAGTAGTTCCAGTGTGGCGAGGAGTAGGGCGAATCTACTTCCTGACAGGGAAAGGAAATTTTCTTTATACAGGAATGAATGTATTGTGATGTGTTGAGTAAAGTAGTAATGAAATGTGAAAGTATTAGAAATTTAAAATCATTGGAAGAGTGAGACTCATTGTCGGCAAACTGTCCGTTTCGGCTAAGCGTCCTGTCGGCTAAATGTCTGCGTCTGATTTAGAACTACCTACCTCTGCGAGTTATTTTTTTCCCAAATTAAACCTGGTAAAAACAAAGTATCACAGCAGGTTGCTCGATGAAAACATGACCAATCAACTACGATGCACGTCGACTAAATTATCCATTAATAATTAAAAAATCTCAAAATACGAGTATTTACATAAACAAATGTCACATTAATTTTAAGGTAATAAAATATTTTGAATAATATGTTGTTTCATTTTGATATGTGCTGCCCACCTCAGTTTAGCAAATTTTTACTTGGCCCACCAACGAATTTGGGTTGGGCACCCCTGACCTAAATGAACAAGAAACTTTAAGGGAAATTAGAATTTTTAAAGACACTAATGGAAAGGAAATAATGGCTGCATTACGGAGAATTTTGCGAACAGTAAACTGTATACATGTTCGTAGTGCTGAGTGCCAAAGAGTATTTTCAACAATGAACTCAATTTGCAATCCGAAACCCATATCAGAGTCGTAGCTAGGGTTTTCAACGCCCAGGGACAACTGAAGAAATCGCACCCCCTACTGCTTGCCAAGGATGGAAAACATTTAATTCTAAAATGTCGTAACATCAGTTTGGCGCCCCTTGGATTCCGCGCCCAGGGACAGATGCCCCCCTTGCCCCCTTCTAGCTACACCCCTGACCCATATCTCTTTATGATAAAGCTCTTTTTAATTTAAAGTTCATTTGACTTCAGACTCATAGGCCCTTCTCTCAGAAATGTCCAGTTGCCAACTCCATCAGTGACCTTCTTTACAAATGACACCTCGGCCATTAAATGTTTTTTAAAAAGTTAGCATTGAAAGAACTAAATTCTTATTAGCCCAAAAGGCGTCAGCCCAGAATGGCTATTAATTTCATTTTGGCATTTTTTTTTTAAATCATTAAAAATGGTAAATCACTTTTCAAATTGTTGTCACAAAATATTATTGCCCTGTGTTATATTTAAAGAAATTAAATAATGAAGAATCTAGATAAATACACTTATGTTTCTCACACTTTGATGAACCAGCGATACCTACAGCCATCAAAATTTGAATAACATAATCCTCCACCGAATATTGGCATCTGCAAGTCCTAATTGGAAATTTGGAATTTGTTTTCTCATCTATTTCATATTAATAACATAAAATCTAAAAGATTTCAAATTGTTTTTGCTCCAAAGGGGCAATTTGGCCAGAAAGACTATAAATTTCATTTTGGCATTTTGCGTTGATTCACTATAAATGGTTTACTTTTCAAATTGTTGTCATCAAAAGTTATCTCCCTGTATTATATTAAAAAAATTAACTGTGGCGACTCTGTAAACATGTGTTGTACTCGCCAACCGCGCGCCGTTATCACTAACTGTAACCGAAGATGTTTTTCAGCAACACACAGTCACGTCTCGTCGTCGGTTCGGTTGGTCGCTCGCTTTCCTCCAACGTGATTGTCTGTCGACTGTAGTAATTAAGTTTTAATATTGTGATGTGATTAAATGTTTTTGTTATAAAAAAATTGGCTCTTATGGCATGTTATGAATTCATCCTTAAAAGCACTGGCAAATTCCAATAAGCATAGTTTGTTGTTGCACACAGATGCAAACACGTGCAACATTAGCTAATGAAGAATCTGCGTAAATGTACGTATTTTTTTCGCATTGGAATAAAACAACGGTGCCTAGATCCATCAAATTTTGAATAACGTAATCTTCTAAGAAATATGGGCATCTGGAACCATAATTTGAAATTTGTTTTATTATTGATTTCATATTTTGTAACACTTTAACGAAATTTTGATTTACAAACTCAACGTTTTCAAGGCGAGCAAGGGTAACACTGTACTGAAAAAAAAATACCATGTGCGCGAGGATGTGTATCGGAAATTTTAAGAATATGCTCATTTTAAAATTATTTTGTGATATTGCTGTTGAATTAAATTTTATGGCTTAAATGCGAAGACCATGATATTTAATAAATAAAGGTAACACAAAAAACGTTAAAAAACGCCCTTTTGGGCGTCATGTAAAATTTAAAGGCTTCAGATTTTTTTTGTATAGTATTAATTTAATTGTTTTCAATATCACTGTGCATAAATTTTTGCAAAATCTAAATCTGCATGCTATGCATCTAGCTGAAAAAGGGACTGTGACATTAAACTTTATCGACACCTTATTTCTAAGCTGCTAGGAGATTCACAATATTGTGCAAGGTTTTGAATTTTTAATTGATATTCGGTTATATTATTTTTCTCCCTTAATATCTCCCCCTTATATTTACCCGAAACTTCGTTCTCTCTCTTGAGTTACTCCTGTACATGTGTCACCCTATTATCACATAGGTGATATCCTGTCTAGGGTTTTTCTTAGTGATATACAATTTAATAGATTACAGACTCTTTAGAATGACACCATAAGACAAATTACTAAAAGCAGATGGTTTATAAGAAATTTTGCTTTCACGATGAATTAAATGTTGAAAGCATTAGAGCATTCAGAGCAAAAATAGGTAAAAAAATTTCAGTGAAACGATTTACTACCAATGTACCAATTCCCACTCATGGATTGCTCAGGGATTACAGATGCTGGTGCAGTTTTGCTAACCCCGTTGTAATATTTTTATTGCACATTAATTTCCCTAACTGCAAACTGAATTTGTTTTTGCTTACTTTAAATTTACACTTTTTCGGCCAACTCTTTTGGCACATGATTCTTTTCTTAGATCCGCCTACATTCAATGCCTGTTCTTGCTTGCATCCCATTCCTCCTTCCAACCTTGTTGACTTATTGGCTGCTCTTCATATCCACAAAGTTTTTCACTTGAAATGCTGTTTATAATTTTCTTCAGAAATGCTCTTCTTCAATTGTTTTTCTTTCATTCATCTACAACGTGTTATGTAACTGCTTTAAACCATCTACCTTATGGACTGTCTTGTATGTACGTTATTGGCTACATTATGTTATTGACTGCATTAAGGACAAATGCTATGCTGGGATCGGGCATCGGTGCAGGAACCTGCATCTCATGGACTGTGGCCACCTAACAGTTTCTAGTTCCCTGGTATGCTCACTACCCATCAGATGTCTTTGCAGTGCTGAACCGCACTTTGCCAAGGAGTGTTCCAAAGACCGGAGCCTACTAAACACCTGTGCCAACTGCTGTGGACCCCCTGCTGCCAATTTCTTCTACTGTCCTAGGAACTGTTCAAACATCAAGCAAAATTCTAAGCAACCTCCCAGACCCCCTGTTCCGGATACCCAGGGTGCCAGGAATCAAAATTTTATTAAAGTTCCTCCTCCTGCTTCTATTACTAGCACAGACCCATTATTCTCTGAAAAGATTTTTTCCAATGAAAATAGTCTCGTAAAAACACCATTCCGTTAGCCTAAACCAGCTCCAACACCTGCTGCTCCTGCCAGAGTACCGGCACCAACTCCTGCGACTTCTGCCCAAGTTCCTGCTCCTGCTGCTGACGTTCCAGTAGTTTCAGCTCCTATTCCACCTGCTGCTCCTGATGACAACTCATGCATGGACACCCTGCGAAGCATATTCCAAATTTCTCAGGAATTTGGGATACAAAAATTTATATTACTGGAAGCCTTCCAGAATGCCCTGCCCAAGCTCTGTCAAGTCTCCACGGGGCCTGAGCGTGCCTTCTACATTTTTGAGAGCTATTGTGCTCTTACAGAATAAGGCCTTAAGTTCGATTCCACAACAAAGGATCGACTTACTATCTGTTTATGGAATGCGAATGGTGTTCTTTCCAAAATTCACGAATTCCGAGACTATACCAGTGAGCACAACATGGACCTCTTCCTCATACAGGAGACATATCTGGTTGAGGGACATAGTGTGAATGATCCAAATTATACTTGCTACTGCAATGATAGAGCGATAGTAACAGTGACACCATTCGTGCTAGTGGTGGTACCTCTATTTATGTAAAACGCTCTGTTAAACATAGCAGAATTCCCACGCCACAACTGGAGGCCCTTGAGGCTACAATTATCTAAATTTATGTTCAAAATTGCCCCCTATAGCAGTAGAGTTCTGCTATATGCCTCCGAGACAACGACCTTCATTTATTCCTAATCTCAAAAAATTATGTGGTGTTTCTAACAATCTGATTATTGCTGGAGATTTAAATGCCCGTCATATCAATTGGGACTGTGTCACTGCCAACAACTATGGTGATAAACTCAAAAATTGGGCTTAGGGCCCCCGAATTCAAAATTTTGTCCCAAGGGAACCTACACATTACCAGTTTCCTGGTGGCATATGCGCTCCCTCTATTTGGCATTATTTAAAAATAACCCATTAGATCATTTGTCACAAGTGATTCCGGAATTGTCGTCTGTACACAACCTGGTTCACTTAACCCTTAACTGCACCAAAATTAACCAAAATTTACCACCGCATGTCTCTACTAATTGGGACAATTTTAGACATATTTTAGACTCTAAAAACCTCCCCCCTATAAAAATTTTCAATAATCAGCAGGCTGAAATTGCGATTGACCAACTCACTAGCACCCTAAAAAGTGCTTTTGACGAGGCTTCTATTCCTAAATTCAGACCCAAATTTTTCAAATTACCGGCCAACATTAAGAATAAAATCAAAATTAAAAATTCTCTTTGCAGAGATTGGCAAAGAACCCGCCTTGAATTTATTCAGACAGAACTGCGAAAAATCCAGAATGAGATTAAGTCTGACATCAGAAAACATTCAGATGAAACTTACTCAAATTATCTTAAGTCCTTTAAGACTTCAAACAATAGCCTCTGGGAAGCTAGCACACGGTTAATAACCGGATGGCATTTATAGACACTGAGAAGGCAAAGCGATTAGCCGATAGCCTTCAAACGCAATTTTCACCAAACACTGGACTCATGGTTAATTGCTGGGCTGAGCATACGCATGAAATCCAACAAAAGGTTAAAAAATTTCTCTCCTCTGTTAATCCTAACAAGGAAAACATTAAAACCAACATGACTGAGGTTGCGAACATTATTTGTAACCTGAAAACTGGAGGGGCCCCTGGCTTGGATAAAATTTCTAATTGCATGATTAAAAATCTCCCTGTCAAGTTTACATTTTACCTAGCAATTTTGATCAATTCATTGCTAAGGCTAAAATATTTTACTACCAGCTGGAAGAATGCTTGTGTCATTCCTGTTCTAAAACCTGCTTTGGACTCCAAGTCCCACAAAATTACAGGCCGATCAGCCTTCTGTCTTCACTCAGCAAAGTCTATGAAGCTATATTGCTTAGATTCCTGAATGATTTCTGCCGAAAAGTTATTATTCCTCAGCAGTTCGGTTTACGAGCTCAACACTCAACTCAGACCGAGCTACTGAGGGTAGTTGAAATCATTCATACAGTATCTCACAAAGGAAAAGCCAACTGCTATTGTTTATTTATACGCAGCAAAGGCTTTCGACAAGTGTTGGCACATCGGTGTCTCATACAAGCTCATGCGACTTGGTATTTCGGGTAACTTCGTGCGACGAATGCAGTCCTATCTGATTAATAGAAGTTTCACTGTTAAATATTCTCTCTCTACTCCCTATCCTTGTGGGCGTCCCACAGGGAAGTTTGCTTGGGCCTTGCCTTTTTAGCCTTTTTGTCAACAACATTCCACAAACACCAAGTGTCCATCTTGCTCTTAATGCAGACGACACAGCCATCATCTCACAGCACGACTCTTTATATCTCACTATTACTCACCTCCAGCAATACCTCAAAGACTTAGAGTCCTGGCTCATTGTCTGGAAAACTAAAATTAATGTCTCTATGAGTGCCACCACCACTTACCTATCAAGAAAGAGGAATGTCCACAATCTATTTCCTTCACTCAAGCTCTTCGAAGAAGATATTCCTTGGGTGGAATCTTACAAGTACCTGGGAGTTCATCTGGATGCAAAGCTACTATGCGGGCTACACATTTCCAAAACCATCTCTAAAGCCAAGACTTTAAGAAACCAGCTCATGAAATTAATCTCTGGATGTTCCAACCTCTCTCTAGAAAACAAGCTCCTTTTCTACACCAGTACCAGTCACCCCAACCTCACCTATGCTTCAATAGTCTGGTCAACAGCTGCCAACTCTGACTTAAAGAAAATTCAAGTCTTCCAGAATGTGACACTCCGGAGGCTCTCAAACGCTCACTGGTATGTGCGGAATAAAGTGCTGCATTCCGATTTCCAAATTCTTCCCTTTGATGCCTATTTCGGGCAAAATTCAGCTAAATTCTTTAAGCACTTAGCGCAGATAGACAATCCTGTCCTACACAGTATACCTGCTTATGATCCGGTAGAGCATAGCTCTGCCAAGCGACCTAGGGCTGTCATGGACACATCCTTTAACATCTTCCTAGGAAGCCTAAGCGAGTATGCTTGCTTGACTAGGACTCTATCATAACTACCAGCACTTCACGGGCCTAACCCGACAATCACCTAATTTTCTCTCTTCCCGCTAGACCTAATCTAGCCATATTTTTCGCCATCCAATTTCATAGCCTTTTACCTAAACTCTTCTCTGAACCACACCAGACAACCTTCATTTACTTCTCAAACAACTTTAAAGTTACTACTTAATCTTAAATTTTATTATAATTAAAAATATTTTATTAATTCATCTTAACTTATTTCAGTTTAATCATAATTAAAACTGCTAAAGTTATCTCTAAATTAATTAATTAATCTTTCAGTTTAGCTAAATCAACCAGCCTTAAAAATTCTTAACTTAGGCAGTCTTAACAATAGCCAAACGGGTTTTATTTTTAACGCGAAATCTACCGAATGAACTGACTCCGTCTCTCCCCCAGTCTCCCCTTTCTAAACGCTCTGTACTTTTTTCCCTTCGGGACTTCGGACCAAGGACCAAGGCGTTTGAATTACGGAGTACCTTTGCAATTAAATGCAATTACCTCCACATCTTCGTTCAGAAAAATGGAATGGATAAGAGAAAGCAGTAGCTAAAGTTTATGAAAGAAGCAGTTAAGCAAAAAATCAAGATTCGTTGAGAGTCCTCTTGTTTGGACACAGGAGGAAAGAACAAGCATTGATCACAATTGAAGGCATTTAGCCCCCCGTCGCGAGTCAACTGCTTGCTCCCAGATACAATAGGAGAGGCAACCGGAACGCAGAGCGTGAATGGTTGCCATGGGTACGAGTCAGCTGATGGAGAGAGGCGCGGAAAACCGGGCCTCGGGAAAGGTAAGGTAACTGTATTCAAGCTATGAGCTAAGAGCCTTGGGGTAATCGGGGTGGGGGGACGAGGTCATTGACCGAAGAAGGCGAAAGAGTCGAAAGAGCGGTTGCTGAGGGAGAGAATTAAAAGTAAGCTGTACGGAAAAATGGAGTAGGCTGTGAGCGGCGAAGAACCGAAGGGTGAATTTGGTTGAAATGCAGCTTGTATTGCAGAAATGAAGCTCTTGTATTTGGAAATATGATATCAAAATTTTCTAGGAGCAGATGGATTATAAGATTTATAGGAATTAATAATATTTTGTTAAAATTAAATTTTTATAGTGAATTTTAAGTCTATAAGAATTAAGATACTTAAAAGAATTTAAATACTATTGCATTCTATATGCGTCTGGCGGAAAAGGTCTTGGCAAGGGTGGGTATAGATATAAAATAGCAGCACTGTGATGGTTGCGCGAAAAACTATGCCAGATTAGGTCTGGGGGGTAAAAATAGTTAAGTGTAGCTGGGTTAGGCCCATGAAGTACTGGTAATTTAACCAGATTAGGTTCCCCGATCAAGCAAACAAACCCTTTTAGGCCGCCTAGGGAAGATGTTATAGGACCTGTTCATGACAGCCCTAGGTCTTTTGGCAGAACTAGGTTCAGCTGGATCATAGGCTGGAATGTTATGCAAGACCGGGTTGCTAATCTGTTCAATTCTATGAAAAAATTTTGCCGAAATATGCTTGAAATAAGCATCTAGGGGAAGAATTTTGAGGTCTGAATGGAGTACTTCATTGCGTACGTACCAGTGAGCATTAGTTAGGATGCGAAGCGTGACGTTTTGGAGAACTTGAATTTTCATTAGGTGGGAGTTAGCTGCTGTGGCCCAGATAGGTGCTGCATAAGTCAGGATAGGCATGATGGTACTTGAGTAGAGGAGGAGCTTGTTGCGGAGAGAGAGGTGGCTGGTTCGGGATATTAGTTGCATGAGTTGATTTCTAGTAGTCTTGGCTTTGCTGATAGTATATGAGATATGGACGCCCCAGATTAGCTTCACATCCAAATAAACTCCGAGATATTTATAGTAATCCACCCAAGGTACGTTTTCATTGTAGAGCTTGAGTGGTTGGAGTTGGCTGTGAACATTGCTTTTTCTGGAGAAGAAAACGGTGGCGGCACTTTTTGCAACATTAATTTTGATTTTCCAGTCAACGAGCCAGGACTCTAAATCTGACAGGTATTGCTGGAGATGATGTAAAGTGTGGTGAAGAGTTGAGTGTTGAGAAATAATGGCAGTGTCGTCTGCATAAAGTGCAAGATCGACAGTGGGTAATTGTGGAATGTCGTTTACATACAGGTTAAAAAGATACGCGCTAATTATTCCTCCCTGAGGGACCCCAGCCAGGATAGGACGGGGGGAAGAGAGAGAATTTTTAACTTTTACACAAAAATGTCGATTACTTAGGTAAGAGTGCATTAGTCGCACAAAGTCAGCCGAAAGTCCAAGTCGCATGAGCTTGTATATAATGCCGATGTGCCAACACCTGTCGAATGCCTTTGCTACATCTAAATAAACAATAGCAGTTGGCATTCCATTGCGAGCACCCGCGTGAATGATTTCCACTACTCTCAGAAGCTGGGCCTGAGTGGAGTGTTTGGCTCGAAAACCGAATGGTTGTGAGATAATGATATTTTGGTTTCGGCAGAAATCTTTCAGTTGTCTAAGCAATATAGTTTCGTAAAGTTTACTAAGAGAAGACAGGAGGCTGATCGGCCTGTAATTTTGAGGGACTTTTGGGTCCGAAGCAGGTTTTAGAATAGGAATTACGCAAGCATTTTTCCAGCTATTAGGATAACATTTTAGCCTTAGCATAGTATTAAACAAAAATGCTAGGTAAAATATGAATTTAACTGGGAGGTTTTTAATCATGCGATTGTTAATATTATCCAGGCCAGGCGCCTTTTTGGGCCAGGCGCACGTATTACATATGCTAATTCAGACATTCTTGTTTTAATGGGTTCTTCTGAGTCAGGAGCTGTGGCAAGAAAATTATTAACCTGTATTTGGACCTCTCGCCCATGCGGAGTGCAGGTATCGAACAGAGGCCCAGTATTAGGTGAAAATTGTTCCTGTAGACTGTCAGCAAGGCGTTCAGCCTTGTCTGTGTCTGTAATTGCCATTCGGTTATTAACCGTGCCCATTAGGGGGGGAATGTCATTTTTTTGGTTTGCGTAGCCGAGCACTAGCTTCCCAAAGGCTGTTATTTGTAGTCTTTAAGGACTTAAGAGTTAAATTTATCATCTGAATACCTTTTGATGTCAGATTTAATCTCGTTCTGGAGTCTTCGTAGCTGTGTTCTGGTAGTTTCAACACGGGTTCGTTGCCAATCTCTACGAAGACGGTTTTTAATTTTGATTTTATCTTTAATGTAGGCCGGAAGTTTGGAATAATTTGGTCTAAATTTAGGGAATGAGGCCGCATCAAATGCACTTTTAATTGTGCTGGTGAGTTGCTCGATAGAGTTATCAACTTCTTGATTATTGCTAATTTTGAGGGGGGGAAGATTTTTTGAATTCAAAATATGCCGGAAATTGTCCCAATTAGTGGAGACTTGCGCCGGTAAATTTTGATTAATTTTGACACAGTTAAGGGAGAGGTGAACCGGGTAGTGGTCACTTGACAATTCCGGAATCACTTGTATCGAATGAGCCAACGGTATATTTTTGAACAGAGCCAAATCAATAATAGATGGAGCACCTACGCCTCCAGGAAACTGATAATGCGTAGCTACTCCTGGCGCAATAATTTGGATGTGGGCGCCCTGAGCCCAATTTTTTAATTTATCACCATAGTTGTTGGCAGTGACGCAATCCCAACTTCTATGGCGGGCATTAAAATCTCCTGCAATAATCATGTTATTTAAGACTCCACTAAGTTTTTTAAGATCAGGTAGAAAATTTGGTCCCTTTCTTGGAGGCATATAGCAGGACGCTACTGCTATAGGGGGTAAATTTTAAATATAAATTTGGACAATTGTTGCTTCAAGAGCCTCCATGTGCGGAGTTGGTATTCTACTATGTTTGACAGTGCGTTTTACATAAATAGCAGTGCCACCACTAGCGCGAATAGCGTCACTGTTACTAGCCGCTCTATCATTGCGGTAGCAGTAATAATTGGGAATATTGGCGCTACGTTCCTCAACCAGATGAGTTTCCTGAACAAGGAAGAGGTCCACAGCATGCTCACTGATATAATCCCGTAATTCATGTATTTTTGGAAGAACGCCGTTCGCATTCCAGAAGCCGATGAGTAAGTTTTCTCTGTTTGGAGAGTTGAACGTGGCGCCTTAAGAGGTGAGAGCGCAGTAGCTCTCAAAGATGTAAAATGCTCTCTCTGGTCCCGAAGTGGCAGTTCTAAGTTGTGGTAAGGCCTTCCGGAATGCTGCTAGCAATAAATTCATCTCAATTCCAAACTCTCTGGATATCTGGAAAACGCTCCTCAGCGTATCCGTGCAGGAGTTGTCGTCCGGAGCCGCAGATGGGGCTAGAACCTGGGCCGGTGACTTCTCCAGCGCAGGAACAGTCACAGGAGCAGTGGTGGTTGCAGGTTCTGCTGTGTTACTAGCAGGAACGGACGTTCTTCCGGGATTTGTACGCTTATTAGCTACTACGGAAGAGAATAAGGGGGCCATGCTGCTAAATGGAGTAGGAGCGGGAGCGGGTACAAAATTTTGTTTCCCGGCACCTGGGAGTTTCGAGACGGGGTTAGAGGGGATCCTCTGTTTCTGATTCTTGTTGGCTGGGTTTCTTGGGCAGTAATTCCAGTTTGCCGCATGTCCTCCCGAGCAGTTTGCGCAGATGTTGGGCTCCTCAAATGGTTTGGGGCAGTCCCGGGCAAAGTGAGGTCCGGCACATCTCAGGCATCTTACTGGTAGAGTGCAGACGGCGCTTGAGTGGAAAAAACCCTGACATCTCCAGCATTGAGAGACTTTCCCTTTTCTTCCACGGTGCTTTTCCACTTGTATATCAATTCCGAATATCTGGGTCTTCAAAGATGTCATATACGCTGATAGTCGGATTGAGCTGGACTAGAAACAGAGGCATTGGGTGCCGGGATTTGTAACGGCGTAATTGCGTTACACTAATCATGCTGTAACCCATCAGAGAGAGCTCAGACTTAATGTCTTCCGCCTCAGTTTTCACCGGGAAACCCCGAATGATTACTTTGAGGGGACGATCTTGCTTTAAATGAAAAGACTTGTATTCCGCGCCCTGATTTCTCAGGACGTGGTCTACAGATCTGTACTCTTCTTCAGTAGTTACAGTTATTCTTAAGTAATGCCCTTTCATGGTCAATGACCCGATGTATTCAAAGACCACTGATCAAGGCTCTTAGCTAACGCTGTTACGACAGAACCTGTATCGACCTTTCCTGAAGCAGTCTTGGGGCTTCAGTATCTGGTTTCTCTTCTATTGCTTCCATTCACGCAAGCGCGTGCCCGGTTGCCTTTCCTCCTACCTGTTCTTTACCTGTGTCAAAGAATATGTATAGACATTCTTTGACTTGTGTAACCCTGCTGCAGTGGCTCAATACAGGTAAACGCCTCTTTGTCCGTTATGGAGGACAATCTTTATGGATCTCTTTTTCAGCCCATCGGCTTTCTGTCGTTTTTCTTAGCTTATGCTTTTCTATCAGCTAATTAATTTTATATCAATGATGATGTGGAGGGTATTGCACTAAGTTGCAAAGGTACTCCGTAACAATAATGCTTCCGTCCTTGTCCTAACAGTATCTTCCAGCCTACCAGGAACTTGTTACGAAGCATCTGACTACTTGCCGCGCCTTCCTACTACCGGTTACACCTACTTATAACTTTCGGTTCTCAAGTTTTTCTCTGAACTTCGACGTTGGTTCTTTCTCAGACGGGTTTTTCTCTTCTGCTTTGCTACTTCTCAATATCATCATGTCAACCATAACTCAAATTTCAAGCCCCTGCACGGGAGCCCCGACAACCCCTACAAGCTACGGGGTTCATCCGTCCAGGGGCCTGAAAACGTGACTGTGTTCACCTAAATCATTTTGAGTATTTTGTAAATTAGCAAAAATAAGAGTATATTATTTTTCCCTAATGGCGTAATGTAATATTTCTCAACATGTGCTAAAGATGTATAAAAATATATGCAGAGTAATAATTAAATTAAATTATTTTTAAATTTCCGAATTTAACCCGAAAAATCTAAAATTGCTTAAGTAACGACTTCAAAAAGCAACATTAATTTTATGTTAATTGCTGTTGCAAATCTATCAAGTTTACTAAATTTGTAAGAGATGTCAGGATGAAAGTAAACCATTTAATTTAAATATCTTGTCTTAGGTCCAAAAGTTAATATTCTTAAATTAAATTTTGCCCAAAACTAAGTATTTCCTAAATAAAAATGCAGGAAATAATGAAAATAATAATATAAATTAAATACGACGTTCCTAGTCTAAAATATGACGTTCCTAGTTTAAATGGTGACATTTTAAAATAACCACATTCATCTTTACTATCCCTCCTTTGCAAATTTTCTCTTCCCCCCCCTTTTTTTTTCTTTTTTTTTTTTGTTTCTTTCTTATCGTTTCTGCACCAAATTCCAATTATGAGCAGCATACTTATGATTAATAGTACGAAAGGAAATTTCGGTGCACTTTATATATTTTTATATATATTTTACAGACAAAGAACGTTTAGAGGTTTAAGTAAATATCATTCACATGTATAGTTTTCCTGTTATTTCACTTACTTTTGCATCTTTAAAAATTTTCTTCCGGCAAACTGTAAATTTTACTTTGGTGCCAGAATTTTTCAACTCCCAGCCCTGTTGCATCTCGCCTTACACCTGCGGAAAATCACTGTCAACTTGATAAGTGCATTTATTTGTGTTCACTTGGCTTCTAAGGGCCCCGTTTTCTCATCCTTACTTTTTGGGCTTAGTCGCTTTCCCAGCTTCACCTTCCTTGTAAAGCGATAGCAGAGCCGCCGTCTCCATGTATTTTAACCACTCTGGGGCTATCAGCTAGTACAAAATTTTTTTCCTACTATTTTTGGAGTTTTATTGCATCAGAGTATAGCGCACAGTGCCGCCGAAGCAAGAATCCAAGGTGGTAAAATTTTTTCTAATCCTAAATTTTCCGAGCCCAGAAAGTTGAAGCCCTTCAGTAGATGCTGAGCTGCGGGAACGTCCTCAAATTTGCGCAGCCATTAAAAATGGAAGATTATCTATCCATATTTCATGTGCTAGTAAGAGAGCGATAATATTCGCGCTGACACCAGCAAGTGTCAAAGCATCATTTTACGTTATGAAAATTGTTTTGGATGTTTAAAATTCTGGACAATTTGAGGATCGTAGTTGTGTGTGTATGTGATTATGGCAAAGCCTCGAGGGCTATCTGCCAAAGGATCGTAGTTGGAAAGATTTCTTATATTAACAGAAGGGCCAGGGCTTCATTTCTAAAACTAAAAGTGCCAGGTCCTATGGAAGATTACCAGGAAGGAAGGAAAAAATAAATAAATAAAATAGTTTAAAATTTAAATTAAATTAAGTAATTAGATTAGAACTAAAAGAAATATAATGGGATAAATGGAAATTTAATAATAATATTATAATAATAATAGATAAATGGAAAAAACAAATTAACGGTCTTATTTGGGGTTAAGCTAAGAAGTACTTCAGCCGATCTCCATTTGAATTTCAGCTCTGATTATACATATAATGTACTATTTCAAGGGATAATAGATTTCAAGGGATGATTTGCCAAAGGAGAATTGTGAGAATTCTAGAAACAATATCAAGGTATGGAAGAAAATTTTAAAGGAAAAGTGTAGCTTTGAAAATAAAGAAGGAAGAGTCCAAGTCTTTCTGATCGCGATGCCCTGTCAATATAAATTGCAGAATGTTTCCCTAAATATAATCAAATAACAACGGGAGAATAAATGGAAATTTAATAAATAATAGAGAATAAACGTTAGAATAAACGTTAGACTCCTCTATGTAAGTGACTGTAGTGGTCCTCTGCGTTTGGTTATATCGTTCAAAAATTGTACACAAGCTCTGCAGTAGGAAGTCACTAGTCTGGCACGTACACAACCAGGGTGATGCCTTTTAACCGTTTCAGGAAAGAAAAATTAACCTGCTCTCATGCATTCATTGCATTTCCTGGAAAATAAGCCTTTGACTTGTGAGTAAGGGCTTTTCCTTCCTTAAAAGTCTCAATTTCCCTCCAAGGTTTGTTCCCAAGGGAAAGACAGGCCTTCATTAAGACGTTAGAATCGATTTTTAAGGCATATGTGTTATTAAAATAAAATTTATTTGATGAAATTGTGGTTTACTTATATAAAAAAAGTGAAGGCCCTTTTATTTAGGACTCCGCTGCGCTCCGGTTAAATTATGATTTATCTCAAAAATTGAAAAGTACGGGAACCGACCTCTACTCGGCCACGGCGCAATTTAAACTCTGAGAAGCTACTAATGCTTTCAAAAAATTTATGCATGTAACAGCTAATGCAGCTTTTAAAATTATCAATTTTGAGTTCTAGTGGATTTGTTTCTTAATCAAGAAGCAAGAAACTTTAAAGATGTGGCGTAGAATTTTATTTTATAGTGGCATCCATTTCTTTTTTGTGTTGAGAATGACTAATGGATAGAATAGCGTACGTTAATAATAGTCTTATGATAGCTTAATAGTATAATTTTTGTTCGTTTCTACGGAAAGTTTGGAATATTTCTATGTTTGAGTGAATAAATACTCAGGCTTTCATGCTCTACTTGCTTATTCTGATGTTCAGCAGGAATTCATCCTGCTGTTATCAGAGCTTATCACGGAATCTCACTAGGGGCCTCATACATAATTGCTCTTGGTATAAAGATGTGGACACCTGATAGTAATAAAATGGGACACTTTGTCTCTGTAAGACCCACTCGCGGTGAGAGTATGATGAGCTAAAGTACAATCAGGAGCGAAAAAATAGTCATTTAAATTTTACTACGCAAACGTCAAAAGTATTAAAGTCCTGAGTATGCCTTTTTAATACAGTTATTTGTATGAAATAGTCCTAGTATGCAGGTTGCACGGAACGCGGTCTGCTGCTGATATCTTGGCTCTGCGTTTTCTGACTTTCGTGAAGAAATGCTGCATAGGGCAAGATATTCCTGACCTCGTCGAGTATTTTATAGGCAAAAATGTCTGAAAGGCAGGCTGACGTATTTCTGATAGCCGAGACATAAAATTTAGAATTTAATCTGTGCAGAAACTTGGAGATGAGCTCAACTTTGAGGTCATCGTGAAGATTTTATTTCGTACGTAGTAAGGGGTACCAATGATATTTCTGAGAATCTTATTCTGTATTATGTGCAGAGAGCGGATATCCTTTTCGCTGGCATTTGTCTATGCTAGAGAGGCATATGTAAGTATGGGCCATATAACGGAAAGGTAAATATGCCTTTTGCGATTTAGTGGCAGAAGTTGATCTTTAATGAGGGGGTATAGTGTCATGGCAAATCCCCAGGGCTTGCTACGAGCTCGCCTGATGTGCATTGACTGGGTGAATGAGGGTTTAACGTAACTCCTAGGTAAACAGCCTGATTGACTTTGGGAACATGATGTCCGAAGATCGTGATGTTGTTCGTGATTTTATCCTATGAATCATGTATGTACGATACTTGCGTATCAGTAGAACCTGTGATTTTTATGGCTGGATGCATGTCTTCCATTGCACACACCAGCCCTCCGTAATATGGGTCTTCTTTGCAGTTTGGCCATTGCATGATTTAGGCGTCTCGACTTGATAAGAACCGCTGTGTCGTCTGCATAACAGGCGAGCAAGTTATTACTCTCGTTTCTGAAATCAGGCAAGTCATTTATGTGTAGAAGATACAAAATTGACCGAATAACACTTCCTTGCGGGATGCCACTCAGGATGTTTCTTGAAAGAGAGATGTCATTCCTTTGAGGAACTGAGAATGTACGATATTGTAGGAACGACCGGAACATAAGAATAATTTCTCACGAGTAGTCCATCTGGATGAGTTTGTAGTTAAGTCCTGTGTGCCAGACGCGGTCAAAAGTTTTTACACTGAGATAATCCTTGATACGTTCATAAATAATTCACTCTAAGGTTTTACTAAGAGCAGAGAGCAGGCTGATGGGCCGGTAATTTTCGGGGCTATTATGAGGCTTCCCTGATTTCTGAATGAGGAACATGAAAGCATGCTTCCATGCTTTTGGAAAGTAGGAGTTTTGTAGGCAAGCATTCAGAATGCTAGTTAGCTAGTTAAATTGTTAGAATGCTAGTTAAATTGTTAGAATGCTAGTTAAATTTGTCTGGTAAGCTTCTGAGCATTTGGTTGTTAATAGAATCTATTCCTAGGGTTTTTTTCGGATTGAGAATCTGATAGGTGGTTGACAAAAAGCTCCGTCTTCTCAGCGTTTGAATAAACTAGTCTTTGAGCATCTTTGATGGGACGCTTTTGACTAAGGCCAACCTTATACGCAAAGCTATATTATCTTTGACTATATTATCTTGGAGGAAGACAGCGAACTGAGGCCACTAACTGCTCACCTCACCCGCGACCAGAATTTTCCGACGTAGCATGCGTTCTTCTGTGTACATAGTGTATATATTTGTAAATAGATTATATTTATAAATAGGTATTTTCCCTCATTACTCTGTATCCCTTTATTTTCTTTCATGTATTTGATTTATTGTTCGTTACGTACGAACAATAATTCGTTACGTTTGATTTATTGTTTATTACGTAGTGTGTCATTTTTATTTCATATATTATTCTGTACCCGTACTTTATAGCCTGCTATTATTTGTACTTTAATAATACATCTTGCTTCACCTATTAGGATTATCGCCAAGACTCTGACTCGTTTACTCTTCGGTTTCTTGTTCTCCTATGCGCACCGCACCTAGGACATGCCATGTCCGATCCGATCCGAACAAGTATTGCTGGAGTAGCGCGCGAAGCGCGCTGTTTACAGCTCCTGAAGAGAAGCCTGTAGGCACATGACAGTAGTAAGTCTGACGTGGTAGGAGTTGAGAGAATGAGGTGATGGCAGAAGGGGGGCGAGCAAGATGCCACAAGCCGAGGAACTAGGCCAGACAAGAAGACGCGCCGCAGACGGAGCAATGCAAGGTAAAGCAATCATGAGTTTTTATGTTGAGATACTGTGAAAGCATACTACATGACATAACGAGTTTGTAGGAATACAAACTCTCAGAAGCATATGTTTGTTAATATAAAGTTACAGTGACAAAAAAATGCAGTTTGTAAAATCAGATATCATATAGAAGTTTCGATGAAATAATGAGAAAAGTATTCATAAATGCTATATATAATATATACAACTATATACAGGAATATTCTACTTTATGTAGGAAAGTTCACATCTCTAGCTAGGTGGGCTGCCAGCGGAAGTAACTCTTTGTCTTCAGGTAGTGGAATGTAATCAAATACATTTAATTTTATCATGTGAGGACATGTAACTGCTTTCTGGAAAAAGCTGGAGTTTAAACGATGAAGATGCTCTATCACAGTTTCAATTTTCAAATCCTTGTGTAAAGTCTTATTAGATACAAAATAATGCGCATTCGTGAACATGCCATGTTCGCTTTACTATCTGGTTTTCTGCTCCTGTATGGACCATGGACCTTATAAGAAATAGACTAACCCAGTGGGCGGGGCGCGCGTTACCGACATGTCGGCAAAAAAGAGTAGGGACGATCTGGTTTACTTTAACACTGAAACCTATGGCGTTTGTATCACATAACTCTTTTTTAATTATTAAGTGTCATACGTTGTAGAGTGATGAGATTATGAAAGCCACAACTTTTTCCAATTAGGATATATCTCCTTAAAGCACTTTTTACTGCATTTCGCGCATCTTTTTCACGCGTAATTCTTGTACAAACATCTTTACTTTGGTAAAACGGTAAAAAATCTAAGCACAAAATTTATGAACTTAATTTTGCGTACAAATAACGTGAAATTAAATAAGATTCATAGTACGTGATGCTTTGAAATCAATAAGGAAAAATTAAACAAGATCTGATCATTTTTTTTTAATTTAATGACCATTTTCAAAATTATAATAACATTACAAAACAATCATTTATTTGATTATATCATCAACTTATTAACATTAAAGTGGAATATTTATTTTAGTAATTTATAAAATTCGGAGCATAAAATTTTCTGAGTGTAATGAAGGGAAGAAAAAAAAGGTAAAATAAAATCTAGAAGCAGTCAGATTTTATATTACTCCCAAAAGGAACCTTTTTTTAACATTTGTGTGTTACCTATATTTACTGAATATCACTTTCTTCGCCCGTAAACTACATACATTTGAAAACAGCATATCTTTAGAATTTCCGCACTGGAGATAAAACTCTTATTTTCCGTGCAGGTGTCTCTCTGAACTCGTTGAGTTTGTTAATCAGAAATTCGTTAAGTTTTACAAAATATGAAATAGATTAAAACAAATTCGAAATTCGGCCGTCCAGATGCCCATGTTCGGGTGGAGGATTACATTATTCAAAATTTGATGGCTGTCGTTTTTGTCACAGTGCGAGAAACATACATGTATTCATGCAGATTCTTCATTATTTATTTTTTTAAAAAATAATACAAGGCGATAATATTTGGTAACAACAATTCGCAAGGAGACACGGACATATATAGTAAAACAGCGCAAAATGCCGCTTCGAAACTAACAGGCTTTCTAGGCTACCCCCCCCCTTTGGGCTAATAAATTAAATTAATAGTAAATAAAAAAAAATCTTATGCAGAACTAAAAATAAATTAAAAAAAATAATCACTATAAAATACAAGCAAAATTAATTATTACGGTTAAATACAATTTTAATATTAGAAGTAAATGTATAAAAATTTTTAAGGAGTCAAAAGGGTTTATCGCTATGATGTATTATGAAATATAATTGAAATAAAATTCCTTTATAGAAATTGTGCTATAATACTCATCTATAATTTTAAAAAAGCAGCACAATTTCAAATTTTAAACAAAACTTTCAAAAATTCGTTTTTAAATATTTTAGTACTTTTTACTTATTTACACCCATAAAAAGCATAAAAATCGCAAGAGAAAATTGCTTGTTTGAAATTTTCTATTAGTTCAGATTTAGAATATTATTTTCTAAAAGAAGTAGTTACAACTTTCCTTACAGCATAGGAAAAGCTAAAAGAATATCCAGCCCTGAAAGCATGGAATAGCTTTATAATTATTTGGAACGTTAATTATGCTCGATAAATATGCTAAAGTTTTAAAAATCAATCTCAATTTCAAAAATAAAAATATATAGAAGTTCTAATTTGTGAAATGAGGCGCTACATACAGCTTTTTCTTGATAATTATACACGCTGCAATAGCCAACCAATGTTGAATTTCTGCAAGTCGTCCCTACTCCTCCGGATGTGATCAAGGTGACAGCCGGCAACGCCTCAGACGAGGGAGAAAACGCGTTTGTCAGTCTGTCATACCGGTATCGCAGAAATATCGCGCGGAGCGCGACGTGTCCTGCTCAATGATAGAATTATCCGTATGGGCACATGACGGTAAAAACAGGACGGGCCAAGGAGGCATCAGAGGTAGGTCAGAGGAGGTGACCATGCGTCACAAGGGGAGAAATACCAAGGAGAGGCTGGTGTCGCGCAATCTGACAAGTGTATGTTCGTGACATATACATGTATAAAACAATACAAGGAAAGTAAAAATAAAATAAAATTATTTACAGGGTACATAAATACACAAATAAGGTACAAAATAAAATACAAATCCAATTAAAATAAATATTTACATATGTACAAAGTGTTCGTGCGCTATCATAATTAAGTAGGGAAATTTGCATTCCTCGTGATATGTGCAGCGTACGGTCTTATTTTGTAGTCCTCTTGCAGAGGTATATAATCAAACGTGTTGAATTGAGCAAGGTACGGGCAATTGACAGCTCCATCGAAGAAACTGCTGTTGGTGCGGTGAAGAAATTTGTCAACAGGCTCAATTTTTAGGTCTCTGTGAAGCGTGTCATTAGAGACAAAGTAGTGTGCGTTTGTCATTAAACGCAGGGCTTTGTTTTGGAGAATTTGCAATTTATTTATATCTCTATGTGTGGCCGTCGCCCACGCCGGGGACGCGTACGAGAAAATGGGACGGATAACCGCCGTATATAAATGTCTCTTTTTAGAGAGGTTTAACTTTGAGTTTTTGCCCATAATGGAAGAAATACTAGTAAGTGCAGCTATGGCCTTACTTCTGGCTTTAGTCACATGGGTCTTTCGAACTGAGTTTATTATTCATGACGACACCAAGATAAACAGCCTTATTTACAATAGGCACATCTATGTCAAAAAGTTTTAAAGTCACATTTAAAGGGGTTCTAGGAGTCTTCTTACGGATAATGAGCAACTGCGATTTCTGCACATTGATAGCAATACGCCATTTTGTGCACCAATGTTCCACTGCGAAGATGATACTCTGTAATTTAGAAACCGCTATTTCGGCTTTGAGGGAAGTCGTAGCTAACGCAGTATCGTCCGCGTAGCATTCCAGGAAAGTGTTGTTGTCCATGTTATACTTTGGGAAATCTGCGACGTAAAACAAATAAAGGATAGGTCCCAGAATTGACCCCTGAGCCACGCCGGCATTTAAACGTTGACATTCAGATTTGTCACTACCAATACTGACATAGAATTTTCTGTCCTTAATAAAGGAATAGATTAAAAGTATGAGGTCTCTATCCAAATCAGCAGATATGAGCTTGAAAATGAGCCCCTCACGCGAGACGCGGTCGAAGGCCTTCGCCATGTCCAGCATGAGTAAGGCAACACTTTGATTCTTGTGCAGGGCATCACCTGTGAATTTCATAAGCCGAACAAGTTGTTTCGTAGTCGAGAGGCCTTTAAACCCGTTTACTTTCATACTTTGATACTTTTGATATGCCTGGTTCAGTAGGAATAATTTCCCGCTATTACAGGCACCTCAAATAACCCCGGTTAGAGGTGACATAACATACAGTGCTTCGCAGGAATACCTTGATAAGGGACTGCAGGAAGATTGTGTAGATGTGGCCCAGGCCAGTGTAAATGAAGAAGTCATACTTTGAAACTTCAAAAATTGGCTGGCAGAAGTTAGGAGTATTTATGGGGGATTCCAATAAATGTGGGTTGCATAGGGCCTTAAATTGATGTCAATTTCTAGGAGCTCGTACTTAAAATTGTCAGAATAATTTACCTCCGCGTTGGTGATGGCTTTCTTGAAAAAAATATTATTATTTAATTTATTGATGAATAACACCAGATTTTGGAGTTTAAGGTCTCTGTGTAGCTGTTCATTGCGAACGAACCAGGGTGCTCCTGTGATTTTTCGTAAGTAGTTGTTTTGGAAAACCTGCAATTTATTTAATACGGAAGGGGGAACAGAGCACCATGCAGGGGAGGCATATGTAAGGATGGGTCTTAATATTGATGTGTAAATGTGTTTCTTGCGAGCAAGATCCAGTGGTGAAGAAGCGTCTAGAAAGTTTCCGAGCTTCCTAGAGACTCCTTATGCTTTCCCGATGGTCATGGAAATGTGAGGACCCCATGTAAGCGAGCCATTAAAACGAACTCCCAAGTATGTAGCCTCTCTGACTTTGGGCACCGTTTCATTAAAGAGGGTCAGATCTGCATCAGTGTTTTTTCTTCTATGCCGTCCTATCAGTAATAATTTAGATTTTGTGGCATTAATGGACGTCCTCCATTTGCGACACCATTCCTCTATCTCGTGTGTGTGGTTTTGTATTCTGATCATGGCATGTCGTGGATTAAGTGAACTAGAAAGAATGGCGGTGTCGTCCGCGTAGCAGGCGGTGATGCAGTTTGTATTTTCAATCCTAGGGAAGTCCTTAACATATATAAGATAGAGAATAGGCCCAAGGATGCTTCCCTGGGGAACGCCGGGTTTAATTAATGTGTTTTCAGAATAAACATCGCCCTGCCTGACACAGAAGGATCGATCACTTAGAAAGGAGTGAAGAACCAAAATCGTTTCCCTGGGGAGATCAAGGGAAGCAAGCTTGTAGATAAGTCCGTTATGCCAGACGCTGTCAAAGGCTTTTGCCACGTCCAGCATAAGGAAAGCAGTTGTCTGGTGCATATGAATAGCTGCGCTTAAAAATTCAACGATTCTGACAAGCTGCATTGTGGTAGACAATCCTTTACGGAATCCAAACTGCTTGTTTGGAAGCGCGTTTAGGGCTGGCTGTAGTCTTTTGCAGATAATTCTCTCTAGGATCTTTCCCAGTGCAGGAAGCAAGATAATTGGGCGAAACCCATCCATTCTTGTATTATCTTTTCCCGGTTTGAGAATTAAGATGACAATCGCTTGTTTCCACTCAGCTGGAAAATAGCATAGGTACAGGCAGGCGTTGTAAATGCTACAGAGTTTGTTAATGAAATTACCAGGCAAATGTTTAATCATTGTATTAGAGATTTTGTCCTTCCCAGGTGCTTTTCTATTATGAAGTTTAGCTATAATAGAGCTAACTTCTGTGGGAGAGGTAAAAACAGGGAGATTTTTGACACTGGGCTGGTTAATCCAATTATCGACAAACATGTTAATGTGACTAATGAAATTTCGGTCTGAAGGGGTCTCATTTGGAGTGAACTGCTTGGCGAAGTGGGTGGCAAAGGCTTTAGCTTTGTCTTCGTTGCTTTATTTGAATCCAGTGTCGTCCTGTAGAGGTTTGTTGCTTGTTTTTGTCGACTTCTTTAAACGGGGGGACTTCCAGAATTCTCCGTCTTCCGCGTTTAATTTTTCAATTTTGTTATTCCAAAGTTTAGTCTGGTGGGAGTCAATTAACTTTTTAATATTGCGATTAAGTTTATTAATTTGCGATTTAATTGCTGGGTCACGTGAGTAGGCGAAGATCTTGCGGATTCTATTTCGTGTTTGGCTAATTAATTTAATTTCTTGCGGAAGTTTGAAGTGATGTTTTTTATTAATAATTTCTGTAGTAGAATTTTGCAATGCCGTATCAATGCAGGTGGTGATGCTTGTGATAGCCTGGTCGATATCATGCGTATTTTTAAGTTGCTCTGTTTTGGGGAGGTGATTGTTAATTTCAGATTTGAATTTCTCCCAATCAGTAATTTTGTAAGTGGTGCTTGCTTCAGGCCTGCCAATACCAAGGTGTGCTAGAACTGGCACGTGATCTGAAGAAAGATAAAATACGCATGATATCGACCAGGCTATCACAAGTATCACCATCTGCATTGATTACTTCCGTAGTGATCGGTAAGTTATCAGATGTGAAGAAAAGATCCAGTATATCTGGATACTGTCTTGGGTGAGTAAGCCGGAAAGTAAAATCTTCTGGAGGGTAAATGTAGTATGGGTAATTGAACAGGAAGTTTTGAAGGATATCACCGTTTTTATTTGTTTTGCGGCACCCCCAGCTAACATGCTTAGCATTAAGATCACCTCCGATTATGGTGGGAAAGGGGTTATTTAGCAAATTCTGTAAGTGTTGATCTTGCAGCCTGAGATCTGGAGTGTTGTAAAGGGCGCATACAAGCATATTTCCCCAATTAGGGATCCGAACGACTACCCTAACTTCTTCAAACCCATGAGAATTGTCAGAAGCGTAGAAGCAGGAATCCAAACTCCGCTTAACAAAGATTACGGCACCTCCGCATCTGTCTGATCCTATCACAGCGATAACTGCGATAGTTAGCAATACTCAGGGAGTGCGCTGGCGTAGCGTGTGTCTCAGTGATTAGTGCAATGTCGATGTTGTAGTGTGTTAGAAAGTCCTGCAGTTCGCTAATTTTGGTGATAATGTTCTGCGCATTCCATGTCATGATCGTCACTGGGGTCATTTTTACTAAGGACCTACGATCCATAATTTATCTTAGTATCGGGCCTCACTGTAGTTTGCTTTTCTGCCACAGCAGTTGTATTGTGTAGAAGCGCTATAAGATCAGCAAGGTTCTTCATGACCTGCTGAGCGTCCGCTACAGCTTTCTGAATTTTCCCCGCGAAAATATCAGATTGAACAGCCTGAACGTAGGATTTATTGACAATGACCCTTTCATCGAACTTGGGGGCATTGGGTTTCTGCTTTGGGAAGGCCTCACAACCCCTCCAGTTGTTGGTATGCTTCCCGAGACAGTTACAACATCTCAGAATCTTTAGGTTCCGGGCAATCCCGGCTTTCATGAGGGCCTGCACACTTACAGCAGCGAGGCGGGTGGTGACACGCCGCCTGCGCGTGATGGTACCTTTGACATCGAACATCGAAAACATTGTGTCGGCCCACGCTGACCATGATATCTTTCTACTTTAATGTGCAAGTACATTAGATATTTCAGATGATATATCTCATTGTTTTTAGGGGTCTTAGAAAGAGTGACCAGAAATAGGGGCATTTTAGCCCTATATTTTCCTCTGCCCTTCATCAGTTGTTCCACTTTGAGCGCAGTGAAATCTTTTTCACGGAGTTTCTCCTGAATGTCCGTGGGTTTCGCATCAATGGGAAGATTTCTTATCACAACTTTGAGGTGATAAGAAACGAGTGATAAGAAAATTCTTTTTTGTCGAAAAGGGCAGTCATGCTTCGGAAGGTATCCGAATTTTTTGTGTGTATTTCATAGTTGCCTTTACCTTTCTTTTTCACGATGAAATCGGTCAGTTGTTCCTTTTCAAGCAGTTCAGTGAAAGATTTCCAGTTGTACTTGCATTCTCGAATGCAAATCGGCGGCATTTTCGACGTCCTGTGCGGGAAAGTGAACTGACCCTCAGTTCGGGTTGCTCTAGTCTGAGTTTTACGAGCATCCATTGGCCCAACCGGGCACGCGACCTCATCCAAGATGTTGATTGGCCGAGCTACGCTTTCTGCCAAAGACATACTCGCGTGATCAAGGATCAAGGAAATGCAGCAGCCGAGCGGTAGAGTCGCTGAACATTAATTAATTATATAATTATTTTATAACTGCAGAGTATATATATGATTCTTTTAGTGTTGAGGCTGAGGGATCAATTTCTTCCTATAAGAGCGTAGATTGCCATGAAAGCTTGGAAGTCTTTGTTTCTGATGTTAAGGTTGTGATTTCGGAAAGTAAGACGATTATCAATGTAAACATCACCTAGATATTTGATGATGCTGATTCTGGGAATATTTTGTCCTTCAATTTGTATGTCTCCTAGGCCTCCTGGGATGATGGTTCTTCTAAAGTAGATTTAATCAGATTTTGACGTATCGATTTTAATTTTCAGGGCGCGGAAATACTGCGCTATTATGTTGATGCTTTCTTGGAGATTTTTACGTGCATTTTCTGGATTTATTGATTTACTGAGAAGTGCGGTGTCGTCTGCATAACTTGCTATTAGTGTTCTATTGCAGGTAGGGAGGTCATAAAATTGGTGAAATTACCGAGCCTTGAGCGACTCCTGCGGTGGTATTCCTGGTAGTAGAGAGGGTATTTTTTATTCTGACTTGGAATGATCGATTTCTGAGAAAATTGGAGATTAAGATAATTATGCCTGTGTGGGTATTGTAATTTATGAGTTTGATGAGCAGCCCATCAATCCAAACTTTCAAAAGCCTTTTCGATGTCGAGGAATATACCGGCTACAGTTTCTTTTTGATTGAAACTTTCACCGATATATTCCACAATACGAGAGATTTGATGTGTAGTAGAATAACCAGGTCTGAATCCGAATTGATTTTTATTAATGATATTATTTGTATAGATATGTGATTTGATGCATTCAGCAATTATTATTTCAAAAATTTTTCCAATGGTTAGGCAGTAGAGAGATAGGTCTGTAGCTATTGGGTTGAGAGGTATCTTTGCCAGGCTTCTTTATAATGAAAATGATTGCGTGTTTCCATGCGCTAGGGAAGTAGTTTTTTCTCAGACAAGCATTGAAAATATTAGTGATGAGCACAATAGTTTTGGACGGTAGGTTTTTGAGTGCTTTATTTGAAATTTGATCATAACCGGTTGCCTTTTTAATATTTAGGTTCTTAATGATGGTGTGTACTTCTCTGGGATTTGTGGGAAGGTTGAAGTTCCTAGAGTTTTCTTGAATAAAACTGTTGACATGCTTTGAAACATTTATATCATTTGCACAGGGATAAAGATTATTGGGGAATTGCTCTTTATGAGTACCGGCAAAAATTTCTGCCATTCCTTCAGGTTTGTTTATGATAGAATTTTGAATTTTAATGGGGCCAATGCTGTTATTATTATTTTTTAAAGCTTTTGCAATACGCCAAACCGATATGTGATCACTATGTGAGAGACTCTGCACAAAACTTTTCCAGACTTGGTCGGAGAACACCTTAATAATTTTCTTCAGGGATTTGCGGCTTCTGTTGTAATTCCTTTTATCGTTGAGGTACTGTGTGCGTTGTGCAGTTTTCCGAAGTCTGTTCTTTTCTCTGATTTTTTGCCTGATATTGAGAGGGAGAGTGATGGGGTTTTCTTTTTTATGCATTTTGGAGTTATTGATTGCTGTGTGAATTTGATTGTTGAGATTGAGTATTGCATCATCAATTTCTGTGAGATTGCTAAGTCTGGGAGCTGCATTAGTAGAGTTTTGCATAATAGTTGTTGCGATATATGTAGGTTCATTGGGTGCGTGAATTTCTATTTGACTGTTGAGGAGGTAGTTGTTAAGAAAAATTCCATTAGTATTAGTGATGGAGCTGTTCCAATTCGGGTGTTTACAGTTCAGGTCTCCTGAGATAATAGTAGGATAACCGAGATTGATGATGCTGTTAATATCAGTAATGCAGAGTAAGTTATTGGGAGGTTTGTAAACAGAGACAATTAGGTGTTCGATATTGTTGCTTTTCAGGATATAGCCGCATGCTTCAAGACTTTGAAGGGGTGGTAAATTCGCCGGGTAGCAGTTTAAGTATTCTTTAGTAGCGATGAGTGTGCCTCCGCCTCTGTTGTGGAGTCGGTCAGAGCTAAATACATCGTAGTTAGGTAATTTGATAATATCTGTGGCTCTAAGATGGGTTTCGTTGAGCAGGAGAATGTCAATGCTGTGCTGAATGAGATAATTTTTGATTTCTAGTAATTGTTTTTTATGCCATTGCAGTTGAAAGAGACAAATTTGGCGTAGTTGATATGACGATAGCTTGGGGAAATGCTGTGATGGTGACTAAACATGATGTAATTCAAAAACATGTATTGCCTTTAAGGCCACATCTAATTTAGTATCCGAACTATTTAATTACTTGCATTTGGTGTAGAGATTATGTAGAGTTTTGATAAAGGCGCTGAATTCTTCAAAAGATTTTTCTTCGTTGAAGTTGTCATTTATTTTGCTGGGAGCTGCTACGGGAGGAGTCGTCGGTTGTTTAGACCCAGAAATAATTGCTGCATAGGATTGGCTGTTGTAGATGGGTCCGCTGACTCAGAAAAGGCAAATGTCATAGCTGACAGCCTTGCAACTCAATTCACAACAAACCACGACTCCTACTGTAACCGTCCGGTTACACAGGGGCGCATACAAGCACGGGTTAAAGATTTTCTATCACAACCTACCACACCAGAACTCAGGCCGACGGACCCTTCTGAAGTCATGGTTTTCATTGACAAACTGAAACCTGACAAGGCACCTGGTATAGATTCTATTTCGAATCGCATGATCAAAAACTTCCCCCCTATGTTTATCGTATGGATCACGGTCCTCATAAATTTAATGCTCAGGAGAAGCTATTTCCCCGACTGTTGGAAAATTGCAGCAGTCGTTCCCATTCCAAAACCGGGACAAAATTTAAACCTGCCCGTCAATTACAGACCCATCAGCCTGTTATCTTCTCTCTCTAAGATCTATGAATTTGTCTTACTTAATCGCCTGAATGAATTCTGTCGGGATCAAAATTTACTAATCCCGGAACAATTCGGCTTCCGACCTAAACACTCCACGGTACACCAGTTACTCCGTGTAGTGGAATTCATTCATGCAGGCTTTCGTAAGCGAGAGAGAACTGGAATTGTCTATCTAGACGTTGCCAAAGCCTTTGACAGGACTTGGCATGACGGGATTATTTACAAGCTCATGCGGCTTGGTTTTTCGGCTCATCTCATTAAAATTATTAACTCGTACTTGACCGGACGCAGTTTCCGCGTGCGAGTTAACCACGAATTCTCCTCTCCCCGCCCAATCTATGCTGGGGTGGCTCAAGGAAGTCTCCTCGCCCCCGCAATCTTTAACCTTTATGTGAATGATATTCCTAAGGTCCCAAATATCGATCTTGCACTATACGCAGACGATACAGCCATCATTTCTCAACACTCCAACACCCTCCAGGTAATCTCACAATTGCAGAGTTACCTTTCGACCTTAGAACTCTGGCTCGGTCTGTATAAAATCAAAATTAATGTCGCAAAATGTGCTGCCACCATGTTCATCCGAAGAAATATCCCAAATTTACCCAATTTAATGCTCTTCGGTGAACCTATTCCCTGGGTCTCTTCTTACAAATATCTAGGTGTTTTACTAGACTCAAAATTAACTTGGCAGCCTCACATCCGCAAAATCATAGCGGGTGCGACAGCTGTCAAGACCGCCCTACGCCCCCTCTTAGCTAGTCATAGCGACCTGTCAACTGATAACAAAATCTTGCTCTACAAATCAATGATTAGGCCGGTTCTTACGTATGCGTGTCCCGTATGGGGCCCATGCGCACTGACTAACAGAAAACATGTCCAAATTTTTCAATCTAAAATGCTTCGGCAAATTCTAAAAGCTCCGTGGTATGTACGGAACGAAGAGATTCATAACGACCTCAAAATTATGCCGATTAATCGCTATATACAGCGACTTTCGGAAAAATTTTTCAAAAATATTCAACGTGTCGCTAATCCTGTGCTTCATATGCTACCCGTATACGATCCTGCAGTTGCTTCTTCCCGAAAGAGGCCCAGAGCGGTACTCAATAGGGAATATTCGGCTCTGCCTTTTAAACGGGCTAGATATGAGCACACCGATAACCACGTGAATAATTACCTCTCGTTCCTTAACCCCCCCGCCTCTAAAGTTCTTTAATGCACACGGCATTAACTCGAGGAACCTCTTTAACGTTTCTTTAACAAGAAACATCACAGTCAAATAGGACTGCTTTAACTTACTATCATCTTTCAACTAAAATAAAACTGAAAAATATTCTTTAAATTTTAACTTCTCTCTTCTTTTAAGAAGGAACTTTCTTAGGCGCTTAACAGCGTCCTTTTTGGCTTTTAAAAACCGCAATGACTAGCGGTCAAAAATAAAATGAAACTTCTCCCTCCCAGCTGATCACTGACAGAACCACTTTTTCGACTTGTAAACAGGTTCCCCCCTCCCCCCCCACCTCGAAGAGCGCGCATCGGAATTCCCCTGCGTGCCCTTCATCTGACGTATGCCAAGAAAATGATTATCAAGGTTCAAGGAAACTTCACCTTTTATATTTCTAGTCAAAATTTTTATGGCTGCCCCTATCTAAATTATTCTGGCCCTTTTTCGGCGCAAAATTAAGACCTTCTGAGTTTTTTTTTTTGCCTTTTTTTGACTCAGTGTGAAGGCACTTACTCCAAGTCATTCGGCTTATCAAAATTTTTACCCTATTTGACAATACCCTCTTTCGGATGATTAAATTTCCTTTGAAGATGTGGAGGTAAAGGCGTAATTGCCTATGAACTCCGTAAATTGCACTTCCTTGATCCTTGCTATTGATTGGTTACGAATACTAGTAGTTTTGATTTCGTTCATTGCGCTGAGAGTTATGATGACTTCTTTAGTATTTTTTAATTTGGCATCTGGTTTATTAAGAGGATTTTCAGGAATTTTTTGGTCACAGGGTGCGTGAGAACCTTGGCATAAAACGCACTGTGGAGTAAAATTCTTACCCTTGTGCGAGCATTCGAATGATTTATGTTGTTCTAAACACCTCACATCTTGGGGGTTTATGACATGCTTTTTGTGTATGCCCGTACCGTTGACACTGGAAGCATTGTGTCTGTCCGGGCCTACCTCTGTAAGGTACAGTTCTAACCTTCATGTCCATAAGGTGTTTTATATCAAACATGCGCATTCCTGCTGAGTTGTTTGGCGCTTCTATATAGTACATCGGAAGTTCAGCAAGGATGCCATCTCTCATTCTAACCCTTCTAATTAGTTTTATTATGGGGACTTGTAATTTATTTATTTCTTCTTTAATTTCATCTATTGTATAGTACGTGGAGAATCCTTTTAAAACGCCTTTTAAAGCTTTATCTGAGGGAAGTAAGTATGTATGATAAGGGATGTGTTTGGCTTCTAAAATAATTTTGCGCTGCTTTATAATCATCAATGTTTGACACATTAATTACAAATTTTTTTCTTTCAAATTTTGCTTTGAATTTTCCAAGCTTTAATGTGTCAATGAAGTCTTCACGCACGTCCTTCCAATTTATGTCTTGTGTCATGACAAGTAGTGGTATTTTGTTAGCTGCTTGTTGTGGTTGCTTGAATGGGAGATTATTATTAGAGTTGTCGTTATCAGTGTCTTCCATATTATTATCCTGGGTGTCTAGGTTTTGGTCTATAATAAGTGCATCAAATTGATTAGAAAGTTGTGTAGGTGGGATGTTGTCATTTGATAAATTTCTGGTTCTTTTCCTAGGGGCGATCCAAGTTTCATTGTGTGTTTCGATAATATTGTTGATTGCTTCATTATAAGCTGCTTGGTGGGTAGGGAGTTTTGAGTTAATATTGGCGAGTTCCATGTTAAGCTCATTTATTTTAGCGATGTTTTCGTCACTAGGCATATTCTTATTTTTTACTGTTTAAGATTTGTAGTTCTCTTTCTAGTTCGAGTAAGCATTTGAAGTGCTAAGATTCTTTCGTCAGCTTTTTCAGTGTTCTTACTCATTTTGAATTCGTTTCGGTCCGTGAAATAGAAGTAGATGCGAGAAGATTGTAATAAAAACTGTTACTGCCCTATTCAGCTGGCTGTCGTAAGCGAGAATTACAGAGACATACTTACAAAAGGTCAAGATGCAGGGGAGAAGAATTCCGCCCTGTCTCTATGAGCTCAAGTGGGGGAATGGCCTGAACCAAACCACACAGACAGTTAAACCAAACCACACAGACAGTTGTCCGAAGGCCCGTAGGCTGTCGCCCAAGAGTTACAACCCCCCGCGGAAGATCGATATATTGCTATTGTAGCCAAGCGGAATCGCAGAGCGACCTCCACACGTGTGACATCTATGGTTACAGCGTCCATTGGTAAGGCGATATCTGCAGCTACTATACGCCGAAGATTACATATGAATGGACTGTACTCCCGGGGACCTCGAGTTTGTGTTCCTCTATCCGTCCAATCAAGAGAGGCACGATTACAGTGGTGTCGGGAACATGTCAATTGGAATGTGTCTGACTGGGGCAATGTCATGAGCCAAGATTTTCTCTGCAACCAGATGACAAGAGTATAAGGATATGGCTTGAACAGCGAACACGCAATCAATCCCAAAATATCACCGAACGTCACGCATTCCGAGGCGGAAGCATTATGGTGTGGGCAGGGATTTCATTAGGATACCGCACCGACCTGCACATTTTTTAAACGGGGTTCTTTGACGGCTGTCCGGTATCTAGATGAAGTCCTAGAACCCATTGTGAGAGTGTACGCTGCAGCAGGTGGCCTTACGATTGTTTTAATGGACGATAACGCACGTCTCCATAGAGCTGACATCGTCGATTACTACCTGGAGAGTGAAGGGATTGCTCATACGGCGTGGCCAGCACATTCGCGCGACCTTAATCCCATTGAAAATCTTTGGGATGCTCTCGGCCGTGCTGTATCTTCTGCGTTTCCCACCTCCAGCCACTCTTATTGAGCTGGAAACTGCTCTACAAGAAGAATGACGATTGCTTAATTCTACGGTGGTTGACCACCTAATTCAAAGCATGGTCACAAGGTGTAAACTTTGTTTACAGATGAGGGGGGGGGATCACATATCTTATTAGTGTCCTTTTTTTCATTTTATGCTGTTTATTTTCACTTTATACATAATTCTGTTTAAGTCTCCAGTATGTCATTATCTGATAACTTACAAAAGTTTAATATTGTTTTCATTTCTGTATATAATTATTGATTTTGTTTTATGCATAAATATATATGCGACTTTCCTGCCGAATTTTGTGTCAATCAAAGCAGTATTTGTTGATTTTTTTGTATTTTACATCTTCGTGCTTAACTTTTGGAAATGAGTGTATTTATGTTAATTAAACACAAATTTGCACTTCCACGCATACGTTAGCACCAGAAATATGCAAATTCAGTGACTGACAATGTGGTGCGCAATGGATTGCATGTTGGAATTCCGGTGTGTTGTATTGTTTAAATTGGATATGGTTTCTGAGAGTAATCAGTATTCAGTAGTTATGGCTTAAAGCATCATTTAAGTGAAGATCAAAAGTGGCGAATAATTGGTATAATCGAAAGAAGTCAAATACAAATGGAGGTCGCAAAAGATTTGAATCTGGAGCTGCTTTTTAAGCAATGAATCGGTTGACAGACAGCCTTGGTCAATGGCGATCAAGAGCAACAAGTGCATGATAAGAGCGTTTTACATCCTTGTTGGCGCGGAAAAACTGCAAGGGATTTGGTTTTAGAACTTCATGCTGCCATAGGAACTCGAATTAGCCGTTCTGCTGCTGCACGAAGGCTTAACGAGGTTGGACTGTGTGCAAGAAAACCAGTCCCATTCAAGAATATCTTTCAAGGAGGTTCTGTAACCGCTCGGAGATATGTGGACGAGGTACTGGAACCCCAAGTTAGACTGTTTAGAAGTGCTGTTGGCCCAGAATTTTTGCTAATGGATGAAAATTTTTGGCCTCGTCAAGTATATCTGGAGTATGAATACTTGCAAACAGAAGATATCACTCAAATGTATTGACCACCTTACTCACCCGACTTGAGCATGTGTGGGATGCCTTAGCAAGCCGAATTCGTTCGCGGACCCTCCAGGAGCTGACGAATCCACTTTTAGATCACTGGCATGCAATTCTACAAGACTTCATCAGCACTTTGGTAAAGTCTATGAAATCAAGATGTCAGGTATGCAAACTTGTCCTAGGTGACCATACACCATATTAAAGAAAAAAATTTTCTGCAAGACGGGCTTACTTTTTTCCCATCAATTTGGTTTTAATTTCAATATTTTCCAAATAATCAACTGCCAAATATTTTAATTTATGTTAACTAATGTTTTTGTACAAATTTCTATTAATAATTTTTCATTAAGTATCAGCTATTCTGTCATTATCCTTAAATTTTGATGAAAGTTTAAATACGGCTCTGAAAGACGAGACGAATTAGTTGTCAATGAGCTGTAAGACTTTGAGGGTTAAAACAATGCTAGCGTTTTATAGTTGATTCATGAGTGATTTGGCAATATGTAATATTTCTTACGCACTAAGGGGGATAGTTTAATGTCCACATTCTCCTTCAGCTATTTAATTTCTTGCTGCTTATCTGTAGCTACTGTTTAAAGAGACAACCATATGTATTCATATGTATATGACAAATGATATTCTCATATGTATTATGGCATATGAGACAGACGAGTATTGCCATATGTATATGACAAAGATCAGTTTCTTACAGTTGTTTATAGACTAGAAGACTGGCCTGACAAGTAGTTATAGCCACAAACACTTGTAATTTTTCCTGAGGTTTATTCTGGTAGCTGGAAAAAACTGCTTGCATGCACTTCTGTAGATTTTATCTTGTGTAATGATGTATCAGCTAGTTTTTCTTAAATCTTCACAAAGCCATTCTGCTTGATAAACAAATAACATCAGTACATTTTGCCATACTAAAAAAAATTAGACTAATCAGTTCTTTCCCTTTCGGACCCAGAAGTAAAAGCTGGGATTATAGTGTTTCCTTTTATAAGTTTCTTTCAGAAATTCCTCCCCGAAGGCATCCCTTCATTTAAGAAGATAGCTGTAATGTAATTTGCTATATTCGAACAAATAAAACAAACAATTTAATGACTTTCTACAGCATCTAGTTCCTCCCAATAGTTAGAAATTGCTGAATATTGTTACGAATTTGTTATTTAAAAAGCTAATGTTAGTTCAATTACAAATTAAATGGTTTTATTTCTCGCGCAGTGCAGCGCGTGACGAATATTAAAAGAAAGCTAAGCCGGAAAATTGAAAATACAAGAGCGCGTGCATTAAATAAATAAATATCTCTTTTTGATTTCGAGAAAGTACTGAAAAATTCTAGCGCGTGATTTTAAAATCTTATAAAAGGAGGAAAACATCTCAGTTCGTAGTAGTTGCTTAGTTTGTTGTTGTTTAGAAAACTGCTCTTGTTGATTGTAGCGAATTCGTGGATTAGCGTTCTTTAGCTGTTTTGAATTACGTTCTATTGACATTTGAGTAGTTAAAAGAAAACTACTGTGAGATATTGTAATACTGCATGATAATTTGAGAAAATTTAAGCATTTTTGTTGTGATAATAATAAATTTTTGTTCATTTTTCATCGGACTTGTGCATTCATTTCATAACGAACCCGTACGCACGCAACAATATTTTTTCATGATGCATTCAACGGTGTCTCTAGTTTCCTTTCAAAGGTCATTTCAAAAACAGACATTGCGCATAGTACCTTTCAGCAATTTGCAGAAAAATATTTAGTTTTTTTTTTTTTTTTCATATTAATGATGAATTTTGAGATTTTCAGCACATTTTATGTATTAGTTTGAATGAAGCAGGTGGATAGATAATTTATTGTGACAAATTATATAAAAGATATGCTTTTATGAGAAATTTTTTTAAGATAATTTGTGTTTTTATGGGAAAGCCATGAAAACCATGTGTTTCCAATCTATTTATCTACTGGTTATTGAATCTGAAACAAACTAATAGCATTCCATGGCTTCAGACAACATTCGACCCATTATGAGCCTTTTTTTCTAAGACAGTAAAACAAGGGTAATTTTTATTAATGGGTAATCATAAATGATGACCTTTTAATAAATTTATGAAAATTAATACATGTATGTGTACGGTTGGTTGAATACAAAATAAAGAGCAAAATATTAATGTAATATATTGGGGTAGAGTAGACTTTAAGGTACCCTTGTATTATGGCAAAGTTGTTTGATTTATCGCCAAGTTGTTGTTTCATTTATGGTAGCCTGAGTAACTGAATATTATGGAAACCTTATTGTGACGTAATCGGGTGCATGATTCTGGGAAATTTTGAATCATGGGATGTGTTGTAAGCGTTTTTGTGGTGTGTGTTGGTTTGATTCTTTAGGCGGTAGAATGGCCGAATGTAATAAGATTAATTTGAAGTTTCTGTACGATTTGGAGAGAAAGGGGAAAAGAACTTTAATTGACTGGTGTGTAAATGAAGGTTTACTTAGTAGCTATTATAAGTGTCCTGTGTGTAGGAAGGATATGCGTCTAGTCGAACGTAAAAAACCGTTTAGATGGATTTGAATGGGTTTGTAGGAAGAAAGGTTCAGATGGTCACTATGTGAAGCGTTCGATCAGAAAGAGTACCTGGTTTAAAAGAAGTCATTTGAGTATGATTGATATTTTGATTTTTACGTGGCTCTGGGTGTACGAAGCGAACTCGAAAATCATTTTAAGTGAATATTCGCTTTTGGTAGTGCTTAAATGTATAACATGTTTTTTCGGCTGATCTTTGGAATATGGTTGGTAGTTTGGCGACATTTTGGAGGCGATAAAGGTTACTACCTAGGACTTTGGTAATAATGTGAGAAGTACTCAGTTCCGATTACGCATTATTTTGTGTGAGGGAAATGAGAGATCATGAGATATGTCATGTGACATTAATGGACGAATTACAGTTCTTTCATCGGAAAAGGGGGAAAATCTGAAAATTTTGTATTTAGCTTTATTCTGTGTTGTGTGAAACAGTGTTGGGTAATTTTTGGATCCCATGGCCCTAACTAAAGGGAATTCGAAATGGGTATTTAGGCATTGTGATAAAGAGAAGTTTGCTTTTTATTTAGCGGAGGAAGTATGGAGGAAAAATTCGCAGAAAAAATCTTTCAATAATTTTATTGAATGAATTAGAAAAGCGTATCTGCCACGTAATCAAGATTCTGAAGAAGATTAGGTAAGTTAGTATTTTTAATTATTTGAGGATATTATTTTTATGCATTGTTCTAAATGTAAGGAGTAAATAAAGTAATATGGTATTATTGGAAAATTGTTATTAGCAATGATTTAGTTTAAAATAATTAGGATTGTAAGCTAATTTTTATTAATTTAATGTATGTGCTTATTTATATTTTAAGTAGTGTTTTTGAATTTAATTACATTTTAATTAAATGATAGTTATTTTGTGAATTATATGTTTGTAGGAATTTGGTATACATTTCAGTGGAAGTAAATGTGCATGGAAATAATTTAAATATTTGACACTAAGTATTTGCAACCATTTGTAATGTTTGCGGTATGAATTCGTTGGTGACGTTTATAATATAATAGATAATTTAGAGGTAAAAGTTTTTGGATATTTTATTTATTTTATACGTGGAAATGTTCATCCTTGGAAAGGGTATATACTTTTTCGCGATTAGGTAATTTCATATATGATCTTTTTACCGAGTTTAAAGATTCACAGAATTTTTTTGCATTTTCGTGCAAATTTTTGTAATTTGTGAGAAAATAGCAGTGTAGATGGATAAAGTTAAGAGTGTGTGCAATGCCATTTTTGTGAAATTCTGGGATTTTTTTAAGTAAAAATAAGTCGACTTGTAAATGGTTTATGTGCATGTGCTATTCTGAAAAACGCGCAAGGAGTTTGCGATTGTGCACTTTTTCCCAATTTTGCAGTTAATATTTTTCATGATTAAGCAGTTTTGTTACATAACATTTCTAGCATAAGTGTAATTCGGCTAGTAGATTGTTGGAAAAAGTGTTCAGTAAATAAAAAGAAAAGAAACATGTCTTTACTTCGTGAAGACAAAATGGCGGAAAAAAAAAAAAAAAAAAAAAGGTTGCGGTAGCAGAGTTGGTCGCCAAATTTTCGCCAAAAAATCGCCAAGTTACCATAATCCAAAGATCAACCATTTTTTCTTTTTTATGTTATTTTATTGTTTGGTTTAAAATGCATTTTATTGAGATTATGTATTTTTTGTTTGCCTATATTGTAAAATTTGGTCCTCCTTTAACTTTTTAAGTGAAAATATATCGATGTGTACATAGACAAAGTAAAGGGAGAGCGCAATGCCAGTTTGTGCAATTCTGGGATTTTTTTTAAGTGAAAATAGGTCAACGTGTACATGGATGTCAAAGGAGTGCGCAATGCCATTTTTGTGCAATTCAGAGACTTTTTATAAATCGATGTGTACATAGAAACTAAGTTTGTGAAATTGTTTGTCTTGTTATTTTCGCTTTGTGTAGCGGCGATTTTTGGCGCAAAAATCGCCCCTTCGCAAGCCAAAATAACGAGTCAAAGAATTGCACAAAATCGGTATCTATGTACCGCCAAAAATCGCCAAGTTTCGCCAAGGGGTACCCTAAAATATACTTTTACCATTTATTGTATACCAGACATATATAAAATGTTATAGCTATTTCACAATAAAAAGGAATGGAAAAATTTATTTGAATAAACATTTTAATTTAAAAAAAGAATAAGCCAGGCTGTTTTCCATATTAACATTTATAGTATTGAGCAACTAATTGAACTGGGAGAAAAGTGTTCATATCTAATTTGTACCATACTCCTGCCACCAGTCTATTAATTGAACAATAAGCAAGTGACAATCAAAATCATCCATTATCAGCCAATGATGTGTGTTAATTTAAGTTTGTATTTATATGAAGTAACAGCTGCTTGATTTTTACTCACTAGAAACACTCTTTCCTGTGAAATTAAATATCAAATTATGGAAGTTTATGAAGTTGACCTGTTAAAAAATCAAAAAATGAGACAGTGACATGGAAAGTTCTTGGGTGAAAGAGATGACATGCATGATTAAGAATGTCCTGGAATGACATCTATTATTATGAATTATAATATAGAATGGATAAAGTTGAACTTTGTGACTAGCATTACACAATTCATGAATTCCATACACTATTCTCATCATGAATTCCATACTCATTCTCATCGTGTTATATGAGAATAGTGATATGAGCATCATGTGTTTTATGATAATCATGAATTTCATACACTATTCTCATATATCCCATTATGCATGATATCATTACCTGCCATCTGCATTAGTGAAGAAGTGTGTGCTAAGTAATAACAATATATGCTTACTAAAGAATATACCAAATATAAAGCGGGAAGAACCTCTCATTTAGAGCTGCACTGATATTGGCATAATAAGCAAATAAAGGTGATTATTTACTTTCTTATATCATGACTGAGAAAAAAAATTGAGTTGTCTGTTACACCCAAATGCAAACAATGATGTGTAGCATGTTAGATTAAACAATAACTTATGGCATGGCATCATGTACACTATTAATCAAGCCAAAGTGCAGCTAAGCAGATGACCACTGCATTGTGGTACAATAATTGCTCCACTTCTGCTCATGAAACATTGAATACACTGAGCAGAACCTTTTGAAATTACAAGAAATGCTTCTTGACTTACAACATGAACTTAAGGCTAAATTCATAACATACTTCAGAAATTGTGATGACAGGTTTGGGAGCAATTGGTCAATAATCCTCAATCTCATCCTCAATATTTACTGTTTTTTCAAAAGTTAAATAAATTTTTGGGCAAAAATTATTTTACAACAACAGAGTATTCCAGAAAACAGTATCTTCATTTCTAAATGGACTGCTAACAAATGTGTATGATTAGCGTTAACAGAATCTTGTTTCCTTGTAAAATAAGTACCTCAGTGCCACAGATACCGATATGGAATGATGGCCAAAGTTACTTTAATATAAGGTTAGGTGCTTTTAATATAGAAAGATTTTACTAAACTAACATTCTCTATCTTTTGCTTTTAAATATTTTATTGCTAAATGGATACTGCTTTCTGGATTTTTTTATGCATTCATAAATAAATATTTTTATGCTTCAGTTTTGCATGCTGTCATTTTTCGAAGTTAATTAACTAAACCATAATGTTTCATCTTTAGGTATCCGACATATAAAATTCTAGTAAATTAAAAAAAACCCTCAATTAACTTTTATAATTACAAGAAATGCATAGTGAACTTTAGGAGAATCTGTGGTTATATATAATCTAATATTATCAGAGATATGTTTAATGGATAAAGTCATGAACAGGTTTAAGAAATAATTATGTCCATGCTCTTCTCATAGTATATAAAAAAGATAAAAATTTAATCAGACCTTAAATGTAAGACTAAAATGCATAATGTTTGTAAACTCACCAAAGGTTCTTCACTAGTTGTTAAACAAATAAAATCTGTTCATACTTTTAATTCAAAATTCAGAAAGAAGAAAAAAGTTGCAGTGGAGCAGCGGTAAGGGTAGGTTGTCTGTCGACGTTGCTCTTTTCCCCCTGTGAGTTGCACCTGCGTGTTCTACCCGCACTCCGATGACGTGTTTTCCCGCCTCGGTGTTGGAGATCGTCTGCGTTTTCGCTTTGTGGTTGCTTATCTTGGGCCACTGATCGCTCATCACTGAATTGTTGGATTTCGATCCTTCGATTTTTTACTGTTTTGGATTGTTACTCTTTAGCTTTGACTATCAGTGCTGAAGTAAAGGGCCTTGTGAAGTCCCGCCGGGTCATCCAGAACACCTTCGTGTGGGTCTGGTTCCGGAGAGGCGGACTCCATTAATTTGTTTATGAATGATGGAACCATTTTTGAAAGTTTTTGCGGCTGCCGTTGAGGAGCTGAGAACTAAGAAACAAAATGGAAATCTTTCTATCAAAGAAGACAAAGAATTTGATCTAATTCAAAAAGTGTATGATGCCTTAATTACTGCTCACAAAGAAATTGAAGAGTCATTAGAACATCAAGAAGAAACTCCTTCTACACCTACAGAAAGTGAATGGAAAATTGTCAAAAGAAAACGTATGAAAGGCTCACCTAATAAGCCAAATAAAGACAATTCAAATGAAATTCCTTTCGAACAAAAAACGAATAGTTCAGGTAACGAAACTAGGAAAAAGGGTCATTTTCGTCCCATTAATGCTTCTCAGCTCAAACCAGTTGTTACTCCTTCCATTAATAGTGAAGAATCAATGGACACTAGTTCTGTTGTTCCAAACAAATCTCAGATAAATGAAGAAATACAAAACGATCAAAACAAAAAAGGCAAAGCGCCACCTGCCATTTATATAAATGATAAAAAATTTGATTGGAAAGAACTGAAAGCGTTATTTGCAGAACATAAATTACCAGACAAATCTGATTACACAGGTTACATTCAAAAAGAAGGCTTTAAAATTAAAGGCTCTCATGTCAACATTCATAGAGAAATGACAAGTATTCTGAACAAAAAGGAAATTAAATATCACTCCTTTCTCTTGCCTGATGAGAAGAATCATAAAGTGGTCTTCCGTCACCTTACAATGGACACAGATCCTGATGAAATCAAAGAACTTTTAAGCAAAAATTACCAAGTTATAAGTGTCAGTCAACTCTCTCGTAGATTTAAAGGAGGAGTTAAAAAATTTCCACTTTTTCTTATCACTCTGAAGAAAAATGAAAAATCTAAAGAAATTTCTAAAGAAACCAAAATTTGTGGATTACATATCAAAGTCGCACCATATAAAGGACGCTCTGGCCCAGTCCAGTGCTTCCGATGTCAAGGATTTCACTATTCACAAGCTGCTTGCCACAATGACTTTAGATGTGTTAAATGTGGTGATAACCATGACTCAAGAACCTGCCAAAAAGACAAGAATGCAGCTGCTAAATGTGAAAATTGTGGTCTAGACCACACAGCGTCATTTAAAGGTTGTGAAAAGTTTCCGAAGCAAGCTAAAAAATAACAAATCAAATCATATGCTGATAGCTTTATTATCAATAAGTCTTTTGCTGAAGCCATCAAAACTAATAACAATCCTTCTCCAAATCTTATTGCAGAAGCAAAAAAGATATTTGATGACCTTATACTCATCTTTCAGCAGTCACCTTACTGAAAAACTCAGGAATACAACTCCTTGCGCAAAACATCCGTCAAAATGCCGCTAATACAGTATCAGATGAAACTAATTCTGACCAGCATATTCAATAAGTCAGATTCGCTTACACTTTGCTATTGGAATGCTGCTGGCATTGTTAACAAAATTGATGAACTTTCGGACTTTTTATTTAATTATTATTATTTTAATTAATTTTTTGTAGAATATAACATAGATATTGGCATGATCTCTGAAACACATGTTGTTCCTGCCGATAGACTGTATATTGCTAATTACCGCACCTACAGAGGTGATAGACTTTCACAAAGAAGAGGAGGAACTGCAATTTTTGTTAAAAACTCTCTGCAATCCTGTCTTGTCTCGACAAACTCTGCTTCTGGATTCGAAAGTGTGACTGTTGCTGTTATACTCCCACAATTTGGTACCATCCATTTTACGGCTATTTATAATCCACCACGAAATCGACTGAAAATATATTAAAAAACTTACTTCCTGAAGATCAGCAAGTTATTATTGCTGGAGACATGAATGCTAAGCACCTCTAATGGAGATGTCGTCGTTTTAACACCAATGGACGTATTATGCATAATTTTATCTGCAATCATCCTGTCGCATTACATGTACCTTCCGAAGCCACTTATCGTCCTGCCTTTCCAAATCTCTCGGTCATCTTGGATATTATCCTTACAAATACTTCTATCCCTATTTCCTTGGAAGTCAAGGCAGAACTTACATCTGATCATGTACCTGTCATTGCTTCTCTTGGTGTTTCTAAAGAACTATTACCAGAAATAATACTGACTGGATTACGTTTCACAATATCTTAATCAAACATCCTCCTATTTTCACTTCACTTTCTACCAAACAGGATATCGATCTTGCCATTCAAATCTTCACTGACAGTATACTGAAAGTTTTCAGAGATACTACAGTTACCATTGAATTATCTAACAATAATATTCGACTTCCTCGCAGTATCAGAGACATTATCAAAGAAAGAAACCGATTGCTGAAGCTTTTTCACCGTAACTGGGACCCTGCCCTTAAAAGAGAAATCAATATTTTTAATAGAAGAATCAAGAAGCTTATCACTGATTTTAAAAAGGAAAGAAGAGAAGATTTTATATCTAAACTTAATATTAATGATGGTTCTCTGTGGAAGTATCTTCAAAATCTTAAAAGAAGTAATATTAATAATAGACCTATTCATACGGATACTAAAATATCCTACTCACTTAAAGATGAAGTTGATATTTTCGCTGAATACCTGGAAAAGCAGTTTACTCCTAATATGGAGCCCATGAATCAGACCTTTAAAGATGTTCTCGAAAACTATGTTTATTCCTGGCTTCGTTCTTCTTCGGCTCAGAAGTATTCTCAACGCTTGTCTTACTCTCAACTATTTCCCTGATCCTTGGAAGCAAGCCAAGATCTTTCTTCTTCCCAAACCGGGTAAAGATGTGACCAAGCCTGATGGCTATCGTCCAATCAGTTTGTTATCCAGCCTTGGTAAAATTTATGAAAGACTTATTCTCACTAGATTGCAACCTTTTCTTCACCTGCTACCTAAAGATCAGTACGGATTCAGAAAAAAACCTCAGTACTGCTCGACAACTAGTAAGAATTGTAGAATTTGTGGGATCTGCATTCGATAACAAGCAAAGTGTTGCACTCCTTATGCTGGACGTGGCAAAAGCCTTTGACCGCGTCTGGCATGAGGGGCTCGTCTTCAAGCTTATGAGCTTGGGACTTCCTAGAGAACTCATTCTTCTGATCTCCTTTTTGCAGAACCGCACTTTCTTCGTCGCTCCAGGAAATGAAAAATCCAATTCAAGACCTATAAGATCCAGCGTCCCACAAGGAAGTATTCTCGGTCCAGTACTATATCTTTTCTACATATCAGATTTTCCTCACCCTGGTTTGGACAATTATTCTCTGTTAGCATGTTATGCCGACGATACGGCGATTGCAATTAAATCCATCCAAGCTAATCATGCAATAGACAAAATGCAAAATTACCTCTATGCCGTAGAAGACTGGTGCACAAATTGGCGCGTAAAAATCAATGCTAGCAAGTCACAACTTTTAATACTTAGCAAAACTAAGAAGAACATTGCTTTTAAAGACATCTACCTTTTTCAGGAAGCTGTTCCTCTGGTCACAAAGCATTCAGTATCGAAAGTTTACCTGTGTCCTTCACGTATAAGACGCAGGTAACTTTTTTTGAGACCAAATTTAGGAAAAAAAAAGAGGGTCTTATATGCCGTCAAATACGGTATATTTTATTCCTACTTATTTCACGTATTTTAATACTCTTCATTTAATCAGGTTTTGCTTATGTTTTGGACTATGCTCTGACAAAGCTTATGGACTTTGATTGCAACTTATATTACTTACTTATTTTATTTATTTTTTCTATTTAACCGAGAATTTATTTAGTACTGTGTAGTGTTTTATAGCAATGACTTTGCTTACAGTGAAAAATTTTAGTTCACGGTCTTAACACTCCTTCACTCGCTACTGGCCATCTCGCATCATGTGGTGTTTACTCTGCGACTTTAAGGAAATAAATTTTCTTGCATGATTAATTAATTGTACTGTACCCGAATTGTGTTTCTGAAGAATAAGGATATTATTATCTCTTCAAATTCCCCTTTTTCAACTTCTACAGTCTTATTTTACGTTTTATTCAGCAATTTTATGAAACTTAGGACTTATTTTGCACCGACCACTGCTAATGACATGCCATTTAAAATTACTATTTACTGAGTTTATCTCATGACTTCGATCTCGCCTTCGGGTGTGGCGCATTTTTCAATACACCTCTTATTTTATTATGATTACTAAGGGCCTTTGGTAAAATGTTTAACTACTGGTTAGAACTCTTAGAAGTTGATGCCAGAAGAAAAGATACGATCCTCGATCCCAGAAAGAAAATGAGATTTTGTTTGGTTTCTGAAAATAGTATGTGGTTCATGCATATTAATGATTCTATCTAAAACTTAAAGAAATTCTCCAGTAAGAATAATAATGATGAACTTTATCTCTTACAAGAACCTCAAACATAAATTTTACTATTTTATTACAAAAGTATTACTTTATAACAACTGCACATTTAAACACCCCCCCCCCCCGTTCTCAACAATTTTAGTACAGAAATTATCTTTAAAGTAAATACCCAGAAATTAATCTCTAAGGATTGGTAATTCAATCCAGGTTAGATTATTGGCGAACAATTTGTCTTCATAATTTTTCCTATGTGCACAGTGAATACGAATGTTACGTAATCTTTCACGAAGGAAAGATTCCTCTTAAGCAGACAGCTTTTGTGCACTTTGCCATAAATTGACTATCCATCAAATACAGTTTCAAAAATAACTAATTAGGGAAATATGAATAAAATAGCCATCAGTTAATTTTTTAATGAAGTGTTTCTTAAAAAATAATTATATTTTCAATTTTAGAAGAAGTATATTTCTGAAAATATTGAATGCACTGAAATATTGTAATGAAGGTTCAGCGTGTTCTCGATGAAATTAAATAATGCAGAATTTTTAATGTAATATATTAAATGCTTTAAGCTCTTTAATTAAGTTAGCATAAAAATATTCAAATTAATTGCATTTTTATTTGAAATTCCAACAAACAAACTTAAAACTGTAGTTACTTAAACTGTTTTTTTTTTAAGTATTTTAAAATTTTAAATGCATTTATTTGCAACAAATATTTTAATTGTAGTAATAAAATTGAATTTCGATTCTTGTTTTCAATGAAAACTCAAAATCCTTAAATAAGTATAGAAACAGACATCTGTGTATAAATATTTACAGCACTAGAGAAAATTACTCAAAGAAACTCCGGGAGTTAATAAACAATAAATAAATTTTGACAAAACAAATAAATTTACAGTAATTGATGTGATAAATAAACAGAAACGCAAAATTTATGAAAATATGCATACCAATACATGCAAATTATAAAAAAAAAATGAACAGTCAACGAGAAATCTATATACTGCATGATTTACAAAAGAGGGAAATGCAGAAGATGCATGAAATATGCTTTAGTTTCTTCCTTTATTTACCTTTAGTATTACAGCTTTTCAGATATACAACGAATATTTAAACAATGTCTGGAAAGAATTAAAAAAACTGTAATTATCTGAGGCAAAACTATTAGTACTGTGACAAGTAATATAAAATTATATAATCAAATTAATAAATCTGAATCAAAATAAGACAAAATATAATAAGAGAATAGATAGAATTACAGGAAAATTAGTTTATTTGAAATATGAAAACATCCTACAGTATAGCATCACATTAAAACATTAGAACGATACCTTGGATTGTAAGACTTTATTAATATAAATTAGGATATAGAGAAAAGGATGAAATGATAAGACTGGAATTTTAGAAAATTTGGTTAGGTTATTCAGTGACAAATTACATTCTTTTGATAAGAGGGACAGAAAACTATTTTGAAGTAGTAAGACCTTATTTGTTCAAAATGTTTTCTAAATCTGGAACACTGCACCACTAGGTAAGGTTTGAGACTCTATATCCCAGAATCAAAATAGTAATTTAAATGTAATTGAAAGAATAATACAGTAATTTAATTATAATTCAATAAATACCCAAAATTGTGAGATAATTACTTCAAAGTACATCAAATTTAGAACTATAGTATACAAAAGTTTGGAATACAAAAGATCCCAAATAAAAAAAGTGTGAATGAAAAAGAGTACCAGCTACCAAAAATTCTTTGCTGAACCTAGATGTACACAGATATTTTTAAAAATATTTTTATAGAAAAATATGAAACTCTTTGATAAGATCTAATGAAAATATCAACAGAATCAACTTGAAGATGTTTATAAGTTCTTGCAAACAGTAGGTTTTCTATGAAAAATTAAATAATATTTCTTAATTTCTTGTAGAATTTTAATCCATAGAAATAAGGTCAAATATTATTTTCCCAGCAGTTCGTACATGTGGTATATAAATATCGTCAAGAATTACCTCGATTTTCTATTCCTTTTCATTTGTAGTGGCCTAGTTATCGCATGAGAAATAATTATTTTTTTATCTTATATATTTGTTTAATTATTTTATAAAATTAGCTTTAATATTTTGTTAATTATTCATATTTATATTTCTTTTATGCTGAATGGCAACAAGTAGTTCATATGTATATTTAAATTTCTTTATGCTGAATGGCAACTAGTTCTGATTCATGATTGCTAGGTTTTGGTTTCCAAACGTTGCTATTCTAGTAGCATCGCATTTCGATAGCTCCAAAATAAAAAGCAATAAACTTAGCTATTTGTTTATAATTCATGCTGTTACTAATCATAAATTAATTTTAAACATTAGTAGCCAAGGCTACACATTCATTACATTAGTTACTGAGAAATAACTGTTTTGCTAATAACCGAAATATGAAATGTACTGTGACCCAAAATGTTGTTCGATGCAGTTTAATTACTTTTTCTTGCTAGTATTTATTTCACTTAGAGTGCAAGTAGATGCGTAGCAATACAATAACAACAGTATTCAAATTATAGTAATTTAATTCAATATAAGTCACAGAGTAATATCACATGTAAATTTTCTGTGTCAAACATTGTGAATTATGTAATAGGGAACGTTTACAATCTCAGAACAATATCTATGAATTTAAAAATGTTCTGCCTAAAAGATACTGAAGATGTATAGTTTTTCTATATCCTTAAAATTCAAGTGCATACGATATAACAGCGATAGCAAATTTTTACCGATAACTACAGTGTTTGTTTACGATACTATTTACCTTATTGTAATTGCCAAGCAGTGATAAATCAAAGAGTAGGGCAACCATTGTTAGAACTACATTAACCATGTTCGTATGCCATTGGTCAGCGAAGATAATGTAACGATGACGTAGTTACACTTCCTGTGATGACGTACAACACACTTCCGGGTTCCCATTTGCAAAATTGTAGCTCGTTCTTTGTTAATCAAGGCGTCCTCAGTGCCAGGTAAGTATACAACAACAACCTTTGGGGAATATTATCCCTTTTTATTCTTTATAACTATCGTGGTGGTACTTAAAAAAAAAAAAAAAAAAAAAAAAAAAAAAAAACTCGCTGAGATAGGTATCGTTTTATTATTACTGGAGAGGCAATCGTACAACTTTAGCCGAGAACCTTTAACAATTTTAGCCAAGAAGGCACACATCTTTTAAGAATTATGTAATGCAGAACTCTCGCTTACGAGAAAAAAATGACGTGTAAAGTTGCTTAGTCTACTGATATTAAATATCATTTATACATTTTATAGCTTTCTTTTGTTTTGAATACTCATTTTATTTCCTTAACCACGTGAACTAATTCTCAAGATGAAACTGCTTGAAAATATAGTAAATTATCACTTATTATCTTTTTTTTCTTAATATTTATAAAATTGTTGTGTTTGTTTGTCTTTTTAACTGTTCTTGGATTAAACGCTCATCCTGCCATCAGACTGGCATCCTATAGAGTTCAGCGATGAGTCTCGCTTCACTCTTGAAGCATACGACCACCGTGTTCGTGTCTGGAAAGGTCGAGGACAGCGGCCTCAATCAGCCTTTTTACAAAGGCATACAAGCAATAATCCCTGATGTGGTGGTGTGGGGCGCTATTTCTTATGTCAGCAGGTCATCTTTAGTTATCGACCATATATCTTTAACAGCTCAACGATATGTTGATACCATCCTGCGGTCTGTTGCATTAATCTTCATGGCACATCATCCTGGGGCCATTTTCCAATAAGATAATGCCAGGCCACATACCTCTCGCATATCTCTGGACTGTCTCCCTGTCGTTGATACTCTTCCTTGGCCAGCAAGATCACCAGACCTTTCACCAACAGAGCATGTCTGGGGCATGGTAGGCCGCCAGATTCGGGCACGACAAAATATAGCAGATCTGGAGCTACAACTGATGAATGCCCGCCAGAATGTGTCTCAGAATGAAACTAAGAACCTCTACCACTCCTTGGCTCGACGAATTCAAGCATGCATTGCCACCAGGGGCGGTTCGACCAACTACTAATTTGAACACTCAATGGGTGATTGTGAGTCGTGAACAGATACTATGAAATTGATTTTTTAATCTTTTCATTATCTGTATATGAGCTATACACATATTCAATTTCATCAAAAATGACCACTTCCTTCACGGTGTTTCGATTTTTTTTTGCGAAAGAGTACATATGTATTTGCGTATATGCAGCCGAATATACATTTCTACCAAGTTTTTGAAATCCTTTAATTTTTAAACCGTATAAAACCGAAATCATGTAAAATGAGTACCATGTAAATCGAGGGGTAGGTATAGTCATAAATGAAAGGAATGTATGTAGCTATTTCTTTTTCAATGTTACATACTAAGTGGAAAGAATGTTTGTTTTCATCCTCAAGTTTGGGCTTTAAGAGGCAATGATGTCCGCCTTCCTAATTAGTTCTGCCACAGAAGATTAATTAAATTTGTTTTCGTCTAATAAAGTTTATGTTTCATTTTTGATTAACAATAAAATTACCAAAGTTCCTTCTGTACTAGTTCTTTACTAATGTCTCTAAACCATCGTAAGATGAAATGTGTTCGAGAAACCAATGCTGTAAAAAAGAGGTCATTTGTTTATGTTCAATGCCAGAAAAAGCTTTTTTTTTTTCCTACAGTGTAAAAAAGTGATTCCTTTAGAAATTAGTTTGTCAATTATTGCGATATTTATTCTGCTGAAATTGCAGTCTGCTGATTAAATCTTGTAGACAGGAAATCTTCTTTTATTTGAATAAAGTATTTTTTAAACTTTATTCAAATTCATACATTTCTTTCCTTTTCATATTTTGATACTTTCCTGTTTAGGCTATTTAATACTTAAAAAATACAGAAATATGCACAGGAGTTTCAAAAATTGAATTTCTTTATAAATTGAGTTTTAATTCAAATATACACATACATTTTCTTTTAACTATTGGAAAGAGCTCATATCATTTAATCTTACCCTCCATTGCTATAATGCCTTCTGTAATGTGGAAAAGACTGTTAAGCATGATGTTATAATGCTGAGTAAAGTTAACTACTATTTCCTTCTTTAACAAACCATTTTGCTTCAACAACCTTTGAAAAAATCCTTATTTAATCTTACGTTCTCCGCCCCCCCGCCTTCCTCGTAGTGAAAGGACTGTTAAGCATAATGTTATGCTGAAGAGTAAGGTTAAGTACTATTCCCTTCTTCAACGAAACTTTTTTGCTTCAAGAGCTTTTGAAAAAATCATCTAAGATATATTCGACAATAACATTCAGTGCTGAAATAAATTGTTTCTGTGCATAACATTTTCGTGAAAAGTAAGTAGTTAACCTATTCAGATTTCAATTTCAATATCAACTGCCCATTTTCTCTCCCTTCGTTTAATTTAAATAGTAATAACCTATTTCAAAAGTAATACAATATAGTCATTACCTTATACAATTTATTCTTGAACATTCTTAAGGATTACGTCTATTGCTTTTTAATATTTAGTTTTTTTAATTAGTTATCACTAATTCATTATTTAATCTGTTTATTGACAGATTAAATATTAAAGTATAATAGCTTACGTTTTTCGGAATGACAACAAGCAAGAATAAAAAGTTAAACATATAAAACAGCCTCAAATAAAGTATGTACCGAAAAATACTGTTTCGAAAGAAAATCTTCCACTTTTATATATACAAAGAGAAAATTGAAGGGCTTGCAGCAAGAGGGGCCCAGCTCCACCTTGGTTGTGTTCATGGGTATTTTTTTGTTAAACGTATTTAACATAAGTTAGAGAATGAACTTTTGAAATTTTTCGAGAAATAAAAATTGTGGAGACGATGGGGTTGGCGACAAAAGGCCAATCAGCAGCTTCCCTCTTTGCCTTTGTATTGAATTATATCTGGTAGACAGGCGTTAATGAAGTGTTCTGCTGAGTCAGCGACACGTGGTTGCGGTGAATCAAGGCAGGACGTTGGCTTCGCCTAGTACATTGACCGAATTTTCACTAATTGCCGCGTGAAGCGGACATCACACATAAGGTAATTGCCGCGTCTAGTGGTCATTGTGATTTTTCTAATTTTATGCAAAATTTTAATATTATTACTTGCGTGCGTTTTCTCCTCCGAGATTCACTCCACGTTCAGTGCTCGTTACGTCATGTGCCTTCGGGCACCACTTCATGAAACAGCGACGTTGCATCTTGCAATAGCTCGGTAATATAGTCTTTAAGTCTAATATTATATTTAATTAATTTTTAGTATATTAATATAAGTTACTTTTTCAAATTATTTTCACATAAGCGATACCAATATACCATTCCTCCCCCCTCAGATTATGAACTCAAATCCGTAATTTATTGTGCAGCGTTAAACTATTTGAGAAATAATAAGAAAGCACTTTCGATATCTGACAATTTTAGATAAAAATCCTATAAGTACAATGACTATAAGTTTCAAGATCTTTGTATATTAAATAAAAGATGCAATAGTCTAAAAAAGAGTTGTTATAAATATTATTTCTTACTTCATTCACATCTGAACTTTATTCATCAGTGTAAAATTAGCTAAATAAGCAATTTTATATTTTCGGGTAATTTATATAAAATTCAAGTCAATAAAACCTTTTTCAAGCGAGAACCTAATTTTACATTTCATGTAGCGTGTATCTGTTTTACATATTCACGTATGAAGGATTTCAACAAGTTTGTAACATGAATCCTATTCTAAACTTTAGTGACATTTATACGTGCTGGAAAACTAGTTCACCCTTATAACATCCAGCTTTATAATTATACTTATAATGTTATACATATATTTATAACATAAAATCATCTATATAATTTGATCAGATGAGAGATGAGACATGAGATTTCACTCTCAGATGCCCTTCTCTCATTTCGGCTGCGGTTGACATCAAAGATAGTTGCTTATCTCTGCTCATGTCTGTGATTAAGCTAATTACTGAGTTTACTCATGTCTGCGATCTCGCTTCCACGGTGGGACGGTGCTTCTGGGTACCTAGGCTAAAAATCTTACCCCGTGTAGAACATAAATTTTCTTTTCGAACATTAATAGTAAATAACCGGTAAAAGGTATAGAGAAGTTTTTTTTTAATTATTATTATTATGTTTACACATATATATATTTGTATTATTAAATATTTTCATAAATTTTTTTATGTAAGGTTAAGTGTGAGTAACGGCATCTCAAATCCGTGATAACAAACATAAGAGATTAAAGGAAATATTACACAATTGTTATACAAGCATAGTTACAAAAACAATAAAAAGTTTCAGCACAAGTAATGAGGCATGGGTTGCAGTATAAAATAAATTATAACATAAGCACACAAAATAATCAGTGGCAAAGCACAAACAAAAGCAGATATTGGTGACAGAGTTACATGATCCAGGGGTTGAGAATGTCCAAAGGACGGTTAATGTTAGAAAGATCATTGGGGTTGTAGTTGGCAATTTTAATAGCAGAGTTGTTAATGGTTTTCTGTTTGTCATGAAATTTCTTGGCAATTTTATAGTAATGGGATCTAAGTTGGCAGAACCTTAGCTCTTCGTGAATGCATTGATTCCTAATGTACCATTGTGCCATTGTAATTTGTCTCAGTGTGCTATTTTGAGCAGTTTGCAATCTTTTTCTACCGTTACTATTAGAGTATGCCCATACCGGGCAAGCATAACAAAGTAATCGTCGCAATATGGATTTATAAATGAGCAACTTGTTATCTATAGACAAAGCGCTATTTCGAGCAATTAAGGGGAAGAGTCTAGCTTTCAACGAACTCGAAACTTCTGTATAAGAGCAAATGATCTCGCTTTCGGGTGTGGTGTATTTAAATTATACACGTCTTATTTACAAATATTTTAATTAATGGCCTATGGTATCATGATTAACTTACTGGTAAGAACTCTTAGTAGTTGAAGCCAGACGCATAGATGAGAGGCAATGAGATTTCAGAGACAATACGTCTCAATGATTTCATAATTTTATTGTATTTTATCTTACTCTAGACACCTTTATGGTGAAACAATTTGATGAGCCCTTGTGTGAGGCCACTCGCAGGGTTCCGTGATAAGCTCTAGTACAAGGAGGTTAGAATACATGCAGAAGACGTCTCTGCTATTGCAGTATGAAGAGAGAGAAGCCAGGGAAACAAAATAAGCCACGTCAACTGAGGGTAAGATAAGGCGGCCCTTGCTCAGCGAAGGGAGGTGAAAGGTGAGTTGGTTTCAATTTCTTAGTGTCTTTTCTGATTTTCTATGCAAAGATATGAGAGGTCTAAAGGGTGTTGAACTGTTACAATGAAATAATGGCTACATTTCCGATTTCCGGTCCATGGAAAAGAATGTTTTTGAACATGCATAAAAAAGTATAATAATCGAAATGCGTGTTTGAAAGGCCTTCAAGAAATAGTTTGAGTCTTTTCTTTGTGCAACATGCATGAGTTCTACAGATTCCCCTTTTCATAATAATATAATCGTGATACTCATAATTAACGTAGATGTGAAAGCAAAACCATAAGTAAACAAGGGGAGGAGGGGTGGCTAACTCTCCATAAAAACAGTTTATGGAAAAGAAAACAGTTTAAAGTGTGATCATTTACTATCATACTTTCTCTTTAATTATCTTTTCACAAGTCATCTTTTATGTATTTTATTTTGTGCTCAAGGAAATATATAATAACAGGATATGATTTTTAGTCACATTTGTTGTCTGAATTTTCAAAATAACAATGAAGAAATTACATATTTTTTTATCATTGTTTATTCAAGTTACAACTTTAAAAACATACGCATTATTTATAACATGAAAATTTTGAGAATTATATATGTTTGGAACAACTAAGTTTGTGGTTTAAGTACTTAGTTATGGTTTTTTTGTTCCCAATACTTTTAATGCTAGCATTCATTAATGATAGCATACAATTACATAATGTAGCAAATGTAAAAACAAAATGAAATGGCGCGAAAAGGAAAAAGGGCACGAAGAATCTGCGGTCTTTAATTACTACTGCCAGGAACGAAATTGAGTGTGGTTAGGGCAGGTCAGTCTTTCTAAGGCCACAACTACTAAGCACACGCTTTCCCCTTCTTTTTTGGCTTCACTTGGGCTTCGAGGAGGGCATCTGCATGTATTCTAACCTCCTTGCTCTGGTAAGAGCGGAATTAATTCCCGCGGTAAACCAGAATACTCAACCAAAGCATTAAAAATTGTTTTAGTTTTCATTGTCGATACTGATATTTTTAATATTCTGCATAATACTTCACTGTAGCTGAAGCTTTTTTTTTTCTTTTTCTTTCCTGTTTTCTGACAGAAAGTGAACAAAATAAAAAATCTCACTACGTATTTTGTTGACAAAATTAATAGCTAGCCAGTTTCAAATTACGCATAATAAATAAATTTGGATTTACGTTCTTTATAAAAAGGGCGGTTCTAATAAACCTCGCCCCCGTAGTTCAAGGGAACGTCTTTTTTGACAATTAGACCACATATTTCCGCAGGCGAGGAAATTAATAGCATAAAAATTGTGAAAGGCGAGCATATATATTACAAGGAAGAGATTCAATCTTTTATTTATAATAACAGTTAAAATTATTTGAAATGCGAATAATTCGTTATGATAGGGAATAAAAATAATATAATTTACTTTATTAATATCAGGCAGTTATTGTAGATGCTGAAGGTTTCTAGGATGGTTGAAGCTGATTTTAATAAGCTGGCAAAATTTGACTTGAATATCCGCTAAAATCCAGCTTTAACACACCCTTAAGTCACGCCCCATTTTTCTAAGGACTCATCTATCAGTAAATCGCATAAAATCTTCAGGCTAATTAAATGTAAATTCAATGATCTGCCTCGTCTACGCGAGCCAGTTTGCTTCAGAAATATTTCCAAGAAAGCCTCCCTCACTTCAGGCAGGCAGCCCTCAACGCTTTGCGTTAATCACACGCAAACACGATCTTTCTGAAATACTCGTATACACGTTATACATGTGGATGACTACGAAAACGCCCATGCAGCCAGACCGTTCGCGGGATTCGAAACTCGTAACGAAATACCAGTGTTCAGCGACTTCACCACTCGGCCGTTGGAAGCTAGATTAGAATGAGAAACTGCAGTTATGAACAAGAGCGAGGTTAGAAATCTAGACGCTAATTTCATTTTACTCCGGTTAGGCACTATGGATGTCATTCCTTTCTTTCTTGATATATAGTGTTATGCTATCGTTTTTTGTAAATTACACTTTTCTTACGGTAAAAGTGGTTATCAGAATTGAATACTTAATCCTTGAGGTGAATTAAAGGAAACTTCTATATTTCTTGCTGTCCTTTTTCGAGAAGTATGACTACTTTCAGCCCAGTCTCAGCCGCTATCAGTTTACACTACACAACGAAAGTATGGTGTAATGATCGCCCTTATTTTTAGAAATTAAGTATTGGTTTTCCGCTAGATGGCGTTCTATAAGCATGCGTCCAAGGAGGTTAGAATACATGGAGATGGCGTCTGTGCTATTGCAGTAAGAAAGTGAAGCCAGGGGGAAGGAAATAAGCCGCGCCACGTGAGGACAAGAAAACGATTACCTTACTAAGCGAAGTGAGGTAAAACGCCAGCTGGTTTCAAGTTCTCAGTGTGTTTTCTGATTTTGTATGCGTAGATCTGAAAGGCTTAAAAGGCAATGAATCGTTACAGCGAAATAATGTCTACATTTCCGACTCCATGTCCATGTAAAAGAATGTTTTAGAACGTGCATATACAAGTAGAATAATCGAAACTTGTGTTTCAATGGCCTTCAAGAAAGAGTTCGAGTATTTTCTTTGTGTAAAGTACACGGAGAAACGTATATAGTTCTCAGATTTACCTTTTCATAATAATAATAAAAGCGATATTCGTGATTAACTTATAGCAAATCGATAAGTAAACAAGGGCAGGGGGGTGGCTAGCTCTCCGTGAAAAAGAAAACAGTTTACTTTAATGTCTGATCATAATTACATTATAGGTCTTGCTTTTTATGTGTTTAACTACATTTTATTTGTGCTAAGTAGATATATAATAACTCGATTTGATTTTTAGTCACATTTGTTGTGTGAGTTTTAAAATAACAACGTAAAGTTTACATATTTCTATCATTGTTTATTCAAATTACGTTTTTTCGAAACATAAGTAATATTTATAACATGAAAAAGTTGAGACATATATACATAGAATAAGTAAATTAGAATCAAATAATAGTTGAGTACATAGTTACTGTTCTGTGTTCACAATACTTTTAATGCTAGCATTCATTAATTACAGCATGCAATTACATAATGTAGAAATTATTGCAATGACATAATGTAGAAATAAAATGAAATGGCGAGAAAAGTACGGGTAATAGGAACGTGAAGAATCTGCTATCCTTTACAACTACCAGGAACAAAATTGGGTGTGGTTAGCGCACGTCAATCTTTCTAAGCCACGAGTACTAAGGGCATGCTTCCCCCTTTTTTGGCTTCACTTCGACTGCGTGGAGGGCATCTCCATGAGTTCTAACCTCCTTGAGTCAAACATTTATAAAGATTTTTGCTTAATCGTCTTGCAAAAATGTAGATTGAGCTTAAAGAGCTAATTTAAGCTTAAAGATTATTTATTATATGATTTAAGATCCAGAATCAAAGTATTCAAAATTCAAGACAATTAAAGGTAGTGGTATATTAAAAAATGCAAAATGACTTCAAGTCCCGCCTACTAAAGGCATGCTTTGGCACTCCCATTTTGGCTGCACTTCGACTGCAAGGGCTTCTCTGTGTATTCTGTCTAACCTCCTGGTTTGAATGGGTTATTCAATTATGGCAAAGCACAGGAAGGCTATCTGCCTAAAGGGAGGAATGCCTTCGTGGAGGACTTTCTAAGGAAAACTGGCTCGTATACACGTTACACATGGGAAAAACCACGAAAACGCCCATGCAACCCAGCCCGTTTGCGGGATTCGAACCTCGGACCGAACTACAGTGTTCAGCGTCTTTACCGCTCGGCCGCTGGTGCACTCCTGGTTTGAATGAAATCAGTAGAATGACTCTGGGTGCATGTATCTGTTGAGAAGGAAACTATGAGAGTAACTAATGTGGAATTCAAAATAACTGCTCTACTTGGTTTCATTATGAAAGCTCTAAGTGAATAATTTCTAATCATTTATTTAATACTTGTTTGCATTTATGATTTAATATAAGAAAATGTTGCGGAATCGGTGACATTATTTTACACGATGCTACGAAAAAAAAAAAAAAAAAAATCACCGACACATGAGTCAAGTCTATCCATACTATATTACTTAAATGAGTGTTTTGATTCGATTTTCTTATCGGATGGAAAGTTTGAGGGAAAAATTTTAAGCTTTCGCAGGATGTATGTGGAAAGCATATTTAAGCACATAAAAGAGTTTACCTACACTATTAGGATACAAAATTCGAAATGAAATAAAAAATAAAAATTGTATTCGAAAAGAAAATTCACTTTTACACTTCTCCATCTGGAGAAGCTAGAAATTTTAATAGATTTTTTATACCTTACACAGATGAAAATCAATTCTTTTATGAAGTAATATCCACCAGTTGTTTGAAACTGTATAAATTTATTAGTATTTCAAGTTACAATGATATTCGATTGTAATTATTCCACCACTATTAAACTAAGCGTAGCTGTAAACTAACTAAGCGTAAGCAAGAAGAAGTAAGTAAACTAAGCGTAAGCAAGAAGCGTAGCTGCTGAACATACAATGTGAAAATGAGCCGTGCTGCTAGAATGATTTGAACTTCACCTCCTTGGATTTGAGCAATTTCGTGAAGCAATTTCATCCGCATTTTTCATAATTAGGTCAGAGTCGATTAACAAAACAATGCTAAACCAATGACTCGGTGAACTGTGAAGGATCAGTGAAAACGAGTTCCAGGTTAAAAACCTATATCAGTTTTATTATTACTATGAAAAGGTAAATATGAGAACTATATATGTTTCTTCGTGTACTTTACACAAAGAAAATACTCAAACTCTTTCTTGAAGGCCATTGAAACACACATTTCGATTATTCTACTTGTTTATGCACGTTTTAAAACATTCTTTTATATGGACATGAAGTCAGAAATGTAGACATTATTTCGCTGCAACAATTCTGTGCCTTTTAGGCCTTTCACATGTACGCATACAAAATCAGAAAACACACTGAGAACTTGAAACCAGCTGGCGTTTTACCTCACTTCCTTTAATGAGATAATCGTTTTCTTGCCCTCACGTGGCGTGGCTTATTTCCTTCCCCCTGCTTCACTTTCTTTGTACTCCAATAGCAGGGACGCCATCTCCATGTATTCTAACCTCCTTGGTGGAAAGGAACCGTGCTGCTAGAATGATTTGAACTTAACCTCCTTGGATTTGAGCAATTTGGTGAAGCAATTTTATCCGCATTTCTCATAATTAGGTCAGAATCGATTAACAAAACAATGCTAAACCAATGACTCGGTGAACTGTGAAGGATCAGTGAAAACGGGTTCCAGGTTAAAAATCTATCCCAGTAGAACAGCATTATTCCATTTTTTTAATGTCCACGAACATAGTGCTGGAAAAGCAGGAGGAAAGGCCAACATTATCGAGAACATCTAATAAAATATCTAATAAAAATGGCGAGTAGCAATAGTCCGAATAATAAAAATGCTAAAATAACCTCTTTATGGCATTTACCTATGAAATTAGCTGCTACACAGCCGTAATGATTGTTACATCCTTGAGTACTCCATTCATTCATTTTATCTCGCTTGTAAGTTGTAACTTGACGGTGTAAAGCAAGGATGTCAAACTCGCGGCCCGTCGGCCGCGTGCGGTCCACAACAAATATTTTTGCGGCCCGGCCAATATATCGGCAAATAATAATATATAATAATAAAATAACATATCGACGAAGAATAAAATGAATTGTTTACTGCTAAGTAATTAACGATAATTTATTCAGTGCTGTTAGATTACTCACAGCGAGCTAACACACACACGACTTAAATTACAAATGCGTGTGAGTAGCTTGCGTTCAGCTTTTGGGGGACACGTGCACTCAGAACTTGTACGCATCCCCCGATAGCCGAATGTGGCCGAACTCATGGTCTCAGTTTTCCAATCATAGTTTTGTACGATATATTGGTGCATGCATTATTATTAATTATTACTTAATTCTTATTGTTACGGATTTCATAGTTATTTATTTATTTAGTTTTTTTTATTTAGAATTGTAATTAGATTTGCTTCCTGTTGGGTTAGGAACGCAGACGATTTTTGAAAAGACAGCTGCGTTGGAAGGTTAAAAATAGAACAGCGCGTGCATTTAATACCTAATAAATAAATATCGCTTATTGCTGTTGCCATCCACAAAAATCCAGATATCCAGACGGTGATTTCATCAAGAAATGCCTAATAAAAACTGGAGAAATTGTTTGTCCTGGAAATGTGAAGGCTTTTCAATCAATTTCATTGTCTCGAAATACAGTTGCAGAAAGAGTTACTGATTTAGCCGCGAATTTAAGTGATCAGATCAAAGCAAAATCATCTAGTTTCGAAAGTTTCTCCATTGCCTGTGACGAGAGCACGGACATTAGTGCCAAAGCTCAATTAGCAGTGTTTCTTCGTTCTTGTGACAAGAACTTTAACATTTTTGAGGAATTACTGGAACTAATACCGATGCCTGGTACTACCACAGGAGAAGATATATTTACTTGTGTTTTTGGACTTCTGCAGAAATACAATCTACCTTTGGCAAAATTAAATTCTGTAGCTACAGATGGCGCTCCATCAATGACCGGGAAAAACAAGGGTTTCGTAGCATTACTAAGGAAAAAACTTAGTGAAATTCACGGTTCAAACATTCATCATATGCATTGTATTATACATCAAGAAGTTCTATGCACAAAAGTAATAAATATGGAGAATGTTTTGTCATATATAAAAAAAGTTATAAATTTTATAAGATCTCGAGGTTTAAATCAGCGTCAATTCGCTGCTTTCTTAAGTGAGTTAGATAGTGAATATTCGGGTTTGTCCTACTATACCGAGGTACGTTGGTTATCTTGCTCCAAGATTCTCAAACAATTCTGGGATTTGAAAGAAGAAATATGTCAGTTTTTAAAAACGAAAAATCATGACTTAAGTTTGTTTTACGATCCAATATGGATACAAGATTTATCTTTCTTCGTTGATATAACCAAACACTTAACCGATTTAAATTTAAGGAAAAGATCTTATCATTATGAACATGTTTGACATAATTAAAGCATTCAACTTAAAAATGAAGATTTGACGCACTTCCCGACTTGCAGCATGAACAAATCAAGTTTAGATGATACTTGTTCGTATCAAAAATACGCAGAAAAAATTGCAAATTTAACAACTGAATTTGAAACGAGGTTTAATGATTTTAGTTCCCTCGAAGACAATTTTTTTTTTTGTTTTCTTCGATTTTCTCAATAAGTATTGACTCAGTACCCAGCCATATGCAAATGGAGGTGATCGAGATTCAATGCAACTCAAATTTGAAAGCAAAATTCATTGAAGTGGGCGTGCCTGAATTTTACAAATATTTACCAGCCAGGTTTGAAAATACTCGAAAATTCGCATATGAAATTATTTCCATGTTTGGTAGCACTTATCGGTGCGAGCAGTTATTTTCAGTCATGAAAGGTAATAAGTCTCCTATTAGAAACCGTATTAATGATGCTCACCTTGGGTCAGCGTTGAAAGTTATCACTGCAAACAAAATTTCTCCCGAAATAGGAAAGATAATAGCAGAGAAGAGATGTCAAGTATCAGGACGTAAACATTAAATTTTTCTTGTTATTTTCTATATAAATATATATATATGTTTATTATTGTATTATTCGAAATAAATCTACGTTTCTATGAATATTGATTTTTTTTTTTTTTTTTTTTTTTTTCGGCCCGCCTAAAGTTAAACCTTGTTTGTTTGGCCCAAGTTACCTATGAGTTTGACATCCCTGGTGTAAAGGGTGTGAGCATCTCTGCTTCTACCCATAGTTTTGGAAATATGTCCTGAGGCGCTGGCAGATATAAAAAAATACAAGCTTCGCCGATACGGAGTAATGAAAAGTGTTGACATTGGCGGTCCGAGCTGGTGACCCAAGATGGCGGAAAGGCGTGGCTACGTGGAATTAAAATTGCTAGAAATAAGCACTTCCTCCTCTGCTAGTACTCTTTTAGATGGATTCCGTCCAGCAAGCGGCTGGAGAGAGGAACTTCGGATGATTTGTGTGTAGCATAGCCAATTACTTCAGATGAGCACTTAAAATATTCAGAAAATCCAAATTAAATTTAATGATAAAATTACTGGACTAAATTTGAATTAATTTGGAGCCGAACTTTTGATATAACTTCAATAGTTTTCATTGCAAGGAAAATATTTTGAAGTCTTTCATTTGCATTCACCTTTCACTAGGAAACGGTGTAGACAGCAAGGTACCTCGGCCCAGGGCCCTACCCTTTATCGAACAAAATTGGAATTTTCCTAATATATATGCAAGAAAATAGCTGTAATTATTTATGAACAATTTTGAATAAAGTTAGGAGAAATATAATCTATTAAGATTAAAAATATTATGCCGAAAAATAAGTGGGTTGATAACAATGTTTTTGAGGGGGGCGAAGAGATTCAATAGACAGAAACAAAATAAGCATTCATCTGCTAGCATCATGAATTGTTTAACGAACGATCTCGTTTTAGCATGCATCAACTACTTGAATATTTCTTTGCGGGAGAAGAATCATAAGGAGATGTTCCTGCGTTTTGTCCGTTTGTACATATTTATTAAGTATAACCTCTCAGGAAGTCACGAAGTAGCTTGTCATTAGAAAAATATCAACTGTAAAATGTTTCATGTATCAGATGTCTCAAAATGAAAAGAGTACAGGAAGATATCTATAATTATTTATTTTATAAAATTACATAGTATTTCAAAATTGGATTCAAAGAATTTCTGACGAGAAATGCAAAGAGTGCTATAATTGCTTATCTGTTTGCTATGCATGGTGTTAGCTGAATGGACCTTATAAGAAATAGACCAATCCAAATGGGTTTTCTCCCTTGCCCTGGCGCATTGCCGGCTGTCACCTTGACCATATCCGGAGGAGTAGGGACGACTTGCAGAAACTTAACAATAGTTGGCTATTGCAGCACGCATAATTTTCAAGAAAAAGCTAGTGATAGAGCCTCATTTTACAAATTAGACTTTTTAGATATTTGAAACAGTGACTGATTTTTAAAAAGTTAGCATGTTTATCAAGCATAATTAATATTCTAAGTAATTATAAAGCTGTTGCATGCTTTCAGGTCTTGATTTATTTCAATAATATTTCATAATACACCATAGTGATAAATACTTTTAACACTTCAATAATTTTTACGCATTTATTCTAATGTTAAAAATTTTATTTAACTGTAATAATTAAGTGTGCTAGGTATTTTAGAGTGATTATTTTTTAAAATTTATTTCTAGTTCTGCATAAGTTTTCTTATTTATTGGGAATTTATTTTATTAGCACAAAGGGGTGGCAGCTCAGAAAAAGTTATTAGTTTCGAAACGGCATTTTGCTTTGTTTCACTAAGCAAAGTTCCACTTTGCAAACTGTTGCCACCAAATATTATCACTCTGTATTATATCTAAAGAAATTAAATAATGAAGAATCTGCATCAATGCATGTATATTTCTCTCACACTCTGAAAAAAAAAAAAAAAAAAAAAAAAAAAAAGGGGGGGGGGATTTAGAGCATCAAATTTTGAATAATGATTGAATTTGAATATTTTGAATATGAATTTGAATAATGAACCACAAGGTGATAACATAATCCGCACCCGAACATGGGCACACGGACGGCCTAATTTCGAATTTGTTTTAATCCACTGCATATTTTGTAACTCTGACGAAGTTTTGATTAACAAACTCAACGAGTTCAAAGCAGAATTTTATGTGGTGTACTCGCGAAGAATATGATATTTAATAAAAAATGGTAGCACACAAAACGTTACAAAAAACATTCCTTTGGGCGTAATATAAAATCAAATCTGAGAGCTTCCAGAGTAATCTTTTTTCCCTCATTACACTCAGAAAACTTTATGCTCCGAATTTTATGAATTACTAAAATAAATAATCATCTTGTAATGTTAATAATTAATGATCATATAATTAAATAAAGGATCGTCTTGTTGTGTTATAATAATTTAAAAAACTACTGCCTGAAAATGCTCTTAAAATCAAAGAAAATTAACAGATCTTGTTTAATTTTACCTTATTTGTTTCAAAGCATTATGTGCTATCAATATTAATTAATTTATTATTTACTTTATTTGTACACAGAAATAAGTTCATAAGTTTTGCGTTTAGAATTTTTACCGTTTTACTACAGTAAAATAATTTGTACAAGTATTAGGGTTGAAAAAAAACGCGAAAAACGCAGTAAAAAGTGCTTTTATGAGCTATTTTAAATCTTATTTGCAAAAACTGTAACTTTCATAATTTCATCACTTATACAACGTATCACATTTAATAACTGAAAACAGTTATGTGACACAAACGCCATAGGTTTTCGTGTTAAAGTAAACCAGATCGACCCTACTCTTTCTTGCGGACATGTGGGTGACGCAGGCTCCGCCCACTGGGTTAGTCTATCTCTAGCCATGTCTCTATAAGGTCCATGGTTAACTGCTGCTGACATTCCTCGATCTCAGCTTTCCTTGTATCTCGCTCTGAAAAGGTTAGATTCTCGTTGAACCTTGCGTTCTGAGATCTGTAAAAAGGCCTTGTGTGGGATTCAAGTGTACAATTATTTTTCAGAGTCACTCGACTGTATTTGTACAGACGCAGTTACGTAGGCCGTCTGATCGTTCGCTGAAATAATTTGTGCATTTATTTATCTTGGTAAATTATCCTCATTGTGATACCTACTTGTAAGATGGCTACCTTCATCCAACAACTGGTCACTGAGTTCGGCAGATTATCCGATCTTGTTAAAAGAAACGAGACTCTTACCCCTGCCGATGAATTTGCCTACCGTATCCTTAGCAAAATGATGAATTTCATCTCCACGGAAACATCCACCCTGAACCCAAGGGATTTTCCTCCACTTACGGAGGAAACATCAAAAACTGAGGCGATGGATTCTACTGACTTCACCCAAACAAGATTTAAGAGACCACGCAGTCCCAACAATGAAAATCTGGAACCTACTGAAAACCTGCATCATAACAAATTCTCCGCATTAGAGGATGATGTGGAAGACTCCCACTGCCCACGACAACCGACCTCTCTGCCAAGCAGAGTAAAAAGAAAAACAACAAGTCCAAGTCTAAAACACCAAAATTATCTGAAAGTGCTACTAAAGTTCTTTCCATCGGAGCCATGCAACCACCTAAATCTCAGGAAACCATCTCTGGAGCGTCTAAACCACAGGAAGCCATCCACACACCAAATCGCCATGCAGCAGCCAATGAAACTGCTACTCCAACCAACAGTGTACTTCCGACCAATGAGGAATCACAGGAAGAAGTGCTCAGCGGTTCCGCAGACACGGAGGGTTTCCAATACCCCAGGAGAAATACGAAAATTCCTCCGATTATGGTTCAGGACACTAACATCACCTGGAAAAAGCTGAATGTTCTCCTTGAAAAGGAAAAAATGGAATTTAAAGCAAAAATGAAAAGTGGCTATGACTTTGAAATCAAAGTGTTTAGTAGCGATATGCATAGGCAGATCACCGCCTTACTGGATAAAAAAGAAATCAAGTACTACACACATATGCTGCCGGATGAGAAAATGCTAAAGGTTGTTATCCGTAGCATTCCTTCATATACTCCTCCAACAGAGGTTGGAGAAGCCCTTGTGAACCTAGGGTTCACAATTAATAAGATTTTTCAACTTACGAGAAAGCGTGGCACAGAAATTCAAAAGATGCCTCTATATCTCGTCATCCTGCCTAAAAGCGACAAAGCCAGAACCATTCATGAACTAGAATACCTGATGAGACTTCGTGTCACAGTCGAGACCTATAGGGGCAGACGAGGCCCCACTCAATGTTACCGCTGCCAAAACTTTCACCATGCCCAAGCGCAGTGTCACCTCCCTCCGCGGTGTGTAAAGTGCGGACAGGGGCACCAATCCAAAACTTGCACCAAACCATCACATGAGCCAGCCATCTGCGCGAACTGTGGTTTAAATCACACTGCGTCATTTCGTGGATGTAGCTACTTCCCCAAGCCCCGGCAATATTCACAAGGAAAAATGTTGTACTCGGACAGAGTCGTCATGAATAGTGCTCAGCCACCCCAAAACAGGCAAGCACCTGAAATTGCCGAGCTCTCAGCAAAGCTAGAAGAGGCCAAATCATTGATAGCAACCCTTACGGCTGCTATCTCTGTCCTAAAGGACACAACTACACAGCTCAACGCTGCTGCAGCGCAAAACTCAGTCATGCCTCCCCAGAAAAGTCATGACTAATTCTCATCAAAATTTTTCTCCGATTACGATTACTCTGTGGAATGCGCAGAACATCACACAAAAAATACCTGAATTCCAGGACTTTTTAATTAGACATGAAGTGGATATCTGCCTTGTCACTGAAACGCATGCAAACTCGAAGCACAACATCAATATTGCAAATTACAACACCTATCGATGCGACAGAATTAGACACCGTGGTGGAGGTGTCGCCATCTATGTGAAAAGAACTCTTTGCTCAGGTTTATTATCTGCGGATAATACAAAAGCATTTGAAATCTTCAGTGTTAATGTGGTTCTACCCAAAATCGGACATACTAAAATTTGTACACTCTATAACCCACCGGATAACAGAATATCAGCGCATGATTTACATTATTACCTACAAGACTCAGCTCCCACAATCATTGGAGGAGACTTTAATTCAAAACATGTGGACTGGGGCTGCAATCACAGCAATGCAAATGGTCATACCATCAGAGACTATGTAGAAAATTATCCCATCTTTCTATACACACCCGAAAAGTCTACGTACCGCCCAAATACTCCTCGCAAAAGACCTGATATTCTCAATTTTTATCTCACAAATTTTAACATACCCCTTGCAATAGAAGTAACTCAAGAGCTGTCCTCAGATCATGTCCCCGTAATGGCAAGATTGGGATACAACAAGCCGGAAGATACTAAGAAAAAGAAAATTCTGGACTGGAAATTAATTCACAACCTCGCAATTACATCTCCCATAAACCTGGGTCATCTAAAAACCACTACTGATATAGAGAAGGCTGCAAAAATCTTTACGAACTCTCTTCAGGATTTCCTTGCACTAGCAACTACAGAAAAGATGCATTCCTATCATTACGGCGCCCTACCCATGCACATCCGTGAATTAAGCAACGGAACAGAACCCGAAAACTTTACAATCATACCTGGGATCCTACCTTAAAGCCACTAATTAATAGACTCACCAGAAAAATTAAATCTAGTATCCAGCAGCATCGAAACGAATCTTGGAATTTAAAAATAGAAAACTTAAATATTGAAGACGGCTCATTCTGGAAGTACATCCGTAAATGAAAAAACTCAGCGATCAACACTCCTCCTATCAGAACTCAATCTGACATTGCCTACACCAATGAGGAAAAAGCAGCAGCTTTAGCTGACCACCTGACTCAGCAATTCACACCAAAACGACTTGCCTGCGGACCAAACCAGCATTGCCGCCATTACTGACCACGTCAAAAACTGGCTTAGCGCGCCATGGGAACATACCGCTATCAAACTCACTACCCCAGGTGAAATTAAAAATATCATCAAGAATTCAAATAATAGAAAAGCTCCTGGACCTGATCAAATCTCAAATAAACTCCTAAAGCAGCTCCCGCACGGTGTCATCTGCAAATTAACATCCATCTACAACGCCTGCCTCACGAACTCTTATTTTCCGAACATTTGGAAACACGCCTCGATCTTCCTAATTCCAAAACCCAAAAAACCACCTGATAAACTTACTAGCTACCGGCCTATTAGTCTCCTGTCTACGCTGGAAAGATTCTTAAGCGAATTATTTACAACCGACTGCAAAGTCACCTTGACATCATCCCAAAAGAACAACATGAATTCAGGAAAGGACTCTCTACCACCCATCAACTGGTTCGTATCTCAGAATTCATAGGATCGGCACTCAGAAATAAACAAAGTATTGCTTTCCTCATGCTAGACGTGGCCAAAGCTTTTGACCGCGTCTGGCATGAAGGCCTCATCTATAAGCTCATACAGCTGCATATCCCGAGAGAACTCGTCCTCATCCTGAAGTCATTCCTCGAAAATCGTACTTTCTCAGTTAGACAAGGTGATTATCTTACTAATCCATATCCTATCCTGGGAGGGGTCGCCCAGGGTAGTATCCTAGGACCCATTATCTACATTATTTACGTTTATGATTTTCCTACCTTCCCAGAAGATTCCAACTTTCAACTAGCCTGTTACGCGGATGACACCGCACTTATACAAAAGTCCAGAAAGCCTAACAACGCTCTCGTCCAACTCCAAAATAAAATGAAACAGGTGGAGGAATGGTGCAAGAAATGGAGAGTGAACATTAATGCGGACAAATCCCAAATTCTGCTCATCCGGCGCTACAAGAAACTGGATAATATCTCCACTACTGTTACCCTATTTGGCACACCAATCCCGCTAGTAACTCAAGCTAAATATCTTGGAATCACTTTCAATCGAACTTTCACCTGGTCAACGCACATAAATATTACAAGGGGGAAAATCTTCGGAATCATGTGCAAGCTTTTTCACCTCCTAGCTGAATCTTCAGGTCTTAGCCTAAACAGGAAGAAAAGAATTTACACGGCAATCATACGACCCATTATAACTTACGCATCTCCAGTCTGGGCAAATGCCAAACAGAATGATTTTAAAAAGCTGCAAGTTATCCAGAACAAGTTTCTCAGAATCATCACAGGAGCTCCGTATTACATCAGAAATAAAAACCTGCACCGAGACTTAAAAATTGAATATGTGAAAACTTACATCAATAAGCTCAACGAAAATTTCTACAGAAAAGCAAATCAAAATAGCATAGCGGACTTTTCTAATATTTTACATTACAAAATCACAGAGGATGATTATTATAATAGGCCCTTCACTGCCCACACCATTAATATGCTAAATTTGCACACTTAAACAGCATCGACTAGGGTCATTTTCCGAGAGGGTGACCACCCACGTGATCAGCCTGAACATCTCAAAGACAGCTCTTAATATTAAAGAGAATGAACTTAGCGCACTTGAAAATAAATACCAAATCATCATCACACAACAAATTGCTGACTTTTGTCAAAAAGACAAAAGTAAACAAAATGAAATCAATCAACCAAATGAATTCGCTTTCCCGCGAAAAAGAGCCCGAAAATATTCGGCAGACAGCATCGACAACTCACTCCCACCCACTCAACTCTCGAACAAATTTAGCGCACTTAATATGGAGCAAAATTTAGATGCCAATCATAACAACTCTGATGACGCTGAAAACTTGGTAAACGATCCTCCATTCGTAAAACCCAATAAAACGGCAAATAAAATTCCACCCTTCGTGATAACACAAAAATTTAACTGGAAGGAAAGCAGAAAAATATTTAAAGAACAACTCAAAATAAATAAGCTTGAAGGAAAAATCGAAGGAGAAAACTTCATTATTAAGGTTGCTGATCCCGACGATTATAAAAAAATTCAAGAGTATCTAAATAAACAGGAAATATATCACACCTATTTATTAAATTCAGAAAAAACCATAAAAGGTGTCCTAAAGGGACTTGATACAGACTTCACCGAAGAGGAAATTAAAGAAGCATTAATTGAAAGTAAAATTCCCATTAACAAAATTAACAGAATGGTTCGCATGCGGGATGGAATTCCCACCCCCCTCCCCATGTACTACATAGAAGCCCCCAATAACCCGGACGGCAAACGAATGTATGAAATTAAATATCTAGTGGGCATGAAAGTTCGTATTGTTACATACAGAGGAAGAGGAGGCCCTATACAATGCTTCCAGTGTCAACGTTTCGGGCATACTCAACGCGCCTGCCATAATAAACCGAGATGTTTAAGATGCACAGGAGAGCACCAATCTTTTGAGTGCCTCGACAAAGGTAAAAATTTATTACCTAAATGTGTCCTCTGTGGAGGAACCCATGCATCCTGCGACAAGAATTGTCCTGAAAATCCACTTAACAAAGCTGACAAAAATAAAGAAACCTCCCAGTAGAGCGGTGTTTGCAACACCAGGGTGCCTAGGCCAGAGGCCTTACCCCTTGTAGAATATATCTGGTATCATTTAATATTATATTCACAGTTAACCTTTCAATATAAGCATATAAGTAATTACCAAAATAATATTTTTTTAAAAATAATTTTTGGTCTTTAGACAGTAAATTGCTGTTATGGTGGAAGCCCAGGAAAGCTGTCGAGCCGTGACTACAAGTGACATGGTAAGTGAGTAAGTCAATAGTCTGGATCCATTAAGTACATAATACATAATTCAAAAAAATATGAGCAATAATTAATGATACATTAGAAGATAATAAACATGAAAACATACATGACATCAGAGGCAGGTATAAAGTGAGAAAGATTATACAAAATGCAGGCATAGGAATGGTTACATAATGTACACATTGAGCTGAGCAAGGGGACGATCAATATTCGCAAGATCATTATAATCATATTCACATATTTTGATGCAGGGATTGTCAATAATTTGCTGCCTATTGTGAAATCTTTTGGCCAGCCTGTAGTAGAATGATCTGAGCTGCATCATGCCCAGCTCTTCATGTATTCTATTATTCCTGATATACCATTCTGCGTCGGTAATTTGCCTTAGAACAATATTCTGACAAGCCTGCAGCCTGCCTCTGTTAGTTTTGCGTGTGTGGGCCAGGGCTGACATAACAGAGTAATGATCTGAGAATGGACTTGTAAATAAGTAACTTGTTGTCTATAGATAACACACTGTTCCGAGCAATTAAGGGGTTGAGTTGCGCTTTACGAACCCGGAACCTTTGGATAATAGAAGTGATGTGTGGGGACCATGTGAGAGTATTGTTGAGGATCACCCCAAGATATAGGACTTGCTTGGCCCAGGGAATGGTGGTACCAAAGAACTGGAGATTTTTCTTGATCTTGGTTTTCCTAGTGAACAGGATGGCCTTGGTTTTGTCGACATTAACTGCAATCTTCCACTGGGTGAGCCAGGTCTCTAGTGCATAGATGGGATTCTGTAGTCGTTGTATTGCTGGACCAATAAATGCACTTTGTGCCAGGATCGCAGTGTCGTCCGCATACATAGCTAATGTTGTGTCATGCGTGGTGGGAATGTCGTTCACGTAAATGTTAAAATATGTAGGTCCAAGCAAGGACCCCTGAGGGACCCCTGCATGGATGGGGTGGAAAGTTGAGTTTGTGCCTGCTACATGAACAACAAAGTGTCTACCTGTTAGGTAGGAATTGGTGATGTTAATGATGTATTCTGGGAAATCCAGAACATGTAACTTGTATGTGAGTGCTTCCAACCAGACTCTATCAAAAGCCTTTGCTATATCAAGAAAAATTCCACCAGTGATCCTCTTGTTAGCCATTCCTTCAGCGATGGTCTCAACAACCCTGTACAGCTGATTTGCCGTGGAGAGTTGCTTCCTGAAGCCGAACTGATGGGGAATCAGAATGTTGTTGTCCTCCAGGTGTGCGTTGATTCTTTTGAGCAGGACTGCTTCGAACACTTTGCTGATGGACGAAAGCAAGCTTATAGGCCTGTATGATTCTGGTTTGTTTGGTGGTTTTTTAGGCTTCAGTATAGGGACTATTTTAGCCTTTTTCCAACACTCAGGAAAGTATTGCCATTCCAGGATGATGTTACAGATCTTGGTGAGAATGAAGATGACTGGCAGCTTCTTAAGCATGATGTTTGTGATGTTATCAATGCCAGGGCTCTTCCTGTTTTTGAGTTTCTTGATAATAGCTAGGACTTCTGAAGGTAAGGTTGGAATAATGTTGTCAGTGCGTGGGCTTGTAGAGAAAGTGGAATGAAAGTATTGAACAGTGCTTTCAGTGGTGGAGTCATGAATGTTGTTAGTGCGAAACAGATTCCAGATGCTGCGCTAAAAGTTCTGCTTTCTCAATTTCGGCGTAATGGATCCCTTGAGGCCCTTTAAGGGGCGGAATGTTGTTGTGGCATTTCGTATACCTTTTGATGGCTCTCCATAGCGAGTTATCGTCTGTGGAGAGGTTTTGAAGGTACCTGGTCCAGCTGAGTTGTGCCTGTGTATTGAGTAGAGATCTGACCTCTCCGCAGAGTCTGTTGAATCTTTGTTTGTCCTCTCGGTTGCGGGACCTCTGGAACTGACGTCTGGCAGCGTTGTGTTGTCTGATGAGTAGTCTGAGCTCTTGGCCCCTTCGGCACAGGCTTTCTGGCTGCAGAGTAAGCATGAGTGATATCATCGGTGAAAGTCTTGATTAAACTATCAATGTCATCCCTCGATTGTACTGTGGGGGTTGTGTAGTGCATGTTTGTTTAGAGTTTTGGCAAAGGCTCGCCAGTCTGTGCGAAAGACTCTTGTGTCTGGTGGAATCAGTGTCTGGTGGTGTGACGTTCAGAATCAGTCGGACCGGATTGTGATCAGAAGAGAGTTCGTCGAGCACAGAAATATCCAGCGGAACGCTGGTAACAGCGATAAGTATTACCCAGCAGAGCGGTGTTTGCAACACCAGGGTGCCTAGGCCAGAGGCCTTACCCCTTGTAGAATATATCTGGTTCCATTTAATATTATACTTACAGTTAACCATTCAATATAAGCATACAAGTAATTACCAAAATATTTTTTTTAATATAAATTTTTAGGTCTTTAGAGGGTAAATTGCTGTTATGGTGGAAGCCCAGGAAAGCTGTCGAGCCGTGACTACAAGTGACATGGTAAGTGAGTAAGTCAATAGTCTGGATCCATTAAGTACATGATACATGATTCAAAAAATATATGAGCAATAATTAATGATACATTAGAAGATAATAAAAATGAAAACATACATGACATCAGAGGCAGGTATAAAGTGAGAAAGATTATACAAAATGCAGGCATAGGAATGGTTACATAGTGTACACATTGAGCTGAGCAAGGGGACGATCAATATTCGCAAGATCATTATAATCATATTCACATATTTTGATGCAGGGATTGTCAATAATTTGCTGCCTATTGTGAAATCTTTTGGCCAGCCTGTAGTAGAATGATCTGAGCTGCATCATGCCCAGCTCTTCATGTATTCTATTATTCCTGATATACCATTCTGCGTTGGTAATTTGCCTTAGAACAATATTCTGACAAGCCTACAGCCTGCCTCTGTTAGTTTTGCGTGTGTGGGCCCAGATAGGGCTGGCATAACAGAGTAATGGTCTGAGAATGGACTTGTAAATAAGTAACTTGTTGTATATAGATAACGCACTGTTCCGAGCAATCAAGGGGTTGAGTTGCGCTTTACGAACCCGGAACCTTTGGGTTACAAAGGTTATATATATAACTTTACAACAGATCATGGTTTAACAAATCATAAACAAGACACAATAACTAACCAATCAAAAGTAACATACAGAATGAGATTTAAGTTTCAGAATAACTCGGACCTGGCTGAAAGCTAATGAATGTTTCGGACTTGACAGAAAGCTATACTTCGTTTTAACCAGTAAGAATGCGATTACAAATATCTCAAAACTCCTCCTTAATCGCACATTATACAAAACATAAAAGAATTACACAATTTTTAAACAGCTCAAAGATAACAGTTCATAGAATTTTGTTTTGGACAAAGCCTTAGTTAACATATCTGCAATTTGTAAGCCTGATTGCACATATTCAATTCTAATATTATTTTCCTTAACAATCTTACGAGTGAACTTTAATTTTATATCTATATGTTTCAACCTACCTGAAAAGTTTTCATTAACAATACTTTTGATACATGACTGGTTATCCTCAAAACTATAAACATTTTTAACACTGGAAATTTCATTTACTACATTTTTTATCCATAAAACATCTTGAATACCTTTACATAAATGTGATATCTGGCGACTGTTTGGCGATCAACAGAGCATGCTTGGTGCAGGTAGCTCTTCTTCGAGAAGGGTTAATGTATTTATTAGGAGTTGCATGTTAGCCTCGGAAGAGGAAGGTAGTAGATTGTACTATGCGGTAGGAGCGACGTACTGCTCTGAGTAACTATTATATTATTATTTGAATTATATATTTAATAAATGTTTGTTTCGTCTTGCTAAATGGTGCCTTGTTAAACCACGAAGTCATCACAACACGCTCTCTTTCGAGAAAACCAGAGAGGTTAGAAGCTTAGAGCGTTGAAAACGGAAGAGGCGTAAAGTTAAGCCTAACTAACGAAAGAAGTGTTCATTTGCAAAAGAGAGTAAAAACGTGAGAATTATTTAATCGAGAGTTTGAAAGGCTTGATTCTAAAGGAAAATAGAAGAAAATGTTCAAAAACGCAAAGAAAGAGGATTTAGTAACAGTTCTATTGGAAATTGGCGAAGAAGCATCCCCAGATTTGAAGCTGGTAGAACTGAAACACAAACTCCAGAATAGCAAGGAATACATCGAAGATGCTGATTTCGTGAAAGAAATTCTGATTACTACAGTGGAGAATAGAAAAAGAAAAGAAGAAACGGAAAGAATGCAAATGGAAGAAGAAAGAATAAGAACAGAAAGAGAACACGAAATAGAACTAGCGAAGATTCGAGCAACTCAAAATGAAGGAAGTAGAAGTCCAACACCTTTAATCCAAAACACAGAACGAGAAACCGAAATTTCCCTGGACAAGCTGATCAAAGGAGTAGAAACACTGACTATACCAGTACCGAAGAGAGCAGAAGAATGGAATATATTTTTCGATTCTATCGAAAGAGCATTTAAGCACAAGAAGGTTCCTGAAGAATACAAATCAGAAATATTATTGAAATTAATTGGAGAAAAAGCTTCAAATGTTCTTGTTTATATAAAGGAGGAAGATCTGCAAAATTACGAAAAAGTGAAAACTCTTGTTCTGAAGGAATATCAACCTACTCCTCAAACCTGTTTAGAAAACTTCAGAAAAACTAAACGTTATTCCGGCGAAACGCATATCCAGTTCGCTTCAAGACTAACAGCTACATGGGACTATTACTGCAAGTCAAGAGAAGTAAAGGATTTCGAAACACTCAAGGAGTTAATTATTTCCGATAAATTATTCCAAGCATTAGATGAAGAAACAGCTGCACACGTCGCAATACGCCAAGGAAATAAATGGCTGAAGCCTCAAGAATTAGCTACAGAATGTGATATTTATTTCACGGCCAAAGGAAAATCTTTCGACGAAGTTCGAAATGGAATTAAGCGATTGCCGAGATTCCTGGATACAACATGTGCACACGACAAATATATTCCACCACCCATGAGAAAAGAATATCCAAAACACGAAAGATTTCACGCGAGAAGAAAAGAATGTTATATTTGTGGAAATTATCAACACATCGCGAGAGATTGTCCAGACAAAAGAAGAAAGAACGAAACTGCAGTAAATAAGAAGGGAAAGGATGATTCCAAAACTCAAAAAAATTCAAACAGAACATCAAAAGAAGAAGCCATCGTAGCTAAAGTAGACTAATCCCATCTACGATCTGAATTCGCAGAACGCATCGTTCAACCACTGCAAAAAGTAGATATTTTTGCAAAAAGTAGATATTAACTCTGAGAAAATCGAAGCTATCGTAGACTCTGGAACGCAGATGACGATCGTACATTCATCGCTCATTCCAAATCTAGAGGAGAGAGAAGGAGGTAAAATATTGCTAACACCTGCTTTCGGACAACCAATTGAAGCAAAAGTTTGCCGTGTACCTATTTACCATAAAGATCATGGAAGCAATATATTTAATTTTGTGGATACATTAATTGCAGTGACTGAGAAGCTAAATGTGCCTTGCCTAATAACTCCAGAAATACACGAGCTGTTGATTAATCCTGCGGCAGAAGAACCAAACGCAGAAAGAAATAATTACGGAAGCGAAAACTTAAACTTTTTTCGCCAATGCACAGTCAAACGACAGCGTCGATTCCCCCCCCGCTAATGCTTATGGAGGAGAAAAACGAAGAGGAGGGAGGGAAGAAGGCGAGTGTTTATGTAAACACAGACTTATCGTCTGCTGAACGCCTACGCGAAGAGCAAGTTAACTGTCCCTCGCTGAGAGAAGCATGGAAGCTAGCAATAAAAAAAAAGGAAATTATTTATTTATTGATCATCTTTTACATCACCAAGAAAAAATATTAGGACAGAATGTTTTTCAGTTAGTGCTTCCACTTAGTAGAAGAGCACAAGTGTTGGAATTAGCACATAGTTCCATTTTCGGTGCACATCTTGGGATAAAGAAAACAAAGGAGCGAATACGATATTCATTTTATTGGCCTGGATTAGCACAAGATGTTGAAACCTTTTATAAAACGTGCAAAGATTGTCAGTTGAAAAGTCCAGAAAAGCGATCTGACAAGATTCCCATCACACCGGTCAGAAGGCCAGGATTACCTTTCGAAACAGTTAACATCGACATTATTGGACCTATTGAACCTCCCTCTGCTAGGAAACATAAATATGTGTTATGTCTGGTAGATCAACATTCCCGATGGCCAGAAGCCATTCCACTGAGAAGCTTGACAGCAAAAGCCACTTGCGACGCGCTTTTGGAGATTTTCATGAGAACAGGAATCCCTAATACAATAGCTAGTGACAACGGAAGTAACTTCGTTTCAAAATTAACTAAAGAATTCCGGAAAAGACTAGGTTCTCTACACCTGCTTACAGTGCTTCAAATGGATTAGTAGAAAGATGGAACAAGTCCTTCAAGCAAATGTTACATCATGTCATCAGGACTGATCCTTCGAATTGGGATAAGCACATCCCATACCTGCTCTTTGCATACAGAGAAGTACCAAACTGCACCACGGGTGTCTCACCATTTCAGCTGATGTATGGAAGACAACCAAAAGGTCCTTTAGCAGTACTGAAGTCTTCATGGTCAGGAGAAATACCTATACCACCTAATCTAAGTGAATCGGCAGTGGATTACTTACAACTTTTAAAAATAAGGTTAGAACAAGCAGCCGAACAAGCCAATTTAATTGCAAGTGATAAACAACAAAAATATGCTGAGTACTTTAATCGGAGATCAATACCAAAAAATTTCAAAATCGGAGAACAAGTTTATTTACTCATACCAGATTCAAATAACAAACTCTATGCACGATGGACTGGTCCAGGAGAAATCGTGAATCATTGCCCACCTCATTCCTATAAAGTAAAACTACCTGATGGAAAGATCAAACATGTTCATGCAAATAAAATTAGAAAATTCCAAGCTAGTGTCAATGCAGTTGGAGTGATATTTGAAAATGAAGAAGAATTTGGAGAAATTATAACTTTGCCAGGAAAAGATCTCTTGACCCCCCTGGAAGATTTTAAAATAGATGCAAATCTGAATTTAGAAAATTTGAATCCGCAGCAGAGAAGAAAATTGATAGCTCTTATCAACAAACACCGAGCACTATTCACCAGAAAGCTGAAAATAGCTAAAGTTGAAGCTCATAAAATTAGATTAATACCCAATATGGAGAGGAAGAAACCTTACATTTATAGGATTCCTGAAGCATTGAAACCCAAGGTCGATGAAGAAGTAGAAGAATTATTGAAATCGGGACTAATAGAAGAAAGTAATGCAGAAATAGCTCATCCAGTAGTTTGTGTAAGCAAAAAAATGGAGATATCAGATTGTGCTTAGATTATCGAGCTTTGAATGCAGTGACGAAGCCAGATGACTTTCCTATGCAAAATGCCATTGATTTAATGTACAGTATAGGAAGAGCCAACGTCATAACAACTTTAGATTTGCTGAAAGGATATTGGGCAATTCCCATGGAGGAACAAAGTAAAGAGTACACATCGTTCAAAACTCATCGAGGTCAATATCAGTTTAAAGTGCTACCCTTTGGATTAAGGAACGCAGCAGCAACTTTTCAGAGAGTAATGAATAACGCGCTGAAAGAATTTCAACAATTTTCAAGAGCCTATATTGATGACATAGCTATATTTTCCACGGATTTCGACACTCATCTCCGACATCTGGATAAAGTTTTTACCAAACTAGAGTCACTTGGATTTACTATCAATTCGAAGAAATGTTCGTTTGCAAATCCTCAAATTAAATATTTAGGACACATCATTGGATCAGGAAAACATCAACCAGATCCCGAGAAAATAGAGGCAATCAAGAAGCTGGAAACGCCGAAAACGAAAAGAGATCTTAAAAGTCTGTTAGGACTATGTAATTATTATCGCGATTATATCCCAGGGTATGCAGAGATCGCCTACCCACTCACAGAACTCACAAAAAATAAACAACCGGAAATACTCGAATGGAAAGAAATTCATGAGTCAACATTTCAACAACTGAAGGAACGATTAGCGATGTCAACGGAGCTGATCACCCCAACACTGCAGGATCCGTTTGTCATTCATTCTGATGCATCCCAAATCGGAATAGGTGCATGTTTGTCACAGCAAAGGGGAGAGAAGCAATTTCCCATCTGCTACGCGAGCAAGAAATTATCGAAACCTCAACAGAGCTGGCCGACTATAGAGCGAGTAGCTTATGCTATAGTATGGGCATTGAAGAAGTTTGAACCTTGGATATTCGGTTCATCGGTGAAAATTGTGACTGATCATAATCCTCTAGCCTTTATAGTGAGAAATGCTCCACAATCGTCCAAATTACAACGATGGGCCATAGCTTTGCAGAAATATAATCTCGAAATAGAACATTGCCCTGGAAAAAAACTGTCAAACGCGGATGCATTATCCAGACTTCCCACTTGTGAACTTTGAACATTAATTTACTGTTCATCTTCACGAACATTTTGTATAGTTAATAATTAGATAGTTTTCTTTGCTTTTCATAATCATTTTACAATTTTGTGCAAATAAGATGTTTATGTAATTTGAAATAGATAGAGAAATGATTGGATAACAAATATTCGAGGTAAGTGGTAAATTTAGATATTTGTCTCCCAAGGATTTAAATCATGCTGCAGCATCATTAATTAAAAGGAATGTTAAGAATATAATTTTATATATATATAAGAAACTTAATAATTTTACTGTCATCATTGGAATAATACTAGGGTATATTTTAACATGTTTATAAAAGAAAATATCAACTTGGTTTCTTTGAATTAAGAATTGATAAATTGTTACAATAATAATAAGGTTCGGAACAAGTGAAGTTAAAAATGATTTATCTATGTTTATATATAAAAATGTGTTATCTATGTTTATGTAGTAAATTGAGGTATGTCTACAGTAATTGAGATTTGAAAATTAGGAGAGAATGTATAAAAGTATATGTAGTTTTTTTTTTCTTTTTCACGTTGATCGCAAACAGTTGCTAGATTTTAGTTTCCAGATTGCTGATTGATTTGTAAATAATATCAACAACAATCTTACGACGGGGGTGTGATATCTGGCGACTGTTTGGCGATCAACAGAGCATGCTTGGCGCAGGTAGCTCTTCTTCGAGAAGGGTTAATGTATTTATTAGGAGTTGCATGTTAGCCTCGGAAGAGGAAGGTAGTAGATTGTACTATGCGGTAGGAGCGACGTACTGCTCTGAGTAACTATTATATTATTATTTGAATTATATATTTAATAAATGTTTCTTTCGTCTTGCTAAATGGTGCCTTGTTAAACCACGAAGTCATCACAATAAAGCAATTATTTCAGCTTCTGTTGATGAAAGTGCAATACACTTTTGCTTGTTACAGCACCACATAATAGGACAGTTTGAAAACATTATAAAGTAACCAGTAACTGATTTCCTATCTTGAATATCTCCCCCCCAATCTGCATCTACATACAAACACAAGTTTGCCCTTTCCAAATCACCCTTTTTGTATATCAATTTTAAATTTAAGGTGTTTTTCAAGTACCTAAGAATTCTTTTTAGAGCACACCAGGCAACATCAGTAGGATGCTCCTGCAGTTGGCTCAAGCAATTTACCGCAAAAATAATATCTGGCCGTGTGATATATGCTAAGTAAAGTAAAGATCCAATTAATTCTTTGTATGGGCCATGAAATGCATTTCCTTTCTGAAAATCAGCTGCTGTAGATTTTGGTTGAATGGGTGTTTTACAATCAGACATTTTAAATTTATCAAGTAATTTTTCAATATATGGTTTCTGATCTAAATACAGTCAAAAGTCGTTAATTCGGACACCCATAATCCGGAATGATCTATAATCCGGACCTCAAAGCTACAAACTTTCTGCGCAAGCGTCGTGTTCACGCATGCGCACAGGCGTTTACGAGAGCGCGTAAGACCCTTACGGCTGCGAATATGTTTGTGCGCATGCGCGTTTAATGTGTAACGGAGTTAAACGCTAAGCTAAAATTATCTAATTCAGTTAATGTTGCAGATTGCGTTGTTCCTTAATCTTCGAAATGGATCCGGCTTATTATTTTTTGCAGACTGTTAGAGCAATTTTATAAAAGTAAGCTTGAACTTTCGATTATGTCAAACAGAATTTCCGATATATATTTACTACAAAGCGAAAGTATGTTTTGAAATCCGAAATCTGTTTATCAATTTCACGCTGCTCTGCGCAGAGGGAGGGGGTCAGAAACGTCATTAGATTATGATAGATTAGAAAGATTATGTCAAATAGAATTTCCGATATATATTTACTAATATGTAATTTGTATCTACAAAGCGAAAGTATGTTTTGAAATCCGAAATCTGTTTATCAATTTCACGCCGTGGATTGGAAGTTGATATGTCAGCACTATCCTTATCTTCAGGGCAGATGTTTTTATTTTATTTGGTTTATAATTCCGTACTAAGTGTAGTATTTCATTTCGATGTACTCCGTCTTTGATATGATTTAAATCAAGTTCCTCGTCATTATAATTCGCTTCCGATAGTGAAGAAAGTGACCCAGAGGTTATTGAAAACGAAAATATTTCGATTGACAAATTAGTCGGTATTCTCAACACAGCAATTATAGGACTTGAACAGCGGAACTTTGTAATTAAACAAGAAATTATGTCTGTTTAATAGAATTAAAGAGAAAGTATTATCACATAAAACGAAGCAACTTAAACAACTTACATTGAAAGAAATGTTTAATAAAGTAAACAAATAAATATTAAGCTTTTTCTTTTTGTAAATTTTGATACCCTTTAGATCATAATTGTTCTTTATTTCATAAATTACGGTTTCATATTTTTAATTTTGTAATTTCTGCATGCCATCTTACCAGATTTAAACTGATGATCTGTAATCCGGAAAAATCGATAATCCGGAATCGCCGAAGTCCCGACGAGTCCGGATTAACGACTTTTGACTGTATAAACAACCAGACTCAAATTTCAGTCTAATACCCCAAAATCCCGAGACACTTTCCGGTTTTGACATTTTAAATTCATTTGATAACAATGATATTATAATATTTGTTTCTTTTACATCTGAACCTGCAATTAATAAGTCATCTACATAAAGAGCCACAATTATTTTCTTACAATTTAAATTTCTGATAAAAATACATGGTTCAGAGTCCAATTGCTTAAAATCTAATTTAATAACAAAATTAAGAAATTTCTGATACCATTGTTGAGGAGACTGCTTAAGACCATATAAACTCTTTTTAAGTTTACATTTCTTACCACTCATATCATCATATCCTTTTGTCTGGTCCATGTAGATGATTTCATCTAACTTACCGTTCAAGAAAGCTGTCTTGACATCTAAAGTAAAAGTTTGCAGACCTTCATTATTGATAATTACCAGGATTAAACGTAAAGAGCACATACTAATCACTGGAGAAAACGTTTCTGTATAATCTATGCCTTCCTTTTGCATAAAGCCACGAGCAACAAGCCTCGCTTTGTAAGTTCCATCTCGTTTTTTACGTAGAACCCATTTGCAGGAAATGGCTCTTTTATCAGGGGGTAAACTTTGTAGGTCCCAGACGTCGTTATCTTCCATAGATTTCATTTCCTCGTCCATAGCTCTTTTCCATGGTTCTTGTTCTACTTGTGGTAGATTTGCAATATCTTCAAATGTCAGAGTGTCTTGTGCAAACATTACTTGGTAAATCTCAGGATCAGGATACCTAACTGGCTGTTTCTTTTCTCTTGAGGATTTTCTTTGTTCCTCCTTCTTATTTGCAGCATTTAATTCGCCGTTATCAGTGTCTGAAATTGATTTGTCTTCATTTTTAATGTCATCATTGTCATTTTCACTCAAATCAGAATTATCGCAAATATATTTTTGATTTTCTACTTTCTTCTTTTCTTCATTAAATTTAACATTTCTGGAAACAATGATGCGTCTTGTTTCTGGAATCATAAAAAGATATCCCATTGTGGAATAACCTACAAATATCATTCTGACAGAATTTTCATCTAGTTTCTTTCTTTGCGATGGTGGCACTAGAGTATAAGCATCACAGCCAAACACACGCATGTTTTTTAAATCAAGATTTTCACCATACTTCAGAAAATAAGGAACATGATTGTCAATTGAACTATTTGGGAGTCGATTATTTATGTAAGCAGCCGTAAGTACTGCTTCACCCCACAGGAATTTTGGTAATTTTGCCTCAAGTATCATTGCTCTAGCTTTTTCCAGTACAGTTCTATTTGCTCGTTCAGCAACACCATTTAGAAAAGGTGTATAGGGAGGTGCAGGATCTATTTTTACACCTGCTCTTTTAGCAACTTCATGCAATTCTCCACTGACATATTCTTTGGCATTGTCACAGCGCAGTTTTGCAACAGTTGGATTCAATTTAAAGAATAGCTTGAGTTCATCAGCAATGTCACTTTTTCTTTTGAGCAGTCTGATTTCCATAAATCTCGAATAGTCATCAATTATAGTCATGAAATACCTTTCCCCATGGAGTGTTTGAGGTTCTATTAGACCACATATATCAGTGTGTATAGTTATAAGTGGTTTGGATTCTTTTATGCGAGGACCCTTTCCTATAGGCAAAGCACTTTGTTTGGCACGAACACATACTTCACAAAAGGATTCTTTTGCAGGAAGATTCATCAGTTTTAATTTTTGATCACAGCAGTGTCCTAACCTTCTGTGCCATAAATCATCATTCTTTACTGCTAAAGCTGTAAATAAATTTGGTGAAAAATCACTAAAATATTGTCCGCATTTATCCAAGTATCCAAATCTAAAACGCTTGTTTTTGTTTTCAATATAAACTATTTCATTTTTAAAAATTACGCTTAAACCTGCTGCTTCAATATTTTTAACAGAAATTAATTGTCCGTTTAATTTTGGAACGCAAAGAACATCTTTTAACATTATTTCAACACCATTCTTAGTTTTACCGCAAATATCACCAATTCCTTCCACTTGTAAAACCGCCGACTTAGACGCGCACTTAACAGTTCCAGTCTTAGGCTTAATTGAGGTAAACCATTCCTTGTGAGAAGACATATGAGAAGTTGCATCAGAATCAATAATAAATTGATCATGCACAAGATTTACAGCCATAAAAGATATTGCAGGGGAAGCATACTTATTACTATTTGAATTTGCCTGCTTTTTAGAATTATCAAAACATTCACTTTTGAAATGACCACTTTTCCCACAGTTATGGCAGACGCAGTTCTTTTTTCTACAAAATTTAACAGAATGTGCTTTTCTTTTACAATAAGTACAAAACAATTCGGTAAAAGCGCAGAATAGGCTGCATCAACAAAGTTCAGTATGAGGAGCTGCGTGACGTCATTAAATGGGTGGGACTAAGCTTATGACGTCACAATGTAGTCTCGCATTTACACTACGTGTACTTTCTATTTTCTCTTAAAAATAACAATAATAAATTGTTTATTATTGTAAATTAATATCAAATTCCTTACTTTTAATTTACATTTATAACATTTAAGTTTAGGCGTTACTGATAATAAGTATAATAAATCGTTTATAAAATTACCATGATACAGTGAGCGAATTCTACCAATTATTAAAACGATAAACAACGTCGCAGTCTCTAATAGTTGTAGAGCTTCAATATTAAATTATTATTTTTTTTATTAATTTTTTTTATTTATACAAATAAACTATTTTTTTTAATTTAAATTCATATTGTGGAACATTTCAATTTTATCATTTTTACAAATTACCTTCTTGCTACGTAACGACATAATTCCTTACATACCAATAATTAGACAATTTTCATTATTTCTAAAAATTTTAAACTTTACGTTAATAAAAAAAGAATATTTTTTATTGCATATGAACATCATTACACAGCTTTCATATCAGTTTCTAAAATTCCTAAATCACGCTATATTCTGTGCAGGCATGCTAGAATTCTACGCATTAATAAATAAAAAAGTCTAATTTCTCAGAATGAAAGAAAATAATATAATAAAATAAATACTACAAACTTGGAACACTAAGCAATGCTTCACATACGCACACACACACATATTATTTGCAATTACGATACCAAACACTACGTATTAAAATATGAGGTAAACGTTACTTCAAGCGTTAAAGTTTACAGTTTTGCTACTGTTGAGTCGATCGTCGGACTATCCATATATATCGTAAATCGGAAAGCGTTATAAACATATCAAAAAACAAAAAATTAAAAATACAATTTAAATGAAAAATTATGTCTTAAATATAATTCACAATTAAAACAACAATACAAATTTAAAATACACAATATGTTAAACATTGCACATAAATAAAGTCACATTACTCCTCGACATCACGCACAACCTCGTTTTCCCTTTTACACAACGATCAGTATTCGCTCGAAAAACATTAAAGAATTCCACAAACTCGGTGTCCTTGTGCTCATTTATCTATTTTCACTTAAAGAAAAATCAGACAATTGCTCAAACTCGGCATTGCGCACCACATTGGCTTTGCCCATGTGCACATCGATCTATTTTCACTTAAAAAAACATTCCAGAGTTGCACAAACTCGGCATTGCGCACCACATTGGATTTGCCCATGTGCACATCGACCTATTTTCACTTAAAAAAACATCCCAGAATTGCACAAACTCGGCATCGCGCACAAACTCGGCATTGCGCACCACATTGGCTTTTCCCATGTGCACATCAATCTATTTTCACTTAAAAAACATCCCAGAGTAGCACAAACTCGGCATTGCGCACCACATTGGCTTTTCCCATGTGCACATCGATCTATTTTCACTTAAAAAAACATCCCAGAGTTGCACAAACTCGGCATTACGCACCACATTGGCTTTTCCCATGTGCACATCGATCTATTTTCACTTAAAAAAACATCCCAGAGTTGCACAAACTCGGCATTGCGCATCACATTGGATTTGCCCATGTGCACATCGACCTATTTTCACTTAAAAAAACATCCCACAATTGCACAAACTCGGCATCGCGCACCACATTGGCTTTACCCATGTGCACATCCATCTATTTTCACTTAAAAAAACATCCCAGAATTGCACAAACTCTGCATCGCGCACAAACTCGGCATTGCGCACCACATTGGCTTTTCCCATGTGCACATCGATCTATTTTCACTTAAAAAAACATCCCAGAGTTGCACAAACTCGGCATTGGGCACCACGTTGGATTTGCCCATGTGCACATCGACCTATTTTCACTTAAAAAAAATCCCAGAATTGCACAAACTCGGCATCGCGCACAAACTCGGCATTGCGCACCACATTGGCTTTGCCCATCTCCACATCGATCTATTTTCACTTAAAAAAACATCCCAGAGTTGCACAAACTCTGCATTGCGCACCACATGGCTTTGCCCATGTGCACATCGATCTATTTTCACTTAAAAAACATCCCAGAATTGCACAAATTTGGCATAGCGCACCACATTGGCTTTGCCCATGTGCTCATCAACCTATTTTCACTTAAAAAAACATCCCAGAATTGCACAAACTCGGTATTGCGCACCACATTTCTGGATCTTTAAAACTCAAGCTATGATTGACTTTCAGGTTCGCATACCCTTCGAACTCGAGACAGTCGTACGCTTTCCAACAATCGGATATAATAATCGATCCTGGTAGAACATTCTCTTTAATGATTTCTAGCAATGTTTCGGCACCTCTCTAAAGACGCATTTATCTGTTCCTCTCTCAACCAAACCAAAAACCCATTTTCCTTCGACTCTTTTACCTCTATGATACTTTTGCTTGCCAAACTTGCTTTCGTCGATTTCGACAATGACACCTTCCCCACCCAACTTAACATTCTCCTTCAAACATAACTCCATGCATACTTCTCTACAAAAACCTTTCCAATCTGTCACCTTATTTTTAGCAATACGTAATTCCGTTCGTATAAAATCATTCCCGCACTTACCCAACCACATCTAGGTAACTCGCAAAACATCACACATGCTCAATTTACTCTTCGCAAACCAGGAGTTCTTTCGAATTGATCTTGAAATTCGATGCCTACATTCGCCTCCAGTAACTCTGCACATCCACTCAAAACCGTCTATACGGTTTTTTCGCTCTACTAGTTTCATATTTGTTCCACAAATCGGGCACTTATACGATATTGCAATCAAACCTTTCTCCATACACCACTCAATAACACATTTTTTATCTCTTCGCTCCAACTGATAAAAGAAATCCAGATTCAAATACTCATCCATTCTGCAGTAAGCACCGAATTAAACACACTCATGAATAATCAAAACATTCTTTAAGCAAAAGAATTCTTTTCTGTATTTTCAGAAGTTACGGTTATAATTTTTAATCCATGCATTCAATATTTTCAATCGTTTGCTAATTATCGTTTTCAATCGTTTGCTATCTTAATAATACATTTGTGAGAGATAATTCGTTGCGCTAAATGCTAACAATACCACACAACACACAAAAGTAGATTTACAATTTAAAAAATCTCGCACAGAACATTATAAACCTACTATTTCAACTCAGTTAAAATATAATATAAGTTTTCTTTAAATACGAAGCTATAGCATACTTATAACTTGTTTTGAAGAAGAGGCGTAACCAATATTACGTCATAAAAAGGCGTGTCCAAGCATAAGAGAAGTAAACACAGCATCGACTGATGCAGCCTATTCTGCGATTTAGCCAACAATTCTTTACGAGCACTAATAAAAACAGAGTTATCTGTATTTGGTTTAGAATACTTATTTTCATTTTTATAATCAAACATAAGAGATTCACAATCAATAAGTCTACTTGTAACAAAATCTAAACTCAAATTATTGCTTGGCTGATTTTCGAGAGATGCCTTAATATGTTCATATTCTTTTGGCAAAGACATTAAAATGTAAATAATAATATCAAAATCGCTTACTTCAGAGCCAGAGACGAGTAAAATACTCACCAGGTTCATTATGCTGTCGATATGCTGTCTCATTGACACATCCTTGGATTTCCTTATGGTAGCTAGACGTTTACGCGTTAAAATTTGACTCACTGCACCTTTAGCGCTATACGTAGCTTGTTCTTCCATATTTCTTCTTCCATATTTTACATGCAGTGTCTTCACGTTGAAGAGAAGCAATAACATTGTCACTTAGAAGGGCAAGTATTAAGGCATAAGCCTTTTTTGATTTCAAAACATCTGCAACTCTGTCCGCAACTGATTCTGTTTCCAAAAATGTATCCAATTCTCTTGCCGTAAATACTGCTCAAACTCTTCGACACCAAACAGTAAAGTTATTAACACCGTCAAATGGCGCTACACCAAAAGCTTCCCTTTCACCTCCGGAAAAAGCCATCATTCACAATATACCAAATCAAAATCACGCGAACGAGAAATTATTAGACTGAAGGTTCAATTAGGGAACTATCAGCGAATTCTAACTTTTGAAGGAACCACGCTCTGCTGTTAAACATAGAAAATGCCGTGGTTCGCAAAACAAATATTTATTACTGAGATATGCAGAGTAATACGCAGAGTTACATGCAAGCAGAATAATACTAAGTACAAGCAATAGCACAGATAAATAAGTACAGGCAGAATAACACTAAGCAGCGATAAGTGGTTACAAAGGTTATATATATAACTTTACAACAGATCATGGTTTAACAAATCATAAACAAGACACAATAACTAACCAATCAAAAGTAACATACAGAATGAGATTTAAGTTTCAGAATAACACGGACCTGGCTGAAAGCTAATGAATGTTTCGGACTTGACAGAAAGCTATACTTCCTTTTAACCAGTAAGAATGCGATTACAAATATCTCAACACTTTTAAGCAAAAATTACCAAGTTATAAGTGTCAGTCAACTCTCTCGTAAATTTAAAGGAGGAGTTAAAAAATTTCCACTTTTTCTTATCACTCTAAAGAAAAATGAAAAATCTAAAGAAATTTCTAAAGAAACCAAAATTTGTGGATTACATATCAAAGTCGAACCATATAAAGAACGCTCTGGCCCAGTCCAGTGCTTCCGATGTCAAGGATTTCACCATTCACAAGCTGCTTGCCACAATGACTTTAGATGTGTTAAATGTGGTGATAACCATGACTCAAGAACCTGCCAAAAAGACAAGAATGCACCTGCTAAATGTGCAAATTGTGGTCTAGACCACACAGCTTCATTTAAAGGTAGTGAAAAGTTTCCGAAGCAAGCTAAAAAAGGACAAATCCAATCATATGCTGATAGGTTTATAATCAATAAGTCTTTTGCTGAAGCCATCAAAACTAATAACAATCCTTCTCCAAATCTTATTGCAGAAGCAAAAAAGATATTTGATGACCTTATACTCATCTTTCAGCAGTCACCTTACTGAAAAACTCAGGAATACAACTCCTTGCGCAAAACATCCGTCAAACTGCCGCTAATACAGTATCAGATGAAACTAATTCTGACCAGCATATTCAATAAGTCAGATTGGCTTACACTTTGCTAGTGGGATGCTGCTGGCATTGTTAACAAAATTGATGAACTTTCGGACTTTTTTTTCTAGAATATAACATAGATATTGGCATGATCTCTGAAACACATGTTGTTCCTGCCGATAGACTGTATATTCCTAATTGCCGCACCTACAGAGGTGATAGACTTTCACAAAGAAGAGGAGGAACTGCAATTTTTGTTAAAAACTCTCTGCAATCCTGTCTTGTCTCGACAAACTCTGCTTCTGGATTCGAAAGTGTGACTGTTGCTGTTATACTCCCACAATTTGGTACCATCCATTTTACGGCTATTTATAATCCACCACGAAATCGACTGAAAATATATTAAAAAACTTACTTCCTGAAGATCAGCAAGTTATTATTGCTGGAGACATGAATGCTAAGCACCTCTAATGGAGATGTCGTCGTTCTAACACCAATGGACGTATTATGCATAATTTTATCTGCAATCATCCTGTCGCATTACATGTACCTTCCGAAGCCACTTATCGTCCTGCCTTTCCAAATCTCTCGGTCATCTTGGATATTATCCTTACAAATACTTCTATCCCTATTTCCTTGGAAGTCAAGGCAGAACTTACATCTGATCATGTACCTGTCATTGCTTCTCTTGGTGTTTCTAAAGAACTATTACCAGAAATAATACTGACTAGATTACGTTTCACAATATCTTAATCAAACATCCTCCTATTTTCACTTCACTTTCTACCAAACAGGATATCGATCTTGCCATTCAAATCTTCACTGACAGTATACTGAAAGTTTTCAGAGATACTACAGTTACCATTGAATTAACTAACAATAATATTCGACTTCCTCGCAGTATCAGAGACATTATCAAAGAAAGAAACCGATTGCTGAAGTTTTTTCACCGTAACTGGGACCCTGCCCTTAAAAGAGAAATCAATATTTTTAATAGAAGAATCAAAAAGCTTATCACTGATTTTAAAAAGGAAAGAAGAGAAGATTTTATATCTAAACTTAATATTAATGATGGTTCTCTGTGGAAGTATCTTCAAAATCTTAAAAGAAGTAGTATTAATAATAGACCTATTCATACGGATACTAAAATATCCTACTCACTTAAAGATGAAGTTGATATTTTCGCAGAATACCTGGAAAAGCAGTTTACTCCTAATATGGAGCCCATGAATCAGACCTTTAAAGATGTTCTCGAAAACTATGTTTATTCCTGGCTTCATTCTTCTTCGGCTCAGAAGTATTCTCAACGCTTGTCTTACTCTCAACTATTTCCCTGATCCTTGGAAGCAAGCCAAGATCTTTCTTCTTCCCAAACCGGGTAAAGATGTGACCAAGCCTGATGGCTATCGTCCAATCAGTTTGTTATCCAGCCTTGGTAAAATTTATGAAAGACTTATTCTCACTAGATTAGAACCTTTTCTTCACCTGCTACCTAAAGATCAGTACGGATTCAGAAAAAAACCTCAGTACTGCTCGACAACTAGTAAGAATTGTAGAATTTGTGGGATCTGCATTCGATAACAAGCAAAGTGTTGCACTCCTTATGCTGGACGTGGCAAAAGCCTTTGACCGCGTCTGGCATGAGGGGCTCGTCTTCAAGCTTATGAGCTTGGGACTTCCTAGAGAACTCATTCTTCTGATCTCCTTTTTGCAGAACCGCACTTTCTTCGTCGCTCCAGGAAATGAAAAATCCAATTCAAGACCTATAAGATCCAGCGTCCCACAAGGAAGTATTCTCGGTCCAGTACTATATCTTTTCTACATATCAGATTTTCCTCACCCTGGTTTGGACAATTATTCTCTGTTAGCATGTTAAGCCGACGATACGGCGATTGCAATTAAATCCATCCAAGCTAATCATGCAATAGACAAAATGCAAAATTACCTCTATGCCGTAGAAGACTGGTGCACAAATTGGTGCGTAAAAATCAATGCTAGCAAGTCACAACTTTTAATTCTTAGCAAAACTAAGAAGAACATTGCTTTTAAAGACCTCTACTTTTTTCAGAAAGCTGTTCCTGTGGTTATAAAGGCCAAATACTTAGGAATTATTTTGAACCAAAGGCTCACATGGTCTAATCACATTAATAGTGTCAAGAGCAAAGCCATGGACATAATATGCAGATTTCTCCCGGTCATTAGAAAATATTCAAATCTTAGCTTGCGTACCAAAAAACATATATATATACCACTTGCATTCGACCGATACTTTGTTATGCTGCTCCTGCTTGGAACACGGTCACTCAAACTCAACTGCATCAATTACAAGTAGTGCAAAACAAATTTCTGCGCATTATTACTGATTCACACTATCTTATCCGCAATAAACTTTTACACAGAGACTTAAATCTTGAGACGATTCCAGATTACATCAGAAGATCTAATGAAAAATTCTTCAACAAAGCTGTGCAATGTGACTTTGTTAATTACTCCCAAGTCTTTAATTATGAAATTCTCTTCGAAGATAGAAGTGTCAGACCACTTGCAGCTCACACCTTCATGGGAGGAGATGACAACTTTTTCACTTAGATCCTCAACTGTTAGCTATTTATACTTCCAATGCATCTGATTTTGATTGAAGTTCTTCTGTAGCTTCGTTGAATTGTTGTATTAAAATTGTGCTGAATAGTTGTTTTGCATTGTGTTGTATTTAGCACTACTGATTGATGTTGTTTAATTGTATTTGAATTTTTGTCATTGGAACTATTGCTGCAGTGTATCTTCTCGTATTGTTGTCATTGATTTCCATTGTCTTGGGTCCTCCTTGAAAGCTATGATCGCTCGTCACGTTTTGCGAACTTGTCCGATTGGATTGTCTTGCTCCTTTTGGTACTTCTCTTCTTCCCCTTATCTCCGTTTTCTCATCTGAGATTTTCTCCACGTCCGGATTTATTTATGTCAAGTGCCCTTGGGCTTTAATTCTGGAACCGTCAACATTGCTCCTCGCAATAGCTCAGTCAATTATAGAGTCTAAGTCAGAAAGAAAATAACTACTGCATACAACTTCTTTGAAAAAATTAAAAACTCGCAATACCCAGCTATTAAAGAACTCACAAACTATGAACCCACAGAGGAACATGTAGTAAAAGACCGCGAACTATCCATCATAATGCAAAAACTCGCAGTACCCAGCTATTAAAGAACTCACAAACTATGAACCCACAGAGGAACATGTAGTAAAAGACCGCGAACTATCCATCATAATGCATTATGGTGGTAGTGTACAGTATATGCTGTATTTGACGGCATAAGACGCACCCTTATTTAGAAGGCCACACACATGTAGATGAAGAAAAAGTTATGTGTGTCTAGATCTTTATCCAGGCTACAAATAGCATTCAGTATTGAAAGTTAACCTGTGTCCTTCACGTGTTACCATTACGTGTTACCATTATTCTTCATCTATCGTATAATGTATAAGTGCCATTTTCAGCATTTCATTTCCATTAATGTATAAGTCTTTAAGTGTATCATTTGTACTAATATATATGTATAGCCAAGTAAGGTAATACACGAATATGTGTAACCTTTAATTGTCATCGTTCACACTGATACACAATTTTCATTCTCAGTGTATCATTTCTGTCAACGTATAGGTGTGTATGTATCATTTTTATTGATGTGTGTATAGTCCAGTAGAATAATATATGATTATGTTATCATTATAATATATGATTATATTATCATTTATCGCCATCATTTGTATGTGTTTATGCATATAATTTCTAGTAGTTTATGTATAGTCATATAGGATGACACACGATTACGTGTATTCATTAATTGTCATCTTCTGCATTATTGCGCCAGTTGCGTCAGTGTTTCATTTCTTTTAATGTATAAGTGTTTATTGTTTTATATGCCTATCTCATTAACCCCTTAGACCAATATACATATGTATCCAATGTACCTATACCACCAATGTACCTATGTATGAAACTTTTTATTAATTGTATACTGAAGCATATATATGCACACACCCTTGTTTGGCCACGTCAATACCACATATTCTCCATTAATATATTTCCGATGCACATCGGTTCAAGTCGCCAGGGTCGCCAATTTCAAGTCGCCAGGGTTGTGTTGTTCTAAATAGGTGCGGGTACCGGACGACACCCGATTTGTCATATTAAGCCGTTCGGGTGTCCGGGCCCTGCATTCACCTATCACCTGTGTCCTTCACGTATAAGACGCAGGTAACTTTTTTTGAGACCAAATTTAGGAAAAAAAGAGGGTCTTATATGCCGTCAAATACGGTATATTATATTCCTACATATTTCACGTATTTTAATACTCTTCATTTAATCAAGTTTTGCTTATGTTTTGGACTATGCTCTGACAAAGCTTATGGACTTTGATTGCAACTTATATTACTTACTTATTTTTTCTATTTAACCGAGAATTTATTTAGTACTGTGTAGTGTTTTATAGCAATGACTTTGCTTACAGTGAAAAATTTTAGTTCGCGGTCTTATGACTCCTTCACTCGCTACTGGCCATCTCGCATCACGTGGTGTTTACTCTGCGACTTTAAGGAAATAAATTTTCTTGCATGATTAATTAATTGTACTGTACCCGAATTGTGTTTCTGAAGAATAAGGATATTATTATCTCTTCAAATTCCCCTTTTTCAACTTCTACAGTCTTATTTTACGTTTTATTCAGCAATTTTATGAAACTTAGGACTTATTTTGCACCGACCACTGCTAATGACACGCCATTTAAAATTTCTATTTACTGAGTTTATCTCATGACTTCGATCTCACCTTCGGGTGTGGCGCATTTTTCAATACACCTCTTATTTTATTATGATTACTAAGGGCCTTTGGTAAAATGTTTAACTACTGGTTAGAACTCTTAGAAGTTGATGCCAGAAGAAAAGATACGATCCTCGATCCCAGAAAGAAAATGAGATTTTGTTCGGTTTCTGAAAATAGTATGTGATTCATGCATATTAATGATTCTATCTAAAACTTAAAGAAATTCTCCAGTAAGAATAATAATGATGAACTTTATCTCTTACAAGAACCTCAAACATAAATTTTACTATTTTATTACAAAAGTATTACTTTATAACAACTGCACATTTAAACACCCCCCCCCTGTTCTCAACAATTTTAGTACAGAAATTATCTTTAAAGTAAATACCCAGAAATTAATCTCTAAGGATTGGTAATTCAATCCAGGTTAGATTATTGGCGAACAATTTGTCTTCATAATTTTTCCTATGTGCACAGTGAATACGAATGTTACGTAATCTTTCACGAAGGAAAGATTCCTCTTAAGCAGACAGCTTTTGTGCACTTTGCCATAAATTGACTACACAAATACAGTTTCAAAAATAACTAATTAGGGAAATATGAATAAAATAGCCATCAGTTAATTTTTTAATGAAGTGTTTCTTAAAAAATAATTATATTTTCAATTTTAGGACAAGTACATTTCAGAAAATATTGAACGAACTGAAATATTGTAATGAAGGTTCATTGTGTTCTCGATGAAGTTAAATAATGCAGAATTTTTAATGTAATATTATATTGAATGCTTTAAGCTCTTTAATTAAGTTAGCATAAAAATATTCAAATTAATTGCATTTTTATTTGAAACTCCAACAAGCAAACTTAAAACTGTAGTTACTTAAACTGTTTTTAAGTATTTTAAAATTTTAAATGCATTTATTTGCAACAAATATTTTAATTGTAATGCAAAATTTAATTGTAATGCAAAACAGAAATTCAAAATTTATGAAAATATGCATACCAATACATGCAAATTATAAAAAAAAAAAAAAAGAAAGAAAGAAAATGAACAGTCAACGAGAAATCTATATACTGCATGAATTACAAAAGAGGGAAAAGCAGAAGATGCATGAAATATGCTTTAGTGTCTTCCTTTATTTACCTTTAGTATTACAGCTTTTCAGATATACAATGAATATTTAAACAATGTCTGGAAAGAATTAAAAAACTGTAATTATCTGAGGAAATTATTAGTACTGTGACAAGTAATATAAAATTATATAATCAAATTAATAAATCTGAATCAAAATAAGACAAAATATAATAAGAGAATAGATAGAATTACAGGAAAATTAGTTTATTTGAAATATGAAAACAGCCTACAGTATAGCATCACATTAAAACATTAGAACGATACCTTGGATTGTAAGACTTTATTAATATAAATTAGGGTATAGAGAAAAGGATGAAATGATAAGACTGGAATTTTAGAAAATTTGGTTAGGTTATTCAGTGACAAATTACATTCTTTTGATAAGAGGGACAGAAAACTATTTTGAAGTAGTAAGACCTTATTTGTTCAAAATGTTTTCTAAATCTGGAACACTGCACCACTAGGTAAGGTTTGAGACTCTATATCCCAGAATCAAAATAGTAATTTAAATGTAATTGAAAGAATAATACAGTAATTTAATTATAATTCAATAAATACCCAAAATTGTGAGATAATTACTTCAAAGTACATCAAATTTAGAACTATAGTATACAAAAGTTTGGAATACAAAAGATCCCAAATAAAAAAAGTGTGAATGAAAAAGAGTACCAGCTACCCAAAATTCTTTGCTGAACCTAGATGTACACAGATATTTTTAAAAATATTTTTATAGAAAAATATGAAACTCTTTGATAAGATCTAATGAAAATATCAACAGAATCAACTTGAAGATGTTTATAAGTTCTTGCAAACAGTAGGTTTTCTATGAAAAATTAAATAATATTTCTTAATTTCTTGTAGAATTTTAATCCATAGAAATAAGGTCAAATATTATTTTCCCAGCAGTTCGTACATGTGGTATATAAATATCGTCAAGAATTACCTCGATTTTCTATTCCTTTTCATTTGTAGTGGCCTAGTTATCGCATGAGAAATAATTATTTTTTTATCTTATATATTTGTTTAATTATTTTATAAAATTAGCTTTAATATTTTGTTAATTATTCATATTTATATTTCTTTTATGCTGAATGGCAACAAGTAGTTCATATGTATATTTAAATTTCTTTATGCTGAATGGCAACTAGTTCTGATTCATGATTGCTAGGTTTTGGTTTCCAAACGTTGCTATTCTAGTAGCGTCGCATTTCGATAGCTCCAAAATAAAAAGCAATAAACTTAGCTATTTGTTTATAATTCATGCTGTTAAACATTAGTAGCCAAGGCTACACATTCATTACATTAGTTACTGAGAAATAACCGTTTTGCTAATAACCGAAATATGAAATGTACTATGACCCAAAATGTTGTTCGATGCAGTTTAATTACTTTTTCTTGCTAGTATTTATTTCACTTAGAGTGCAAGTAGATGTGTAGCAATACAATAACAACAGTATTCAAATTATAATAATTTAATTCAATATAAGTCACAGAGTAATATCACATGTAAATTTTCTGTGTCAAACATTGTGAATTATGTAATAGGGAACGTTTACAATCTAAGAACAATATCTATGAATTTAAAACTGTTCTGCCTAAAAGATACTGAAGATGTATAGTTTTTCTATATCCTTAAAATTCAAGTGCATACGATATAATAGCGATAGCAAATTTTTACCGATAACTACAGTGTTTGTTTACGATACCATTTACCTATTGTAATTGCCAAGCAGTGATAAATCAAAGAGTAGGGGAACCATTGTTAGAACTACATTAACCATGCATTAACCTAACAACACACTTCCGGGTTCCCATTTGCAAAATTGTAGCTCGTTCTTTGTTGATCAAGGCGTCCTCAGTGCCAGGTAAGTATACAACAACCTTTGGGGAATATTATCCCTTTTTATTCTTTATAATTTTCGTGGTAGTACTTAAAAAAAAGAAAAAAAAAAAAAACCTCGCTGAGATAGGTATCGTATTTAGTCTTCAAATTATTACTGGAGAGGCAATCGTACAACTTTAGCCGAGAACCTTTAACAATTTTACCCAAGAAAGCACACATCTGTTAAGAATTATGTACTGCAGAACTCCCGCTTACGAGAAAAAAATGACGTGTAAAGTTGCTTAGTCTACTGATATTAAATATCATTTATACATTTTATAGCTTTCTTTTGTTTTGAATACTCATTTTATTTCCTTAACCACGTGAACTAATTCTCAAGATGAAACTGCTTGAAAATATAGTAAATTATCACTTATTATCTTTTTTTTCTTAATATTTATAAAATTCTTGTGTTTGTTTGTCTTTTTAACTGTTCTCGGATTAAACGCTCATGCTGCCATTAGACTGGCATCGTATAGAGTTCAGCGATGAGTCTCGCTTCACTCTTGAAGCGTACGACCACCGTGTTCGTGTCTGGAAAGGTCGAGGACAGCGGCCTCAATCAGCCTTTTTACAAAGGCATACAAGCAATAGTCCCTGATGTGATGGTGTGGGGCGCTATTTCTTATGTCAGCAGGTCATCTTCAGTTATCGACCATACATCTTTAACAGCTCAACGATATGTTGATACCATCCTGCGGTCTGTTGCATTACTCTTCATGGCACGTCATCCTGGGGCCATTTTCCAATAAGATAATGCCAGGCCACATACTTCTCGCATATCTCTGTACTGTCTCCCTGTCGTTGATACTCTTCCTTAGCCAGCAAGATCACCAGACCTTTCACCAACAGAGCATGTCTGGGGCATGGTAGGCCGCCAGATTCGGGCACGACAAAATATAGCAGATCTGGAGCTACAACTGATGAATGCCCGCCAGAATGTGTCTCAGAATGACACTAAGAACCTCTACCACTCCTTGGCTCGACGAATTCAAGCATGCATTGCCACCAGGGGCGGTTCGACCAACTACTAATTTGAACACTCAATGGGTGATTGTGAGTCGTGAACAGATACTATGAAATTGATTTTTTAATCTTTTCATTATCTGTATATGAGCTATACACATATTCAATTTCATCAAAAATGACCACTTCCTTCACGGTGTTTCGATTTTTTTTTGCGAAAGAGTACATATGTATTTGCGTATATGCAGCCGAATATACATTTCTACCAAGTTTTTGAAATCCTTTAATTTTTAAACCGTATAAAAAAATGAGTACCGTGTAAATCGAGGGGTAGGTATAGTCATAAATGAAAGGAATGTATGTAGCTATTTCTTTTTCAATGTTACATACTATGTGGAAAGAATGTTTGTTTTCATCCTCAGGTTTGGGTTTTAAGACGCAATGATATCCGCCTTCCTAATTAGTTCTGCCACAGAAGATTAATTAAATTTGTTTTCGTCTAATAAAGTTTATGTTTCATTTTTGATTAACAATAAAATTACCAAAGTTCCTTCTGTACTAGTTCTTTACTAATGTCTCTAAACCATCGTAAGATGAAATGTGTTCGAGAAAAGAATGCTGTAAAAAAGAGGTCGTTTGTTTATGTTCAATGCCAGAAAAAGCTTTTTTTTTCCTACAGTGTAAAAAAGTGATTTATTTAGAAATTAGTTTGTCAATTATTGCGATATTTTATCTGCTGAAATCGCAATCTGCTGATTAAATCTTATAGACAGGAAATCTTCTTTTATTTGAATAAAGTATTTTTTAAACTTTATTCAAATTCATACATTTCTTTCCTTTTCATGTTTTTATACTTTCCTGTTTAGGCTATTTAATACTTAAAAAATACAGAAATATGCAGAGTTTCAAAAATTGAATTTCTTTATAAATTGAGTTTTAATTCAAATATACACATACATTTTCTTTTAACTATTGGAAAGAGCTCATATCATTTAATCTTACCCTCCATTGCTATAATGCCTTCTTTAATGTGGAAAAGACTGTTAAGCATGATGTTATAATGCTGAGTAAAGTTAACAACTATTTTCTTCTTCAACAAACCTTTTTGCTACAACAACCTTTGAAAAAATCCTCATTTAATCTTACGTTCTCCGCCCCCCCCCGCTTTCCTCGTTTTTATTGAAAGGACTGTTAAGCATAATGTTATGCTGAAGAGTAAGGTTAACTACTATTCCCTTCTTCAACGAAACTTTTTTGCTTCAAGAGTTTTTGAAAAAATCATCTAAGATATATTCGACATTAACATTCAGTGCTGAAATAAATTGTTTCTGTGCATAACATTTTCGTGAAAAGTAAGTAGTTAACCTATTGAGATTTCAATTTCAATATCAACTGCCCATTTTCTCTCCTTTCGTTTAATTTAAATAGTAATAACCTATTTAAAAAGTAATATAATAAAGTCATTACCTTATACAATTTATTCTTGAACATTTTTAAGGATTACGTCTATTGCTTTTTAATATTTAGTTTTTTTAATTAGTTATCGCTAATTCATTATTTAATCTGTTTATTGACAGATTAAATATTAAAGTATAATAGCTTACGTTTTTCGGAATGACAACAAACAAGAATAAAAAGTTAAACATATAAAACAGCCTCAAATAAAGTATGTACCGAAAAATAGTTTCGAAAGAAAATCTTCCAGTTTTATATATACAAAGAGAAAATTGAAGGGCTTGCAGCAAGAGGGGCCCAGTTCCACCTTGGTTGTGTTCATGGGTATTTTTTTGTTAAACGTATTTAACATAAGTTAGAGAATGAACTTTTGAAATTTTTCGAGAAATAAAAATTGTGGAGACGATGGGGTTGGTGACAAAAGGCCAATCAGCAGCTTCCCTCTTTGCCTTTGTATTGAATTATATCTGGTAGACAAGCGTTAATGAAGTGGTCTGCTGAGTCAGCGACACGTGGTTGCGGTGAATCAAGGAAGGACGTTGGCTTCGCCTGGTACATTGACCGAATTTTCACTAATTGCCGCGTGAAGCGGACATCACACATCAGGTAATTGCCGTGCCTAGTGGTCATTGTGATTTTTCTAATTTTATGCAAAATTTTAATATTATTACTTGCGTGCGATTTCTCCTCCGAGATTCACTCCACGTCCAGTGCTCGTTACGTCATGTGCCTTCGGGCACCACTTCATGAAACAGCGACGTTGCATCTTGCAATAGCTCGGTAATATAGTCTCTAAGTCTAATATTATAATATTATATTTAATTAATTTTTAGTATATTAATATAAGTTACTTTTTCAAATTATTTTCACATAAGCGATACCAATATACCATTCCCCCCTGAGATTATGAACTCAAATCCGTAATTTATTGTGCAGCGTTAAACTATTTGAGAAATAATAAGAAAGCACTTTCGATATCTGACAATTTTAGATAAAGATCCTATAAGTACAATGACTATAAGTTTCAAGATCTTTGTATATTAAATAAAAGATGCAATAGTCTAAAAAAGAGTTGTTATAAATATTATTTCTTACTTCATTCACATCTGAACTTTATTCATCAGTGTAAAATTAGCTAAATAAGCAATTTTATATTTTCGGGTAATTTATATAAAATTTAAGTCAATAAAACCTTTTTCAAGCGAGAACCTAATTTTACATTTCATGTAGCGTGTATCTGTTTTACATATTCACGTATGAAGGATTTCAACAAGTTTGTAACATGAATCCTATTCTAAACTTTAGTGACATTTATACGTGCTGGAAAACTAGTTCACCCTTATAACATCCAGCTTTATAATTATACTTATAATGTTATACATATATTTATAACATAAAATCATCTATATAATTTGATCAGATGAGAGATGAGACATCAGATTTCACTCTCAGATGCCCCTCTCTCATTTCGGCTGCGGTTGACATCAAAGATAGTTGCTTATCTCTGCTCATGTCTGTGATTAAGCTAATTACTGAGTTTACTCATGTCTGCGATCTCGCTTCCACGGTGGGACGGTGCTTCTGGGTACCTAGGCTAAAAATCTTACCCCGTGTAGAACATAAATTATCTTTTCGAACATTAATAGTAAATAACCGGTAAAAGGTATAGAGAAGTTTTTTTTAATTATTATTATTATGTTTACACATATATACATTTGTATTATTAAATATTTTCATAAATTTTTTTATGTAAGGTTAAGTGTGAGTAACGGCATCTCAAATCCGTGATAACAAACATAAGAGATTAAAGGAAATATTACACAATTGTTATACAAGCATAGTTACAAAAACAATAAAAAGTTTCAGCACAAGTAATGAGGCATGGGTTGCAGTATAAAATAAATTATAACATAAGCACACAAAATAATCAGTGGCAAAGCACAAACAAAAGCAGATATTGGTGACAGAGTTACATGATCCAGGGGTTGAGAATGTCCAAAGGACGGTTAATGTTAGAAAGATCATTGGGGTTGTAGTTGGCAATTTTAATAGCAGAGTTGTTAATGGTTTTCTGTTTGTCATGAAATTTCTTGGCAATTTTATAGTAATGGGATCTAAGTTGGCAGAACCTTAGCTCTTCGTGAATGCATTGATTCCTAATGTACCATTGTGCCATTGTAATTTGTCTCAGTGTGCTATTTTGAGGAGTTTGCAATCTTTTTCTACCGTTACTATTAGAGTATGCCCATACCGTGCAAGCATAACGAAGTAATCGTCGCAATATGGATTTATAAATGAGCAACTTGTTATCTATACACAAAGCGCTATTTCGAGCAATTAAGGGGAAGAGTCTAGCTTTCAACGAGCTCGAAACTTCTGTATAAGAGCAAATGATCTCGCTTTCGGATGTGGTGTATTTAAATTATACACGTCTTATTTACAAATATTTTAATTAATGGCCTATGGTATCATGATTAACTTACTGGTAAGAACTCTTAGTAGTTGAAGCCAGACGCATAGATGAGAGGCAATGAGATTTCAGAGACAATACGTCTCAATGTTTTCATAATTTTATTGTATTTTATCTTACTCTAGACACCTTTATGGTGAAACAATTTGATGAGCCCTTGTTTGAGGCCACTCGCGGGGTTCCGTGATAAGCTCTAGTACAAGGATGTTAGAATACATGGAGAAGACGCCTCTGCTATTGCAGTATGAAGAGAGAGAAGCCGGGGAAAGAAAATAAGCCACGTCAACTGAGGGCAAGATAAGGCGGCCCTTGCTCAGCGAAGGGAGGTGAAAGGTGAGTTGGTTTCAATTTCTTAGTGTCTTTTCTGATTTTCTATGCAAAGATGTGAGAGGCCTAAAGGGTGTTGAACTGTTACAATGAAATAATGGCTACATTTCCGATTTCAGGTCCATGTAAAAGAATGTTTTTGAACATGCATAAAAAAGTATAATAATCGAAATGCGTGTTTGAAAGGCCTTCAAGAAACAGTTTGAGTCTTTTCTTTGTGCAACATGCATGAGTTCTACAGATTCCCCTTTTCATAATAATAGAATTGTGATACTCATAATTAACGTAGATGTGAAAGCAAAACCATAAGTAAACAAGGGGAGGAGGGGTGGCTAACTCTCCATGGAAAAGAAAACAGTTTAAAGTGTGATCATTATACTATCATACTTTCTCTTTAATCATCTTTTCACAAGTCATCTTTTATGTATTTAACTTTATTTTGTGCTCAAGGAAATATATAATAACAGGATATGATTTTTAGTCACATTTGTTGTCTGAGTTTTCAAAATAACAATGAAGAAATTACATATTTTTTTATCATTGTTTATTCAAGTACTTTAAAAACATACGCATTATTTATAACATGAAACTTTTGAGAATTATATATGTTTGGAACAACTAAGTTTGTGGTTTAAGTACTTAGTTATGGTTTTTTTGTTCACAATACTTTTAATGCTAGCATTCATTAATGATAGCATATAATTACATAATGTAGCAAATGTAAAAACAAAATGAAATGGCGCGAAAAGGAAAAAGGGCACGAAGAATCTGCGGTCTTTAATTACTACTGCCAGGAACGAAATTGAGTGTGGTTAGGGCAGGTCAGTCTTTCTAAGGCCACAACTACTAAGCACACGCTTTCCCCTTCTTTTTTGGCTTCACTTGGGCTTCGAGGAGGGCATCTGCATGTATTCTAACCTCCTTGCTCTGGTAAGAGCGGAATTAATTCCCGCGGTAAACCAGAATACTCAACCAAAGCATTAAAAATTGTTTTAGTTTTCATTGTCGATACTGATATTTTTAATATTCTGCATAATACTTCACTGTAGCTGAAGCTTTTTTTTTTCTTTTTCTTTCCTGTTTTCTGACAGAAAGTGAACAAAATAAAAAATCTCACTACGTATTTTGTTGACAAAATTAATAGCTAGCCAGTTTCAAATTACGCATAATAAATAAATTTGGATTTACGTTCTTGATAAAAAGGGCGGTTCTAATAAACCTCGCCACCGTAGTTCAAGGGAACGTCTTTTTTGACAATTAGACCACATATTTCCGCATGCGAGGAAATTAATAGCATAAAAATTGTGAAAGGCGAGCATATATTTTACAAGGAAGAGATTCAATCTTTTATTTATAATAACAGTTATAATTCTTTGAAATGCGAAGAATTCGTTATGATAGGGAATAAAAATAATATAATTTACTTTATTAATATCAAGCAGTTATTGTAGATGCTGAAGGTTTCTAGGATTGTTGAAGCTGATTTTAATAAGCTGGCAAAATTTGACTTGAATATCCACTAAAAACTTTTATAAATGTGGAAATTTAAATTCTATTTCTGTTAATGGTCCACATGATGTACTCTAGATCAGGGGTGAAAAGAAGTCGATCGCAAGTAATGTTAAAAACAAACAGCGATTATACGGCATGATAAATAAAGAACCAAGTTATTACAATTAGAGTGACATTAGGCGTTTTGTTTACAATGCTCTAGAAAAAGGATGTAAATGAATCTGCAACTACACTTATTATACAAAGGAATCCATGGTTTTCGTACATACAGAACTCTGGTAGGTGGGGAAACTTCACATACCTAATCACATGAGTGTTCCTTAAAGAAAATCTTTAATTGAAGTGTCAAATGAGGCCCCATCCTCTTGGGTTGGCGAAAAAGTGGCACCCAAGGAAAAAAAAAAAAGGAAGGTGTGAGGCCTATTGAGGTGGCATCATCTGTTGAAGAAAATCAACGTCAAAGAGGTAGCAGAAAGCCTAAATTTGTAAATTCAGGACCGGGTAGAAGCAGCTTTAGTGGTCATTACTGAACTTTTGGAACTTTGTGGCTGTACTGGCCATCAGCAGGAAAACAATATCCTGTTCTTGTCAGTTCTTGATGTAGTCCCGTGTAGGGCCTGACAGTAAAGAAACTTGGATGGAATTTTCTCTCGTGGAGGTGGAAATGTGTGGTGGGAAAGAGAAAAAAGAATTTTTATCATGCTTATAAGGCTTTTATAATTTAATAATGTAACATATTCATTGGCTATTCGTAAGAAATAAGATTTAAAAAATCCAATGGAAACTAGCATTATATTTAGCAAATACCTTGATTTATTTTCAAATTTTGGATAATACATGGCTGACACAGGAAACTAGGTTCACTTTTTTAAGTTCTTCAATTTATACATTCGAATTGGCAAACTGCACCGTCTGCCCTAGATTTCGTATCTAGTCAAACCGGTCTCAGCACTTGGGAGGAGGAGCTTCTACGTGTCTGCTAGCAAGGCCATCTTATACTCAAGCCCTGACAGTGTGAAAATATTCTTCTCTGCTTTCGGTGGCCTCCCTGAAATTTCTAATGACCGCAAGATGGCGCTACTACTCCGCTACGCTTTGCGACGTTAACAATAAGCAGAATGGTACTCGAAACAAATAATTTTCTTGTTATAAGCAAAATTTAAAAACGATTAATCTGTAGTAGTCAGAAATTATACATTTCTTTTTAGTAAAAATATTTTTTTAGAAAGAAAGCATGAAATTTCAAGTTATCTTATTATTCTTTTTTCATATATAACCGTCAGCTACTTGATTCTGATTTTAATTCCTGCTTGCATCTAGACATACGCTATTTTTAATTGTACTTATTAGAGTTACCTATTCTAATTTAAGGGTAATTTAGAGCACATGTTTTACTTTTAAATTATTTATATAGTACGAAGTTAGCAGGTAGCTTCAGAACATAACTATTTCACCGCAAAATTTTCATCATACAACAATATTAAAAATGTAATTAAAAAATTAAGAAACGATGATCTAAAATTTGTTAATACATAAGAGAAAAAGTATTTCTAAAAGCGATTTGGTTTTTGGTACTGATTTTTTTTTCTCTTTTTTAATTAATATAAAATATTTTTTTAGGAAACATTAAGAAATAAAATTTTAAATAATGCACCTTTAGGGCTCGGAAGATTAAACGCAACGCTACAGATATTCAAAATAATACCAAGTATTTTAAGCATATAATAATGACATACATGACATTAATCACAATGAGTCTTATATAAAATATTAAGCCTGTTAATGATGAATACCAATTATTTCAATATCACCTACAGCAAATTTACTATCAATCAACAACAACTTTACTTAGCATTCCCTCCTTAAATCAGTATCAAATTACTAGTTTCAAAAATCCAGCTTTAGCACACCCTTAAGTCACGCCCCATTTTTCTAAGGACTCATCTATCAGTAAATCGCATAAAATCTTCAGGCTAATTAAATGTAAATTCAATGATCTGCCTCGTCTACGCGAGCCAGTTTGCTTCAGAAATATTTCCAAGAAGGCCTCCCTCACTTCAGGCAGGCAGCCCTCAACGCTTTGCGTTAATCACGTAAGAACACGATCTTTCTGAAATACTCGTATACACGTTATACATGTGGATGACCACGAAAACGCCCATGCAGCCAGACCGTTCGCGGGATTCCAACCTCGTACCGAAATACCAGTGTTCAGCGACTTTACTACTCGGCCGCTGGGAGCTGGATTAGAATGCAGAACTGCAGTTATGAGCAAGAGCGAGGTTAGAAATCTACACGCTAATTTCATTTTACTCCGGTTAGGCACTATGGTTGCCATACCTTTCTTTCTTAATATATAGCGAACAGGTAAGTCCTCCACTATTCTCATCATCATCATCATCATCGATATCGCCGGCACATAGGCCCAAAGGGCGCATGACGGTAGAAAGCAATGACGATTGAAAGGAGGCGTCAGTAGTAGGAAGAGGGGGTGACAGCAGGACATCACAAGTCCAGTGAAACACGCAGACGAAGCTCAGAACCAGGAGAGGCAAAGACAGGGTGAAAATCAGACTTGTTCTGTTGTTCATGATAGGTACATGTCATAATAAATTTATACAAATAAGCTGAAACAAATACAATTTATTAGAATAATAAAATACATGCAAATAAAATGAAAAGAGTATGAAATAAAATACGGCAAAAAAGTCTATATACATATATACAGCGACGTTGCACTCGTGATCAAGTTATGTAGGGAAGTTAGAATCTCGAGCGGTGAAGGCCGCAAGCGGTCGAATACGTGCGTCTTCTGCAAAAATCTGGTAATCAAATACTTTGAAGTGTTTCATATGAGGACAATTTTTTGCTTTTTCAAAGAATTTTCTATTAGCTTTATGAAGGAACTCTTCAACTCTGTCTCTACGTAGGTCTCTATGTAAGGTCTCATTTGAAACATAAAAGTGTGCATTGGTAATAATTCTGAGAAGTTTGTTTTGCGTAATTTGGAGTTTTTTCATGTCACTTTGAGTGTAGTAGGCAGGGGATGCGTAGCAGAAAATTGGTCTGATAATTGCAGTATAGATGTGTCTTTTCCTTTTGAGATCAAGTCTAGAGTTTTTACCTATTAGTGGGAGGAGATTTTTGATAGTATAGGAGGTCTTCCATTTAATACTGTAAATATGGTCTTTCCAGGTAAATCTGTGATTCAAAACTACTCCAAGATAAGTAGCCTTTTTGACAAGTGGCACTTCTTCATTAAAAATATTAATTTTTCTGTCCAAAGGGATTCTGGAATGTTTTTTTACCTATGATTATCAATTGGATCCGTTAATCGCAATTCTCCATTTAGCGCACCATTCCTCTATGGCTGGAATTTTTTCTTGAAGTTTTATTAGTGCATGTTCTTGATTATGTGACTTCACGGCAAGGGCGGTGTCATCTGCATAACATCCGAGGTAAGTATTGAGATCGGCGCTATTGGGTAGATCATAAACATAAAAGAGATACAAAATTGGGCCAAGAATAGATCCTTGAGCTACCCCGGCTTTCAGATATTTGGTCTCAGAGTGTTCATATCCAAAGTTTACAAAGAATTTGCGGTTCCGTATGAAAGAGTTGATAAGTAAGATGAGGTCTCTACAGAAATCAAGTGTGATGAGCTTGAAAATGAGCCCCTCATGCCAGACGCGGTCGAAAGCTTTCGCCACGTCTAGCATGAGTAAGGCTACACTTTGATGCCTAAATAAAGCGGATCCAATGAATTCACACAGACGAACGAGTTGTTTTGTCGTTGAGAGATTTTTACGGAAACCAAATTGTTCCATTGGGAGTTTATTCATATGCGGCTCAATTCTTTTATAGATGACCCGTTCGAAAATTTTACCTAGTCCTGGGAGTAGACTTATCGGACGGTATCCTTCCGGTTTGGTGACATCTTTTCCCGGCTTTGGTAGAAGAATGACTTTGGCCTTTTTCCGTTTTTCGGGAAAGTAGTTATTTCCAGGCAGGCATTGAGAATGCTGACATATCGTGTAACAGTATTAAGTGGCATATTTTTAATTGCAACATTAGTAATTTCATCGTAGCCAGGTGCTTTTCGGTTTTTCAGGTTTCTGATAATGTTTCTAACCTCGGTCGGGGATGTATATTCAGTACGATTTTTGGCCCCTGGTCCATCAAGCCAGTCTTTGATAAATTGTTGAGTGTAAGATGAGAAAAGAGGGTCACAGGGATCTTGATTCGGTACAAATTGTTGTTCTAAGTGCTCTGCCATAATGGCGGCTTTTTCCTTATAAGTAAGTGCAATTCTGTTATTACTATAAATTGGTTTATTGCAAGGGGGCTTGCGCCTAAGGTTTTTTGCGAAAGACCAGAAATCATTTCCAGATTCATTAAAACTCTCAATTTTATTATTCCAGACCTCATCCCGATGTTTCCGAATCTTGCAACTGATAATATTATTAAGTCTGTTAAGTTCTTTCTTAACCCCTGGATTCCAAGAGATATGCCACCTTTTTCTCAAACGGTTTCTCTGTTTAATCATATCTCTAATTTCTCTGGGTAAACGGAAATTGTCTTTATCAATAGGGATTTTTTTGGTAGCAGTGTTGTATGCACTGAGGATACTATTGTTGAGAATTTCGATCGCATTATCAATATCCTCTTTATTCTTGAGTGAGCTAATAATTGGAGGGGTTTCTAACAGTTGTGTGTAATAATGCTGCCAGTCAGTGATGTTTTTAAATTTGTTTTCTTCGCATTTGTTAGTGCCCAAAATAGCGATAACCGGTACGTGGTCGGAAGTTAATTCAACTTTAACATCCAAATACATTGGAATGTCAGTATTTGTGAGCACAATGTCTAAAATATCTCCTCTTCTAGGGTTTTCTGGGAGGTATGTATAAGCTGAGGGTGCATAGAAATAAATAGCAGGGTGTTTTTCACAAAAATCGCGGCCCCACCACCTCTATGGCTTAGTCTGTCACATCTATAGTTTGCGATGTTCGAATTGTAGCAGGGAGTCGCAAACGTTTCTGTGATGAGTGCAACGTCATTATGACACACAAGTAAGAAGTTATGAAGTTCCGTAATTTTATTCTGGACGCTATGTGCGTTCCAGGTCATGAACTGAATAAGATCCCGGCGATTTCTGTAATGACCCATTGTCTGGCGTCTGTGTTTTAGCAGTTTCTGGATTGGCTTCCCACTATTCTTTCGTTTTTTGTAAATTACTAAACACTTTTCTTACGGTAAAAATGGTTATCAGAATTGAATACTGAATCCTTGAGGTGAATTAAAGGAAACTTCTATATTTCTTGCTGTTCTCTTTCGAGAAGTATCATTACTTTCAGCCCAGTCTCAGCCGCTATCAGTTTACACTACGCAACGAAAGTATGGTGTAATGATCGCCCTTATTTTTAGAAATTAAGTATTGGTTTTCCGCTAGATGGCGTTCTATAAGCATGCGTCCAAGGAGGTTAGAATACATGGAGATGGCGTCTCTGCTATTGCAGTACGAAGAAAGTGAAGCCAGGGGGAAGGAATAAGCCACGCCACGTGAGGGCAAGAAAACGATTACCTTACTGAGTGAAGTGAGGTAAAACGCCAGCTGGTTTCAAGTTCTCAGTGTGTTTTCTGATTTTGTATGCGTAGATCTGAAAGGCTTAAAAGGCAATGAATCGTTACAGCGAAATAATGTCTACATTTCCGACTCCATGTCCATGTAAAAGAATGTTTTAGAACGTGCATATACAAGTAGAATAATCGAAACTTGTGTTTCAATGGCCTTCAAGAAAGAGTTCGAGTATTTTCTTTGTGTAAAGTACACGGAGAAACATATATAGTTCTCAGATTTACCTTTTCATAATAATAATAAAAGCGATATTCATGATTAACTTATAGCAAATCGATAAGTAAACAAGGGCAGGGGGAGTGGCTAGCTCTCCGTGAAAAAGAAAACAGTTTACTTTAATGTCTGATTATAATTACATTACAGGTCTTACTTTTTATGTGTTTAACTACATTTTATTTTGTGCTAAGTAGATATATAATAACTCGATTTGATTTTTAGTCACATTTGTTGTGTGAGTTTTAAAATAACAACGTAAAGTTTACATATTTCTATCATTGTTTATTCAAATTACGTTTTTTCGAAACATAAGTAATATTTATAACATGAAAAAGTTGTTATACATAGAATAAGTAAATTAGAATCAAATAATAGTTGAGTACATAGTTACTGTTCTGTGTTCACAATACAATAATAATAATGCTAGCATTCATTAATTACAGGATGCAATTACATAATGTAGAAATTATTGCAATGACATAATGTAGAAATAAAATGAAATGGCGAGAAAAGTACGGGTAAGAGGACGTGAAGAATCTGCGATCCTTTACGACTGGGTGTGGTTAGAGCACGTCAATCTTTCTAAGCCACGACTACTAAGGGCATGCTTCCCCTTTTTTGGCTTCACTTGGACTGCGTGGAGGGCATCTCCATGAGTTCTAACGCAATGAGTTCTAACCTCAATGTCTCCATGAGTCAAACATTTATAAAGATTGTTGCTTAATTGTCTTGCAAAAATGTAGATTGAGCTTAAAGAGCTAATTTAAGCTTAAAGATTATTTATTATATCATTTAAGATCCAGAATCAAAGTATTCAAGATTCAAGACAATTAAAGGTAGTGGTATATTAAAAATTGCAAAATGACTTCAAGTCCCGCCTACTAAAGGCATGCTTTGCCACTCCCTTTTTGGCTGCACTTCGACTGAAGGAACCTCCTGGTTTGAATGGGTTATGGGTTATTGAATTATGGCAAAGCACACGAAGGCTATCTGCCTAAAGGGAGGAATGCCTTCGTGGAGGACTTTCTTAGGGAAACTGGCTCGTATACACGTTACACATGGGAAAAACCACGAAAACGCGTTCGCGGGATTTGAACCTCGGACCGAACTACCAGTGTTCAGCGTCTTTACCGCTCGGCCGCTGGTGGACCCCTGATTTGAATGAAATCAGTAGAATGACTCTGTGTGCGTGTATCTGTTGAGAAGGAAACTATGAGAGTAACTAATGTGGAATTCAAAATAACTGCTCTACTTGGTTTCATTATGAAAGCTCTAAGTGAATAATTTCTAATCATTTATTTAATACTTGTTTGCATTTATGATTTAATATACGAAAATGTTGCGGAATCGGTGACATTATTTTACACGATACTACGAAAAAAAAAAAAAAAATCACCGACACCAAGTCTATCCATACTATATTACTTAAATGAGTGTTTTGATTCGATTTTCTTATCGGATGGAAAGTTTGAGGGAAAAATTTTAAGCTTTCGCAGGATGTATGTGGAAAGCATATTTAAGCACATAAAAGAGTTTACCTACACTATTAGGATACAAAATTCGAAATGAAATGAAAAATAAAAATTGAATTCGAAAAGAAAATTCACTTTTACACTTCTCTATCTTGAGAAGATAGAAATTTTAATAGATTTTTTAAACCTTACACAGATGAAAATCAATTCTTTTATGAAGTAATATCCACCAGTTGTTTGAAACTGTATAATTTTAATAGTATTTCAAGTTACAATGATCTTTCTAAATAACAATCCCAACGTTATTAAACTAAAGCTACGTAATGCTTTGCAAGAAGCGTAGCTGCTAAACATAAGTGTTGTAGAAGTAACGAGAAATTGTGTATCCGTATGTATTCGTTACTCGTGACTTTCGGTAAAATCGATCGGTATCCGTATTCTGAGCCTATTTTATCGGTCTACGGCTCTAAAAAGTGCCTTGAAATGTCGCATCGCATTTGAATCACGTGAGCTATTCTACTCCGCGGGAACTGAGTAGTGCTGCGATAGGGAGTTTTGCGTCGCATTCTTGGGTAGAAATAATTCACTTTATTTTGGCTATTATTTTTTGGTGCACTGGATATGATTCATTATTAAATTTTCTATTGCTGTCAGGGCTTAGTTTCTAAAGTCAGAAACGCCTACGGAAGGCCTTCAGGAAAAAATAAAATAAAGAAAGAAAGGAAATAAATATTACAGTAATAACATTAATTAATTACAGTAATAACATTAATTAGTAATTAAAATAATAAAAAATAGTGATTAAAATAATGAATAGTTAAAGTAACATAATAATTAGCAACTGAAATATAAAATACTTATAAGTAAAATTTAATAAAAATATAAAAACAAATAAAAATTTAAATAATTTTTTAATTTATGATGACTAATTAAATAATAAAGTAAAATACCAGATCTTGTCTTATTGGCTTAGTATCGTTTCGTCTTTTCTCATTTCATCCCCAGCTCGAAAAAGTGTTATTTCGTTCGCTGCCTTCCCCCACCAATTCCCTCTTTCCCGTTTCATCCGCTGTTTGAAAAATAAATGTTTACTTTACGATAAGGCGAACGTCTGTTTACTTCAATTAAAATGGTTTAGAAGAGATGACTGTTTCTACTTCGACTTAGCTTTTGATTTTTTAATAATATTTAATATTTTATGCAGACAAATTATGTTGAGCAGAATAATGAATTTCAGACGTGTTCAAAAGGTGTGTATCTGAATATAATAACATTTTTGTTGTATAGTATCCATTTTTTTAATTTCACTCATTTCTAAAGCAACTATTTTGGCACACACATCAAAAACATGTATAATTAAGATTAATGTTACATTCCTTATTAAACGTAATGGGTCCTCATTAAATGCCACCATTCATGCTTTTAGAGGATTTTACATGTGGTGGTCTTTAAAAGATGATGTTCACTACCAGTGTTTGTTTATGTTCCCAAAAATAGAGATCTCTTAAAAGGTGACCTCTTAGAGATGTGATTCTCATACAGCGATGGCTGCTAACAGTGACGGACGTACGAGCTCTGAGCTCCGTAATGTCAATGCAAATGGTATCCTGAATACGGCGCCGCCAGCGGGCAATCAACCCTCTTCTCCTCCACCTTTACTGATACAAACCGAAATGGAAGTAACAGCAAATACTCCGCCTGCCTCTCCTTCAGCACTTGAGTTATCTAAGAGCGCAATCCAGATATACTCACTTAAGAATCGGCACACAGACCTCCTTTTTGACATCCAGCGTCTTCAGCGAACTGAGACACCTAATAAGGAACTGATGGTCAAATAGTTACAGGATGAGGGTGAGAAAGTTTTATTTTCCTTACATACCCTCTGCTCTAAACTCGGCATAAATTTATTTACCCTCCCTGCTACTGAAGAGGAATTCTTCAACGAATTCAAAAAGACTTCTAAAACCCCTGATTCGGACTCCAAAACTCAATATGCCAATGATTTGAAAATTACGGAGTTCCTATGGTTCAAAACCATTTACCTCCTCATCAGAATTACTAAAAGCGAGCAGAAATGAGAAAAAATTTTGCATAAGTCAATTACTTGATGCACACTAGAGGGAGCCACTGGCTCAAGAAAGTTTAGGGATAGAGATGAGATAATAAAAACTTAAGAATCATAATATTTTTTTAAAAGTTTTTAGGTTTAATAATTTTTTTGTATTTTACATTTTATACTTTTTTTTGGTTTTTATAAATTTTTTATACACAATACAACACTAAAGCAGAAAGCGGAGAGGAAAGATTTTAAGATTAATAGGCTCATTGGCATGTGGCTTGTGTAGGATAGTGCAAATAATAAATATGAACGCGTTGAAAATATTCAAGGCAGATTTTAAAAATCTGCGGGAGATGTGACTCTATGCGAACAGATTGATAACTTTGCTTGAAGATCTTGGTTGCAGGTAGAGATGGTAATAAGCAATTATATGGCAGCTCGCTGAAGAGACTTCCTTCCTTCATGGCGCGGGAGCTGGAACTGATGTTGAGACTGACTGACTGACTGTTTGTATATTGCCAGAATGCAGCACATGGCCGCTTGTCTGGCTCCATAAATTACCATGAAGGCACATCGCAGTAGTACAATCATCAGTTTAGAGAGGTAGTTGGTAAAAAGGGGGCCAACATCGCAGACCAAGCAAGGAGACGATCATGGACAGACGGGTAGTGTGTAAGTCATCATGTGCAATAACGAGAAACATAAATACAAAATACATAAATAAATACAACTTTTAAAATAAAGATACAATCATAAAGTAAAAAATAATATAAATTACAAGATGCTCTACAATATTTACAATTCTTGATTATGTTGGAAAATTAGAGTCGTGAGTGAGGTGAGCCGCGAGAGGTCTCAGTTTTTCGTCGTCAGAGAGGATAATATACTTAAAAGTATCAAATATAGCAAGATGGTCACAGTTTAGTGCTTTATTAAAAAATTGTGTATTCAGCTTGTGCAGATGTTCTTTAATTGAATGGAGTTGAAAGTCATGATGCAATGTGACGTTACTAACGTACATATGTACATTAGTCATTTGTCTAAGCATTTTATTCTGTATAAACTGTAACTGGTTAATTTCATTATCTTTTACAGTGGACCATGCAGGCGACGCATAAGTTAAAATAGGCCTGATCATGGTAATATATAGAAGTCTTTTCCTGCGAAGATCCAGGCTGGAGTATTTGCCAAGTAAAGGCCTGAGGCAGTTAATAATGCTGTAAGCTTTTCTCTTCAAGTTTTTGATATGATTTTTCCAGGTGAGTTGTCTGTTAAATACGACTCCTAAGTAAGTGGCTTCTTCAACATGCGGGACTGTTTCCCCAAACAGTGTAATATTTTCATTTAATTGTATAAGTCTGCGTTTCTTCCTAATCATTAATAGGTTTGATTTCTGTGCATTAATAGAGATACGCCATCTTTGGCACCATTCTTCAATGTCAGGCATGCGTAGTTGTATGATGTTGAGACTGACTGACTGACTGTTTGTATATTGCCAGAATGCAGCACATGGCCGCTTGTCTGGCTCCATAAATTACCATGAAGGCACATCGCAGTAGTACAATCATCAGTTTAGAGAGGTAGTTGGTAAAAAGGGGGCCAACATCGCAGACCAAGCAAGGAGACGATCATGGACAGACGGGTAGTGTGTAAGTCATCATGTGCAATAACGAGAAACATAAATACAAAATACATAAATAAATACAACTTTTAAAATAAAGATACAATCATAAAGTAAAAAATAATATAAATTACAAGATGCTTTACAATATTTACAATTCTTGATTATGTTGGAAAATTAGAGTCGTGAGTGAGGTGAGCCGCGAGAGGTCTCAGTTTTTCGTCGTCAGAGAGGATAATATACTTAAAAGTATCAAATATAGCAAGATGGTCACAGTTGAGTGCTTTATTAAAAAATTGTGTATTCAGCTTGTGCAGATGTTCTTTAATTGAATGGAGTTGAAAGTCATGATGCAATGTGACGTTACTAACGTACATATGTACATTAGTCATTTGTCTAAGCATTTTATTCTGTATAATCTGTAACTGGTTAATTTCATTATCTTTTACAGTGGCCCATGCAGGCGACGCATAAGTTAAAATAGGCCTGATCATGGTAATATATAGAAGTCTTTTCCTGCGAAGATCCAGGCTGGAGTATTTGCCAAGTAAAGGCCTGAGGCAGTTAATAATGCTGTAAGCTTTTCTCTTCAAGTTTTTGATATGATTTTTCCAGGTGAGTTGTCTGTTAAATACGACTCCTAAGTAAGTGGCTTCTTCAACATGCGGGACTGTTTCCCCAAACAGTGTAATATTTTCATTTAATTGTATAAGTCTGCGTTTCTTCCTAATCATTAATAGGTTTGATTTCTGTGCATTAATAGAGATACGCCATCTTTGGCACCATTCTTCAATGTCAGGCATGCGTAGTTGTATGATGTTGAGACTGACTGACTGACTGTTTGTATATTGCCAGAATGCAGCACATGGCCGCTTGTCTGGCTCCATAAATTACCATGAAGGCACATCGCAGTAGTACAATCATCAGTTTAGAGAGGTAGTTGGTAAAAAGGGGGCCAACATCGCAGACCAAGCAAGGAGACGATCATAGACAGACGGGTAGTGTGTAAGTCATCATGTGCAATAACGAGAAACATAAATACAAAATACATAAATAAATACAACTTTTAAAATAAAGATACAATCATAAAGTAAAAAATAATATAAATTACAAGATGCTTTACAATATTTACAATTCTTGATTATGTTGGAAAATTAGAGTCGTGAGTGAGGTGAGCCGCGAGAGGTCTCAGTTTTTCGTCGTCAGAGAGGATAATATACTTAAAAGTATCAAATATAGCAAGATGGTCACAGTTGAGTGCTTTATTAAAAAATTGTGTATTCAGCTTGTGCAGATGTTCTTTAATTGAATGGAGTTGAAAGTCATGATGCAATGTGACGTTACTAACGTACATATGTACATTAGTCATTTGTCTAAGCATTTTATTCTGTATAATCTGTAACTGGTTAATTTCATTATCTTTTACAGTGGCCCATGCAGGCGACGCATAAGTTAAAATAGGCCTGATCATGGTAATATATAGAAGTCTTTTCCTGCGAAGATCCAGGCTGGAGTATTTGCCAAGTAAAGGCCTGAGGCAGTTAATAATGCTGTAAGCTTTTCTCTTCAAGTTTTTGATATGATTTTTCCAGGTGAGTTGTCTGTTAAATACGACTCCTAAGTAAGTGGCTTCTTCAACATGCGGGACTGTTTCCCCAAACAGTGTAATATTTTCATTTAATTGTATAAGTCTGCGTTTCTTCCTAATCATTAATAGGTTTGATTTCTGTGCATTAATAGAGATACGCCATCTTTGGCACCATTCTTCAATGTCAGGCATGCGTAGTTGTATGATGTTGAGACTGACTGACTGACTGTTTGTATATTGCCAGAATGCAGCACATGGCCGCTTGTCTGGCTCCATAAATTACCATGAAGGCACATCGCAGTAGTACAATCATCAGTTTAGAGAGGTAGTTGGTAAAAAGGGGGCCAACATCGCAGACCAAGCAAGGAGACGATCATGGACAGACGGGTAGTGTGTAAGTCATCATGTGCAATAACGAGAAACATAAATACAAAATACATAAATAAATACAACTTTTAAAATAAAGATACAATCATAAAGTAAAAAATAATATAAATTACAAGATGCTTTACAATATTTACAATTCTTGATTATGTTGGAAAATTAGAGTCGTGAGTGAGGTGAGCCGCGAGAGGTCTCAGTTTTTCGTCGTCAGAGAGGATAATATACTTAAAAGTATCAAATATAGCAAGATGGTCACAGTTGAGTGCTTTATTAAAAAATTGTGTATTCAGCTTGTGCAGATGTTCTTTAATTGAATGGAGTTGAAAGTCATGATGCAATGTGACGTTACTAACGTACATATGTACATTAGTCATTTGTCTAAGCATTTTATTCTGTATAATCTGTAACTGGTTAATTTCATTATCTTTTACAGTGGCCCATGCAGGCGACGCATAAGTTAAAATAGGCCTGATCATGGTAATATATAGAAGTCTTTTCCTGCGAAGATCCAGGCTGGAGTATTTGCCAAGTAAAGGCCTGAGGCAGTTAATAATGCTGTAAGCTTTTCTCTTCAAGTTTTTGATATGATTTTTCCAGGTGAGTTGTCTGTTAAATACGACTCCTAAGTAAGTGGCTTCTTCAACATGCGGGACTGTTTCCCCAAACAGTGTAATATTTTCATTTAATTGTATAAGTCTGCGTTTCTTCCTAATCATTAATAGGTTTGATTTCTGTGCATTAATAGAGATACGCCATCTTTGGCACCATTCTTCAATGTCAGGCATGCGTAGTTGTATGATGTTGAGACTGACTGACTGACTGTTTGTATATTGCCAGAATGCAGCACATGGCCGCTTGTCTGGCTCCATAAATTACCATGAAGGCACATCGCAGTAGTACAATCATCAGTTTAGAGAGGTAGTTGGTAAAAAGGGGGCCAACATCGCAGACCAAGCAAGGAGACGATCATAGACAGACGGGTAGTGTGTAAGTCATCATGTGCAATAACGAGAAACATAAATACAAAATACATAAATAAATACAACTTTTAAAATAAAGATACAATCATAAAGTAAAAAATAATATAAATTACAAGATGCTCTACAATATTTACAATTCTTGATTATGTTGGAAAATTAGAGTCGTGAGTGAGGTGAGCCGCGAGAGGTCTCAGTTTTTCGTCGTCAGAGAGGATAATATACTTAAAAGTATCAAATATAGCAAGATGGTCACAGTTTAGTGCTTTATTAAAAAATTGTGTATTCAGCTTGTGCAGATGTTCTTTAATTGAATGGAGTTGAAAGTCATGATGCAATGTGACGTTACTAACGTACATATGTACATTAGTCATTTGTCTAAGCATTTTATTCTGTATAAACTGTAACTGGTTAATTTCATTATCTTTTACAGTGGACCATGCAGGCGACGCATAAGTTAAAATAGGCCTGATCATGGTAATATATAGAAGTCTTTTCCTGCGAAGATCCAGGCTGGAGTATTTGCCAAGTAAAGGCCTGAGGCAGTTAATAATGCTGTAAGCTTTTCTCTTCAAGTTTTTGATATGATTTTTCCAGGTGAGTTGTCTGTTAAATACGACTCCTAAGTAAGTGGCTTCTTCAACATGCGGGACTGTTTCCCCAAACAGTGTAATATTTTCATTTAATTGTATAAGTCTGCGTTTCTTCCTAATCATTAATAGGTTTGATTTCTGTGCATTAATAGAGATACGCCATCTTTGGCACCATTCTTCAATGTCAGGCATGCGTAGTTGTATGATGTTGAGACTGACTGACTGACTGTTTGTATATTGCCAGAATGCAGCACATGGCCGCTTGTCTGGCTCCATAAATTACCATGAAGGCACATCGCAGTAGTACAATCATCAGTTTAGAGAGGTAGTTGGTAAAAAGGGGGCCAACATCGCAGACCAAGCAAGGAGACGATCATGGACAGACGGGTAGTGTGTAAGTCATCATGTGCAATAACGAGAAACATAAATACAAAATACATAAATAAATACAACTTTTAAAATAAAGATACAATCATAAAGTAAAAAATAATATAAATTACAAGATGCTTTACAATATTTACAATTCTTGATTATGTTGGAAAATTAGAGTCGTGAGTGAGGTGAGCCGCGAGAGGTCTCAGTTTTTCGTCGTCAGAGAGGATAATATACTTAAAAGTATCAAATATAGCAAGATGGTCACAGTTGAGTGCTTTATTAAAAAATTGTGTATTCAGCTTGTGCAGATGTTCTTTAATTGAATGGAGTTGAAAGTCATGATGCAATGTGACGTTACTAACGTACATATGTACATTAGTCATTTGTCTAAGCATTTTATTCTGTATAATCTGTAACTGGTTAATTTCATTATCTTTTACAGTGGCCCATGCAGGCGACGCATAAGTTAAAATAGGCCTGATCATGGTAATATATAGAAGTCTTTTCCTGCGAAGATCCAGGCTGGAGTATTTGCCAAGTAAAGGCCTGAGGCAGTTAATAATGCTGTAAGCTTTTCTCTTCAAGTTTTTGATATGATTTTTCCAGGTGAGTTGTCTGTTAAATACGACTCCTAAGTAAGTGGCTTCTTCAACATGCGGGACTGTTTCCCCAAACAGTGTAATATTTTCATTTAATTGTATAAGTCTGCGTTTCTTCCTAATCATTAATAGGTTTGATTTCTGTGCATTAATAGAGATACGCCATCTTTGGCACCATTCTTCAATGTCAGGCATGCGTAGTTGTATGATGTTGAGACTGACTGACTGACTGTTTGTATATTGCCAGAATGCAGCACATGGCCGCTTGTCTGGCTCCATAAATTACCATGAAGGCACATCGCAGTAGTACAATCATCAGTTTAGAGAGGTAGTTGGTAAAAAGGGGGCCAACATCGCAGACCAAGCAAGGAGACGATCATGGACAGACGGGTAGTGTGTAAGTCATCATGTGCAATAACGAGAAACATAAATACAAAATACATAAATAAATACAACTTTTAAAATAAAGATACAATCATAAAGTAAAAAATAATATAAATTACAAGATGCTTTACAATATTTACAATTCTTGATTATGTTGGAAAATTAGAGTCGTGAGTGAGGTGAGCCGCGAGAGGTCTCAGTTTTTCGTCGTCAGAGAGGATAATATACTTAAAAGTATCAAATATAGCAAGATGGTCACAGTTGAGTGCTTTATTAAAAAATTGTGTATTCAGCTTGTGCAGATGTTCTTTAATTGAATGGAGTTGAAAGTCATGATGCAATGTGACGTTACTAACGTACATATGTACATTAGTCATTTGTCTAAGCATTTTATTCTGTATAATCTGTAACTGGTTAATTTCATTATCTTTTACAGTGGCCCATGCAGGCGACGCATAAGTTAAAATAGGCCTGATCATGGTAATATATAGAAGTCTTTTCCTGCGAAGATCCAGGCTGGAGTATTTGCCAAGTAAAGGCCTGAGGCAGTTAATAATGCTGTAAGCTTTTCTCTTCAAGTTTTTGATATGATTTTTCCAGGTGAGTTGTCTGTTAAATACGACTCCTAAGTAAGTGGCTTCTTCAACATGCGGGACTGTTTCCCCAAACAGTGTAATATTTTCATTTAATTGTATAAGTCTGCGTTTCTTCCTAATCATTAATAGGTTTGATTTCTGTGCATTAATAGAGATACGCCATCTTTGGCACCATTCTTCAATGTCAGGCATGCGTAGTTGTATGATGTTGAGACTGACTGACTGACTGTTTGTATATTGCCAGAATGCAGCACATGGCCGCTTGTCTGGCTCCATAAATTACCATGAAGGCACATCGCAGTAGTACAATCATCAGTTTAGAGAGGTAGTTGGTAAAAAGGGGGCCAACATCGCAGACCAAGCAAGGAGACGATCATGGACAGACGGGTAGTGTGTAAGTCATCATGTGCAATAACGAGAAACATAAATACAAAATACATAAATAAATACAACTTTTAAAATAAAGATACAATCATAAAGTAAAAAATAATATAAATTACAAGATGCTTTACAATATTTACAATTCTTGATTATGTTGGAAAATTAGAGTCGTGAGTGAGGTGAGCCGCGAGAGGTCTCAGTTTTTCGTCGTCAGAGAGGATAATATACTTAAAAGTATCAAATATAGCAAGATGGTCACAGTTGAGTGCTTTATTAAAAAATTGTGTATTCAGCTTGTGCAGATGTTCTTTAATTGAATGGAGTTGAAAGTCATGATGCAATGTGACGTTACTAACGTACATATGTACATTAGTCATTTGTCTAAGCATTTTATTCTGTATAATCTGTAACTGGTTAATTTCATTATCTTTTACAGTGGCCCATGCAGGCGACGCATAAGTTAAAATAGGCCTGATCATGGTAATATATAGAAGTCTTTTCCTGCGAAGATCCAGGCTGGAGTATTTGCCAAGTAAAGGCCTGAGGCAGTTAATAATGCTGTAAGCTTTTCTCTTCAAGTTTTTGATATGATTTTTCCAGGTGAGTTGTCTGTTAAATACGACTCCTAAGTAAGTGGCTTCTTCAACATGCGGGACTGTTTCCCCAAACAGTGTAATATTTTCATTTAATTGTATAAGTCTGCGTTTCTTCCTAATCATTAATAGGTTTGATTTCTGTGCATTAATAGAGATACGCCATCTTTGGCACCATTCTTCAATGTCAGGCATGCGTAGTTGTATGATGTTGAGACTGACTGACTGACTGTTTGTATATTGCCAGAATGCAGCACATGGCCGCTTGTCTGGCTCCATAAATTACCATGAAGGCACATCGCAGTAGTACAATCATCAGTTTAGAGAGGTAGTTGGTAAAAAGGGGGCCAACATCGCAGACCAAGCAAGGAGACGATCATAGACAGACGGGTAGTGTGTAAGTCATCATGTGCAATAACGAGAAACATAAATACAAAATACATAAATAAATACAACTTTTAAAATAAAGATACAATCATAAAGTAAAAAATAATATAAATTACAAGATGCTTTACAATATTTACAATTCTTGATTATGTTGGAAAATTAGAGTCGTGAGTGAGGTGAGCCGCGAGAGGTCTCAGTTTTTCGTCGTCAGAGAGGATAATATACTTAAAAGTATCAAATATAGCAAGATGGTCACAGTTGAGTGCTTTATTAAAAAATTGTGTATTCAGCTTGTGCAGATGTTCTTTAATTGAATGGAGTTGAAAGTCATGATGCAATGTGACGTTACTAACGTACATATGTACATTAGTCATTTGTCTAAGCATTTTATTCTGTATAATCTGTAACTGGTTAATTTCATTATCTTTTACAGTGGCCCATGCAGGCGACGCATAAGTTAAAATAGGCCTGATCATGGTAATATATAGAAGTCTTTTCCTGCGAAGATCCAGGCTGGAGTATTTGCCAAGTAAAGGCCTGAGGCAGTTAATAATGCTGTAAGCTTTTCTCTTCAAGTTTTTGATATGATTTTTCCAGGTGAGTTGTCTGTTAAATACGACTCCTAAGTAAGTGGCTTCTTCAACATGCGGGACTGTTTCCCCAAACAGTGTAATATTTTCATTTAATTGTATAAGTCTGCGTTTCTTCCTAATCATTAATAGGTTTGATTTCTGTGCATTAATAGAGATACGCCATCTTTGGCACCATTCTTCAATGTCAGGCATGCGTAGTTGTATGATGTTGAGACTGACTGACTGACTGTTTGTATATTGCCAGAATGCAGCACATGGCCGCTTGTCTGGCTCCATAAATTACCATGAAGGCACATCGCAGTAGTACAATCATCAGTTTAGAGAGGTAGTTGGTAAAAAGGGGGCCAACATCGCAGACCAAGCAAGGAGACGATCATGGACAGACGGGTAGTGTGTAAGTCATCATGTGCAATAACGAGAAACATAAATACAAAATACATAAATAAATACAACTTTTAAAATAAAGATACAATCATAAAGTAAAAAATAATATAAATTACAAGATGCTTTACAATATTTACAATTCTTGATTATGTTGGAAAATTAGAGTCGTGAGTGAGGTGAGCCGCGAGAGGTCTCAGTTTTTCGTCGTCAGAGAGGATAATATACTTAAAAGTATCAAATATAGCAAGATGGTCACAGTTGAGTGCTTTATTAAAAAATTGTGTATTCAGCTTGTGCAGATGTTCTTTAATTGAATGGAGTTGAAAGTCATGATGCAATGTGACGTTACTAACGTACATATGTACATTAGTCATTTGTCTAAGCATTTTATTCTGTATAATCTGTAACTGGTTAATTTCATTATCTTTTACAGTGGCCCATGCAGGCGACGCATAAGTTAAAATAGGCCTGATCATGGTAATATATAGAAGTCTTTTCCTGCGAAGATCCAGGCTGGAGTATTTGCCAAGTAAAGGCCTGAGGCAGTTAATAATGCTGTAAGCTTTTCTCTTCAAGTTTTTGATATGATTTTTCCAGGTGAGTTGTCTGTTAAATACGACTCCTAAGTAAGTGGCTTCTTCAACATGCGGGACTGTTTCCCCAAACAGTGTAATATTTTCATTTAATTGTATAAGTCTGCGTTTCTTCCTAATCATTAATAGGTTTGATTTCTGTGCATTAATAGAGATACGCCATCTTTGGCACCATTCTTCAATGTCAGGCATGCGTAGTTGTATGATGTTGAGACTGACTGACTGACTGTTTGTATATTGCCAGAATGCAGCACATGGCCGCTTGTCTGGCTCCATAAATTACCATGAAGGCACATCGCAGTAGTACAATCATCAGTTTAGAGAGGTAGTTGGTAAAAAGGGGGCCAACATCGCAGACCAAGCAAGGAGACGATCATAGACAGACGGGTAGTGTGTAAGTCATCATGTGCAATAACGAGAAACATAAATACAAAATACATAAATAAATACAACTTTTAAAATAAAGATACAATCATAAAGTAAAAAATAATATAAATTACAAGATGCTTTACAATATTTACAATTCTTGATTATGTTGGAAAATTAGAGTCGTGAGTGAGGTGAGCCGCGAGAGGTCTCAGTTTTTCGTCGTCAGAGAGGATAATATACTTAAAAGTATCAAATATAGCAAGATGGTCACAGTTGAGTGCTTTATTAAAAAATTGTGTATTCAGCTTGTGCAGATGTTCTTTAATTGAATGGAGTTGAAAGTCATGATGCAATGTGACGTTACTAACGTACATATGTACATTAGTCATTTGTCTAAGCATTTTATTCTGTATAAACTGTAACTGGTTAATTTCATTATCTTTTACAGTGGACCATGCAGGCGACGCATAAGTTAAAATAGGCCTGATCATGGTAATATATAGAAGTCTTTTCCTGCGAAGATCCAGGCTGGAGTATTTGCCAAGTAAAGGCCTGAGGCAGTTAATAATGCTGTAAGCTTTTCTCTTCAAGTTTTTGATATGATTTTTCCAGGTGAGTTGTCTGTTAAATACGACTCCTAAGTAAGTGGCTTCTTCAACATGCGGGACTGTTTCCCCAAACAGTGTAATATTTTCATTTAATTGTATAAGTCTGCGTTTCTTCCTAATCATTAATAGGTTTGATTTCTGTGCATTAATAGAGATACGCCATCTTTGGCACCATTCTTCAATGTCAGGCATGCGTAGTTGTAGCTTGAAAATAGCATGTTTGGCGCTAGCGGACTTAACGGCTAAAGCCGTGTCATCCGCGTAGCAACCAAGAAAATAGTTAGGATCATTGTCAACATTAGGGAAGTCTGCAACGTAAAGGAGATATAAAATGGGTCCCAAAATTGATCCTTGGGGGACTCCAGCATTTATTGGTTTGACACAAGAAGAGTCATCTCCTATGGAAACTGAAAAAGTCCTGTTAGAAATGAAAGAGACGATAAGCAAGATGATCTCTCTGTCAAGATTGTGATGAATTAATTTGTAGATAAGTCCTTCATGCCAGACGCGGTCGAAAGCTTTCGCCACGTCCAGCATGAGGAGAGCCACATTTTGATTTTTGTGCAGTGCGTCACCGCAAAACTCAACCAATCTAATCAGTTGCTTGGTGGTGGAAAGTTGGCTGCGAAAACCGAACTGCTCAGGTGGAAGTACAGATAAGTATGGTCTTAGTCTGGTAAGTATAATTCGTTCAAAAATTTTCGCAAAACCGGCGAGCAGGCTAATGGGCCGGTAACCATCCGGTTTTGTGATGTCTTTTCCGGGCTTTGGAATTAAAATCATTTTTGCATGCTTCCATGCAGTGGGAAAATAGCTCATGTTCAAACATGCGTTAAGGATGCTTGTATATTTAGTGACACAGTTATCAGGTAGATTTTTGATAGCGTTGTTGCTAATTGTATCATAACCAGGTGCTTTCTTAGCTTTAAGTCTTTTGATAACTTCTTTAACCTCAATAGGCGAAGTGAACTTGGTAAGATTTCTAGCGGTCGGTGCATTTAGCCAGTCTCTAATGAAATAGGAAACTTCATAAGTAAAATTGATGTTTCTGGGTTCTCTGTTCGGCATAAATTGTTGTTCAAAATGATTAGCAAAGATCTGTGCTTTTTCACTATTGGTGGTGGCAACGTGATTGTCCGAATAAATAGGTCTATTGCTGCAAGGCTTGCGTTTTAAGTTTTTAGCAAATTTCCAAATAGAGCCGTCAGCAGGGTTGAGATTGAGAAGTTTCTCTTCCCAAACTTCGTTACGGTATTCAGCAATTTTCTTTTTAATATCTCTGTTTAATTTATTCCAGTCTCTTTTAACATATGGACTCCAGGTCAAATGCCATCTTTTGCGTAATTTATTCCGTGCGGAAATAAGATCTCTAATATTGCGGGGGAGAAAATTGGCGAATTGCTCTCTGCTAATTTCTTTTGAGGCATTATTAATGGCAGATTTGACGCCATTAGTCAAGTTTTCAATTGCAACGTCAACATCTTTTCTGGTTTTGAGTGGACCGATATTCGGGGGATTAATCTGAAGAATATCTTTATAGAGATTCCAGTCAGTGAGTTTAATTTTATTTGCATTTTTATCCCTGGCGACTCCTAGGGTGGCAACCACTGGCAGATGATCAGACGTGAGTTCGTGGAGAACTTCAATAGTCATGGGAAAGGAAGTATTAGTAAGAAGGAGATCTAAAATCTCTGCTCTGCGAGGATCATTTGGCCGGTAAGTATATTCAGCTGGCGCCTCTAATGCAATGGGGTGATTCGTAATAAAATCATGTAGAATTTTTCCATTTTTATTTGTCTGTCTACATCCCCATTCTTTATTTTTTGAATTAAAGTCCCCAGCAACGATAAACTGATGATTGTCAGGGCAAATACTTTTCAGAATATCTTCATTAAGCTCAATATCGGGTGGGTTGTAAAAAGCACTAAAATAAACAGTCCCTATGTAAGGTAGTAATATTGAAACTGTGACCATTTCATTTGTGGAGTTTCTTTTATCGGAAATAAAACAAGATTGCAGGGAGTTACGTACATAGATTGCGACTCCTCCACCTCTTTGATTCAAGCGATCGCATCTATATGTGCGATAATTATTAATATTAATGATGTTGAGAGGGCGTGTCTTGCCCTTTTAGATGGAGGGTAGATGCCGAACTCTCGGCCAATCACGGCTCTTGGTCTCTTCTGTGAGCTGCGAATAGTAGGATCGTAGGCTGGCATCTGCTGAAGTGCTCGGTTATCAATCTGTTCAATTTTGAGGAATAAAGTTTGACTATGCTTTTTGATAAGGTAATCAACAGGTTTAATGTTAAGGTCCGAATGAATCACATCTGTACGGACGTACCAAGCTGCGTTTAGGGCCATACGTAAGGTTTTACTTTGAAAAGATTGAAGTTTTTTCACATGAGTTTTTGAAGCAGTACCCCAGATTGTACATGCATACATAAAGACAGGTCTTATTATGGAAGTATAGAGAAGGATTTTGTTTTTAATTGACAGATTGCTCTTTCGAGCTAAAAATGGGTAAAGTTGGGCTCTGGCACCTTTTGCTTTGTTGAGAACATTTTCAATGTGAAGGCGCCAGGTTAATTTTGAATCAAGTACAACTCCTAGGTACTTGTAAGAGTTTGACCAGGGAACATAGTCGTCAAAGAATTTAATATTAATGGAAGGGTATGGGAGGGGGCTACGTTTGAATATCATAGCAGCACATTTAGCAACATTAATTTTTATTTTCCAAGTGATGAGCCAGTGCTCAAGGCTAGAGAGATAACTCTGAATGTTTTGGACTAAGTTTTCCAGGTGTTTGTGTTGAGCTAGGATGGCCGTATCATCTGCATAAAGTGCAAGAGTGATACTTGGTGATTTTGGTATGTCATTTATGAAAATGTTGAACAAAATTGGGCCTAAAAGTGACCCTTGGGGGACGCCGCTTAGAATAGGACGGGGTGTCGAAATGATAGAATTAACTCGTACAGAAAAAGATCTATTAGTGAGGTACGAATTAATTATATGAATTAAATGGGCCGAAACGTCAAGTCGTATGAGCTTGATAATAATTCCTATATGCCAAGTCCTATCAAATGCTTTGGCTATGTCAAGAAATAAAGCGCCAGTAAGCATTTTGTTACGAAACCCTTCGTGAATGAACTCCACTGTCCTCAGCAGCTGGTGCGTGGTGCAGTGTTTTGCTCGAAATCCAAATTGTTCATCAATCAGAACGTTGTGATTTCGGAGAAAATCATTCAGGCGTTTAAGTAACACAAACTCGTATATCTTAGATAACGAGGATAGGAGGCTGATAGGTCTATAATTTTGAGGGTTAGAAAGGCTTTGGCCTGGTTTTGGAATAGGCACAATAAGTGCTTGTTTCCAGCTTTGAGGAAAATAGCAATGCTGTATCATAAAATTTATAAGCATTACTAAGAAAAATAGATATTGGGTGGGTAAATTTTTAATCATACGATTAGAAATAGAGTCCATACCAGGGGCTTTTTTGGGTTTGAGCTTGGTAATGTATTCACTTACCTCGCTCATGGATGTATATTGTATTTCTCTCGCAAAAGGCGAGGAGAGGAAACGTTCAACATCCTATGGGAAAGAACTTGCGCTGTTCGCAAAAATTCCTTCATTATGTGGTGTAAATTGAGTTTGAAGAGAATCCGCAATTAATTCGGATTTCTCAGCGTCTGTGTGAGCCACCACTGCGTCCATAGCTAAGGACGGAATGTTAGATTTGTGTTTGCGTAGGCGGGCTGATGCGCGCCAAAGACTGTTATCATTGGTCGTTAAGGACTGAATGTAATTCGTGTATTGTGATTGGAAGAAATGGTCACATGATGCCTTGATCTCATTTTGGAGAGCACGGAGTTGAATTTTTAAACCAGGATTTCTATTTCTTTGCCAAAGTCTACGTACTTTATTCTTTTCTTTAATTTTGAGTTTAATTTCTTGAGGTAATTTACGAAAATTGGGTCTGAGGGTGGGTTTTGATACTTCCTTATAAGTATCTGTTAAAATGGTCGTTAAGTGATCAACTGCCGAGTCTATATCATGGCTGCATTTAATTTCAAGGGAGGGCAAACTTTTACTTTTAAGTTTGAAACTAAAATTGTCCCAGTTTGTAGAGACGAGTGCCGGAGAATTTTGATTAAAGATAGTACAATTAAGGTCTATGATTACGGGGTTGTGATCTGAGGATAAACAGTTTTCCACAATCACGTGATATCCAAAAGGGATGTTTCGAAAGAGTGCCAAATCGATGAATGAAGGGGCACCCCGTGAACCATATCTAGTAGGGGAATCCGGCGCAATAACTTTAATTTGGGCGCACTGAGCCCATTTTAGAAGGCCACGACCAGCAGGGTTTGATCTATGGCAACGCCAATGCTGGTGGTGACAATTTAAATCACCAGCTATGATTAGATTGTTGGAAAAGGTGAGCAATTTGTTAAAATCAACCACAGGTAAATTTCCACCTGGTAGAAGATAGGCAGAGATCATTACAAGGGAGGGCGAATTTTGAATGAAAATTTCGATGATTGTTGCCTCGAGTTTACTCATACTCGGAGTGTCAATTCTTTTGTGTGGTATTGAATTTTTAATATAGACACATGTGCCACCATGATAAACATTACGAGTATTAGAAGCTTGTCTGTCATTTTTATATAATGCATAATTTGCAAGCTTGGGAGCTCTCCCTGGCTGGAGTTTGGTCTCTTGGACAAAAATAATGTCAAAATCTTCCTCTTCCACATAGTCTCGAAACTCATGGAATTTGGATAGAATGCCATTTGCATTCCAGGTGCATAGTTTTAAGTTTTTCAATCCTTTCAAAGTATTGAATTTTACTGACTGGGGATATCAGAGAATTGGAGAGTAATATAACTCTCAAAGATATAGTAAGCCGCATCAGCACCAGATGGAGCCACTCTGAGCTGCGGTAAGGCGTTTTTGAATGCCAAAAGAAGTCTGCTCTGGTCAATACCAGGTTGGTTTGAAATTTGAATAATTGCCAAAAGGGTTTCGGTGCAATTTAGCGTCGAATTAGCTCCTAAGGGGACCGATAAATTTGGAAGAATTTGGGGTGCAGCTTGTTGCATACCCGTAAGGGCAGCAGAGTATGATACTCCAGGGCGAGTATTATTTGCACTGGGAGTGTGTGCAGCCGGCAGAACTGGAAATGTATTATGTTGTAAGTTAAATTTGTTTGTGTTGTCAACGGTCTGACTGGGTTTGGTGCTTGGCCTTGGAGGTTGTCTGTTTTTGGAGCCTGGGAACTTCGGGCAGGAACGCCAGTTAGCAGCATGGTTTCCCGAACAATTTGCACATTTGTTCGGCTCTTCAAATGGTTTAGTACATTCTTTGGCTTGATGCGGCCCAGCGCATCTGACGCATCGTCTTGGTAAGGTGCAGACTTCAGATGAATGAAAGAATCCCTGACAACGCCAGCATTGGGAGGGACCTTTCTGACCTTTGAAGTGTTCCATGGATACCTCAGTTCCAAGGAGCTCGGTTATGGAATAGATTTCTTCGGCTTTGAGGCTGTTGAAGATTTGTAGATAAAAGAGAGGCATTGGCATTTTTGTCTTCCATTTCTTAAGTTGAGAGATCTTGTGGATTTTGAAGCCAAGCACTTCAACCGCAGTCTGCACAACGTTGAGCGGTGTATTTGAGGGTAATCCCCTAATTACCACTTTAAGTGGTCTATCTGATTTGAGTGTGTGAGACTTGAATTCAATATTATTGTCTGTGAGGAATCTAACAACTGTTCTATAGTCTGTTTCGTTAGTAGTTGTGAGTTTTAGAAAATCAACGTTTTATTTGGAAAGAACAGTTGGTGCGTGTCGGCGAAGCTGATTGAGGAGAAAGAACCAATCAGCTCGCGGTTTTATGAAAATTGGAGGTGGTGCTTGAATTTTTGGTGTTTGAGTGACAGCCGGCTGCTGCGTCGAGTGTTCAGTGTTATCAGAGTTTATGTTTGTGAAAGAATTGGATGTTGTGATGGTTTCATTACTATTAGTGTTGGGAAGTGTTTTTTTGGCAATTAAATGTTTTGGAGGAACTACAAATCCTTCGTTATCAGTTGGTCTGGTTCGTTTTTTAGAGTCAGTTTTAGGATTTTCTTTTGGAGGATTTTGATTGGCTGGGGATGAGGGTGGATTTGTATTTTGAATTTTAGGGTTAGAATTTTGAGTGTTGGAGTCCGAATCAGGGGTTTTAGAAGTCTTTTTACATTCTTTGAAGAATTCCTCTTCAGTGGCAGAGAGGGTGAATAAATTTATGCCGAGTTTAGAACATAGGGTATGTAGGGAAAATAAAACTTTCTCACCCTCATCCTGTAACTGTTTGATCATCTGGTCCTTATTCGGAGTGTCCCTTCGCTGTAGTCGCTGGATGTCGAAAATGAGGTCTGTGTGCCGATTCTTTAGTGAGTAAATCTGGATGGCGCTCTTGGATAGCTCTAGCGCTGAAGGAGAGGCAGGTGGAGTAGTTGCAGATATTTCCATTTCAGTTTGTATCATCAAAGGTGGTGGAGAAGAAGGTTGATTGCCCGCTGGCGGCGCCGTATTCAGGATACTATTCGCTTTGACATTACGGAGCTCAGAGCTCGTACGTCCGTCGCTGTTAGCAGCCATCGCTTAATCTCAATGACTCAATAATGACTGAACGCATGTCAACTGCAATGACTCCAAAACTCAAAATTCTAACGCTAAAACCCAAAACACTAATCCACCCTCATCCTCAACCAATCAAAATCCTCCAAAAGAAAATCTCAAAAATGATTCTAAAAAACGAACCAGACCCACAGACAGTGAAGGATTTGTAGTTCCTCCAAAACATTTAATTGCCAAAAAACCACTTCCCAACACTAATAGTAATGAAAACATCACAACATCCAATTCTTTCACAAACATACAAAACTCTGATAACACTGAACACTCGACGCAGCAGCCGCCTGTCACTCAAACACCAAAAATTCAAGCACCACCTCCAATTTTCATAAAACCGCGAGCTGATTGGTTCTTTCTCCTCAATCAGCTACGCCGACATGCACCAACTGTTCTTTCCAAACAAAACATTGATTTTCTTAAACTCACTACCACTAATGAGACTGACTATAGAACAGTTGTTAGATTCCTCACAGACAATAATATTGAATTCAAGTCCCACACACTCAAATCAGATAGACCACTTAAAGTGGTAATTAGGGGATTACTCTCAAATACACCGCTCAACGTTGTGCAGACTGCGGTTGAAGTGCTTGGCTTCAAAATTCACAAGATCTCTCAACTAAAGAAATGGAAGACCAAAATGCCAATGCCTCTCTTTTATTTACAAATCTTCAACAGCCTCAAAGCCGAAGAAATCTACTCTATAACTGAACTCCTTGGAACTGAGGTATCCATGGAACACTTCAAAGGTCAGAAGGGTCCCTCCCAATGCTGGCGTTGTCAGGGATTTTTTCATTCATCTGAAGTTTGCACCTTACCAAGACGATGCGTCAGATGCGCTGGGCCGCATCAAGCCAAAGAATGCACTAAACCCTTTGAAGAGCCGAACAAATGTGCAAATTGTTCGGGAAACCATGCTGCTAACTGGCGTTCCTGCCCGAAGTTCCCAGGCTCCAAAAACAGACAAACTCCAAAGCCAAGCACCACACCCAGTCAGACCGTTGACAACACAAACAAATTTAACCTACAACATAATACATTTCCAGTTCTGCCGGCTGCACACACTCCCAGTGCAAATAATACTCGCCCTGGAGTATCATACTCTGCTGCCCTTACGGGTATGCAACAGACTGCACCCCAAATTCTTCCAAATCTAACGGTCCCCATAGGAGCAAATTCGACTCTAAATTGTACCGAGATCATTTTGGCTATAATCCAAATTTCTAATCAGCCTGGCATTGACCAGAGCAAATTACTTCTGGCATTCAAAAACGCCTTACCGCAGCTCAGAGTGGCTCCATCTGGTGCTGACGCGGCCTACTATATCTTTGAGAGTTATATTACTCTCCAATTCTCTGATTCCCACATTCATTAAAATTCAATACTTTGAAAGGGTTGAAAAATCTTAAACTATGCACCTGGAATGCAAATGGCATTCTATCCAAATTCCATGAGTTTAGAGACTATGTAGAAGAAAAGGATTTTGATATCATTTTTGTCCAAGAGACCAAACTCCAGCCAGGGAGAGCTCCCAAACTTGTAGATTATGCACTATATAAAAATGACAGACAAGCTTCGAATACACGTGATGTCTATCATGGTGGCACTTGTATTTACATAAAAAACTCTATCCCGCATCGTAGAATTGACACACCAAATATGAGCAAACTTGAAGCAACAATCATCGAAATTTTTATTCAAAATTCACCATCCCTAGTTATGATCTCTGCCTATCTCCCACCAAGTGGAAATTTTCCTGTGGTAGATTTCAATAAACTGCTCAATTTTTCAAATAATCTTATCATAGCTGGTGATTTAAATTGTCACCATCAGCATTGGCGTTGTCATAGATCAAACCCTGCTGGTCGTGGCCTTCTAAAATGGGCTCAGTGCGCCCAAATTAAAATTATTGCGCCGGATTCCCCTACTAGATATGGTTCACGGGGTGCCCCTTCATTCATAAATTTGGCACTCTTTCGAAACATCCCTTTTGGATATCACGTGACTGTTGAAAACTGTTTATCTTCAGATCACAACCCCGTAATCATAGACCTTAACTGTACTACTTTTAATCAAAATTCTCCGGCACTCGTCTCTACAAACTGGGACAATTTTGGTTTCAAACTTAAAAGTAAAGATTTGCCCTCCTTTGAAATTAAATCCAGCCTTGATATTGACTCGGCAGTTGATCACTTAACGACCATTCTAACAGATACTTATAAGGAAGTATCAAAACCCACCCTTTGACCCAATTTTCGTAAATTACCCCAAGAAATTAAACTCAAAATTAAAGAAAAGAATAAAGTACGGAGACTTTGGCAAAGGAATAGGAATCCAGGTCTAAAAATTCAACTCCGTGCTCTCCAAAATGAGATCAAGGCATCATTTGATCAGTTCTTCCAATCACAATACACGAATTACATTCAGTCCTTAACGACCAATGATAACAGTCTTTGGCGCGCATCAGCCCGCCTACGCAAACACAAATCTAACATTCCGTCCTTAGCTACGGACGCAGTGGTGGCTCACACAGACACTGAGAAAACCGAACTAATTGCGGATTCTCTTCAAACTCAATTTACACCACATAATGAAGGAATTTTTGCGAACAGCGCAAGTTCTTTCCCACAAGATGTTGAACGTTTCCTCTCCTCGCCTTTCGCGAGAGATATACACTATACATCCATGAGCGAGGTAAGTGAATACATTACCAAGCTCAAACCCAAAAAAGCCCCTGGTATGGACTCTATTTCTAATCGTATGATTAAAAATCTACCCACCAACTATCTATTTTTCTTAGTAATGCTTATAAATTTTATGATACAGCATTGCTATTTTCCTCAAAGCTGGAAACAAGCACTTATTGTGCCTATTCCAAAACCAGGCCAAAGCCTTTCTAACCCTCAAAATTATAGACCTATCAGCCTCCTATCCTCGTTATCTAAGATATACGAGTTTGTGTTACTTAAACGCCTGAATGATTTTCTCCGAAATCACAACGTTCTGATTGATGAACAATTTGGATTTCGAGCAAAACACTGCACCACGCACCAGCTGCTGAGGACAGTGGAGTTCATTCACGAAGGGTTTCGTAACAAAATGCTTACTGGCGCTTTATTTCTTGACATAGCCAAAGCATTTGATAGGACTTGGCATATAGGAATTATTATCAAGCTCATACGACTTGACGTTTCGGCCCATTTAATTCATATAATTAATTCGTACCTCACTAATAGATCTTTTTCTGTACGAGTTAATTCTTTCATTTCGGCACCCCGTCCTATTCTAAGCGGCGTCCCCCAAGGGTCACTTTTAGGCCCAATTTTGTTCAACATTTTCATAAATGACATACCAAAATCACCTAGTATCACTCTTGCACTTTATGCAGATGATACGGCCATCCTAGCTCAACACACACGCCTTGAAAGCTTGGTCCAAATCATTCAGAGATATCTCTCTAGCCTCTAGCACTGGCTCATCACTTGGAAAATAAAAATTAATGTTGCTAAATGTGCTGCTATGATATTCAAACGTAGCCCCCTCCCGTACCCTTCCATTAATATTAAATTCTTTGATGACTATGTTCCCTGGTCAGATTCTTACAAGTACCTAGGAGTTGTACTTGATTCAAAATTAACCTGGCGCCTTCACATTGAAAATGTTCTCAACAAAGCGAAAGGTGCTAGAGCCCAACTTTACCCATTTTTAGCTCGAAAGAGCAATCTGTCAATTAAAAACAAAATCCTTCTCTATACATCCATTATAAGACCTGTCTTTATGTATGCATGTACAAATGTTAAATGTGAATTTGCGGGCAAGGTGCAGGGGGACTTCCTCAAAATCTTCCCGGAGACCGAGGATGACCATCGCAAAATCTCCAAATTTCTAGATGAAAAGAAAGTAGATCACTATATTATACTTTCTAAATTTGATAGGCCACTCAAAGTGGTCATTAGAGGCCTTCCAATCGATTGTGCTCCGGAAGATGTGCATGAAGAATTGACCAACTTGGGTTATAAAGTACGAAAAGTAGCACAAATGCACAGGATTAGGACAAGAGTCCCCATGCCCTTGTTCCAAATTCACGTTGAACGAACCCCAGAAATCGAAAAAATTTATGATATTACTAAGTTCTTGAATTTTTATGTAAGCATTCAACCTTATAGAGTGAATGGGAGTGTTGTGCAATGTCATAATTGCCAGCACTTCCATCACTCATCTGAAAATTGTAAATTAAGACCTCGCTGTGTTAAATGCGCTGGCACCCACAAAACTGAGGAGTGTTCCAGCAAATTTATTGCTGATGTTAAATGCTGTAATTGTGGGCAGGCAGGACATCCTGCGAATTATCGCGGATGCCCTAAATTCCCAGTTCCTCAGGGTGCCAGATCGCAAAACAAAAAAGAAGTACTTGTTAAAGAAAGCCATTTAAAACCCGGAATTTCCTTTGCTAATATTGTAAGCGGGAAAACTCCCCAGAGCACGGTTGAGGCAGCTAAAAAAGAAAATACTGTGCAAATGGCCAGTAAATCTGAGAAGCCAGTTAACACGAACGATGTGGGCCTGTCTGGCCTTTTCGAAATGTCTAAATTAATTAAGGATATTATCAATATGTTCAATGGAATCTCTTTTGTCACTGTTATACGTAGGATCACGAAAAAAATGCCTGAACTACAGGCTACTCAAAATACTGTAGATAAATTATTTATTCTATTTGAACTATTTGAAGAACTTTTTGGATCTATAAGTACTGCAAATAATGTATAATTTGAAGTCTGTGCTAAACATAATTACATGGAACGCAAATGGATTATCTCATAGAATTCATGAGCTAAGAGATTTTATAAATGAGTACACTCCTGACGTTATGTTCCTACAAGAACACAAGCTTGGCCCAGCCATTCCTATCTATGTACCAAACTATGTTGTCCATAGGTCAAACAGAGATCCGGTAATCTCCCGCCCAAGAGGAGGTGGAACAGCGCTCCTGATTAAACGCTGCATCCCACATCTTCCAGTCACAGTACCGCAGCTTTCGGTCGTGGAGGCCTCTGCAATTTCACTCACAACAAACACTTCCACAACATACATTCTTGTCTCCACTTACATTCCCCCAGGACGTCTTGTTTCTGCAGTCCTGGCTGATTTACAAATATTACTGAGTCTAGGTAAACACATTATCCTAGGAGGAGACCTAAATGCACGACACCGCGCGTGGAACTGCTATAATTCAAACGACATTGGACGTGTAATTTTCAACTTAGCCCACTCGGCTGGATTACACATAGCAGCTCCGAAAACCCCAACACGGTACACCACTAGGTCCACCGGGATCCTTGACTTCTTCCTGCTCGGAAATACCAGTGTTCCACTGGATATTTCCGTGCTGGACGAACTGTCATCGGATCACAATCCGGTTAAGATGATTCTGGACATTAGTAGGTATACCACAGCAGACACAAGAGCCTTTAAAACAGACTGGCATATTTTTGCCAAAGCTCTCAACAACATACATTATACACTCCCTACGATACAGACTGGGGATGACATTGATAGTTTCATTCAGGAGCTCACAGAAAAGATCAAAGAAGCTCACGAAAAGGCAAAAGTCGAAATTCATAAAAGGACATACACAAGAAGCCGTGATCTTCAAGCACTCATTAAACGGAGAAATGCTGCGCGGAGGCTATTCCAAAGGACCAGATGTCGTGAAGACAAAACCCTTTTCAATCGCCTTGCCAATGAAGTCAAGTCTCTTACACGCGTGCAAGCACAGAAACGCTGGACCAGCTACCTTAACTCACTTTCCACGGACGATAACTCTCTGTGGAAAGCTGTTTCTAGGTATACAAAATGCTGCAACAAAATTCCGCCCCTTAAAGGCCCCACGAGGATTCATTACACCGAAACTGAGAAAGCAGAACTGTTAGCAATGCAACTGGAATCTCAGTTTTGCACGAACAACATACATGACATTCCAACAGAAAACATTGTTTACACATTTCATAACAATATTACAACAAATACAAACATAAACAACATCCCTCCGGTTATGCCTTCGGAGGTCCTTGACTGTGTCAATAAACTCAAGAAGCGGAAAAGCCCTGGTTTGGATGGGGTCACCAACTATATGCTAAAGAAAATGCCACTTAAGATCATCTTCATCCTGGCGAAGATATTCACCAGGATCATGCAATTACAGCATTTCCCACAGGCCTGGAAAACGGCAAAAATTGTACCCATCCTGAAACCGGGGAAACCAGCATCCGACCCCACTGCTTACCGGCCGATCAGTCTGCTCTCCTCCATGAGCAAGGTCTACGAGGCTATGCTTCTCACAAGAATAAATCATCACCTGGAGCAACACATCTTAATCCCAAGCCAATTCGGTTTCCGGAAAGGCTTGGGAACCACGAACCAGCTCTACAGGGTAGTGGAGCTTATATCGGATGGTCTGCACAAGAGGAGAGTTACTGGCGGTCTGTTTATTGACATAGCCAAGGCCTTTGATCGGGTCTGGCTGGAGGCACTAGTTTACAAAATACACAATCTGGGCTTCCCAGATTACATCACAAACATCACTAAATCCTACCTAACAGGTAGAAACTTTGTCGTTCACGTCTCAGGAACAAATTCTAATCTACACCCCATAAGGGCAGGGGTCCCGCAGGGGTCCCTTTTAGGGCCCACCTACTTTAATATTTACGTGAACGATATCCCTACAACTCAGGACACAACACTGGCTATGTATGCTGACGACACAGCAATCCTCACACAAAGTGCATTTGCTGGTTCAGCTATACAACATCTACAAAATTACATACATGCACTGGAGACTTGGCTCACTCAATGGAAGATTAAGGTCAACATAGATAAAACTCAAGCCATCCTGTTTACCAGGAAGAAGAAGTTCAAAAAAAACCTGGTAATGTACGGCAGCTCCATCCCCTGGGCCCAGCAAGTCCCTTATCTTGGGGTGATCCTCAATAAAACTCTGTCATGGAACCCACACATCACAAATATTATTAATAAGTTTCGAGCCCGTAAAGCTCAACTCTTCCCCTTAATTGCTCGAAACAGTGTTTTGACTATAGATAACAAGTTACTCATTTATAAATCCATTTTGCGTCCATTACTATGCTATGCATGTCCTGTATGGGCGTACTCATGTAACAGGTATCGGGGCGAGCTACAAATTGCCCAAAATTCCACTCTCAGGCAAATTGCCAATGTACCATGGTACGTGAGGAACAATAAAATTCATGAGGAACTGGGCGTGCGCCCGCTTAAATCTGTATACTACAAAATTGCCAAACGATTTCATAGCAGGCAGTTAGAGATTGGAAACCCTGCCATTAAGATACCTGAGTACGACCCATACAATCTGGATAACAAACACAGGCCTTTGGCCATATTAAATGAATGGATCATGTAATGGCATAGCATAGTAATGGCTTCTCTGCTTTATATTATTATTGTCTTCTTAGCAACACCTTCAGTATGTATATTTATTTTATTATTGTTATTGTACTCTCATGTATGTATATAAATTTGTATATATTTATTTGCCAAGGGCTGGCATCACTTTGGGCACTGCCTGTGTTTCACATCTTGTTTCTAGGATTTCTCATCACTCGACAGCTTTCTGGCCTTCTGGTAATATATAAAAAATCCCTAAAATCCACCAAAAAAATTAAAAAATTCTAAATATACTTAAAAATGTTAAAAAAAAAAAAAAAAAAAAAAAAACTTGATCAGACTAATATGTATAAACTTAATGAAAAGCAGCAATTCTAAATATATTCTACATGGGGTAGGGCCTTCGGCCCAGGTACCCTGGTGTACCAAGGCACCGTTCCACTGAGGTTGATTGTATGCATGTACAATCTGGGGTACTGCTGCAAAAACTCATGTGAAAAAACTTCAATCTTTTCAAAGTAAAACCTTACGTATGGCCCTGAATGCAGCCTGGTACGTCCGTACAGATGTGATTCATTCGGACCTAAATATTAAACCTGTAGATTATCATATTAAAAAGCTTAGTCAAAATTTATTCCTCAAAATTGAACAGATTGATAACCGAGCACTTCAGCAGATTCCAGCATATGATCCTGCTATTCGCAGCTCACAGAAGAGACCAAGAGCCGTGATTGGCCGAGAGTTCGGCATCTACCCTCCATCCAAAAGGGCAAGACACGCCCTCTCAACATCAGTTCCAGCTCCCGCGCCACGAAGGAAGGACGTCTCTTCAGCGAGCTGCCATATAATTGCTTATTTCATCCTCTGCTGCTACTATCAAGATCTTCAAGCAAAGTTATCAATCTGTTTACTTAAGAATCACATCTCCCGCAGATTTCAAATCTGCCTATGAATATTTTCATCGCGATCTCAATAATTATTTGCACTCCCTAACACAAGCCTCATGCCAATGAGCCTATTAATCGTAAAATCTTTCCTATCCACTTTTTGCTTTAGTGTTTATACTGTGTATAAAAAATTATAAAAAACCAAAAAAAGTATAAAATATAAAATACAAAAAAAAATTTTAAAAACCTAAAAACTTATAAAAAAATTATGAAACTTAAGTTTTTATTTTACTCATCTCTATCCCTAAACTTTCTAGAGCCTGTGGCTCCCTCTAGTGTGCATCAAGTAAATCACTTATGCCAAATTTTTCTTATTTCTGCTTGCTTTTAATAATTCTGATGTGGAGGTAGATGGTTTTGAACCATAGGAACTCCGAAATTATTAAATCATTGGCATTGTCTTAGAGATGTTGTAAATAGATGATTTGCTATATTTATTTTCCAATAGATAATGGAATTAATGTAATTTAATGTCAATAACTCGAGGAAGCAAGTTTAAATACGGTGCAACAAAAATACAGAAGTATTTTAAATGACGAAAATATTCATATTTTGTCAATGCCAAATTTCAAAAAGAATTAATTTTGGACAAATTATGAAATCTAACTTTTAATGTCGTCTTCTGGTTCCTATATTTATATCTGGCAACGTTTTATACTTGTTATGAAAAAAATAAAAATACAAGAAGTTTGAGTCCCGTAGGACAAAGATTGACCGGGAAATTTAGTTTCGAAATTTGCAATGTTTGGTGCCATTTGTAACTTGCCTTCGGGTATCGCTTAATTGAGTTAAAATAATTCGAGGAAATAAGTTTAAATGAAGTGCACCAAAAATAAGCATAATTTAAATAGTCGTAGAAGGAAGTCATGCGGAATCCATATCAAATTTTCACTTTTTCATAATGACCATAAAACTTTCCCAAATACAAATACAGAAGCTGGGAGACCACATTAAAGATTAGCTTTCGTTATTTGTCCGTTATTCGTTATTTCGTTTGCTGCTTCCCCCATTCCCTTCATCAGAACAGCTAACGACCGAAAGGATGAAATTTCCCCGATTCCTCCCCTTTCCCAAAACTCCTTGTTGAGACAAGGAATGCTATATTATAAATGTCAACTTGCTTTTTACACTTAACAATATAATCGATAAAAACATTCGCACATGTATAGGTTAAGTACGAATTAAGAAAGAACTTAAAAGAAATTTAGAAATCTATAAAAGGTAAGGAAATTTTTATGTTATTTTATTAGAGATAATAGTGAAGCACTAAATATTTCAATCAATGTTATTTCATAATGCTATGAGTATACCTTTATTCATTTAAGAAATGGCCCA